>NC_055961.1:6086889-6089389 GCF_018492685.1 Alosa sapidissima | reverse complement strand
TGTGTGTGTGTGTGTGTGTGTGTGTGTGTGTGTGTGTGTGTGTGTGTGTGTGTGTGTGTATGTGTGTGTGTACCCTGACCCATTAATAGATCATGAGTGAGTCATTCTACTGAGCTCTTCTTTGGTGCTGCAGTCTGCTGTGTTATGCATCCGTCCAGGCAGAACAATCGATTCAGCCCAAATTCACAACCCCGCTCTCTAAGACTGTGTGTGTGTATGTGTGTGTGTGTGTGTGTGTGTGTGTGTGTGTGTGTGTGTGTGTGTGTGTGTGTGTGTGTGCCTACAGTGCGCCCTAAGACTGCCCTCATCGTCATCTCTGCTCTCTAACACCTCTCTCTTCATCACCACACACACATACACACACACACACACACACACACACACACACACAAATAAAATATTAAAGAACACAAGAACACAATTAGTACTCAACAAAGAGTCTACCCAGTCAAAAGACTGATGCCCCATATCCTCTAATCTATAATCTTATCTGAATCACTGTTAATCTGGGCAGACGCATTTGTTTGGAATTAGTGATATGAAGTCACTACTCCAGTGATATCTACAGTTAATCACCACCCATCACTGATTTCAACACCTTAGCAGATACAGTAGACTTTGACTTTTAAATTTCCTTTACTGTCAGTCCAAATGAAACTAACTAGCAATAAATCCAGCCCATAATAAAACTTCACCCTTAGCAGATAGAGCAGTGTTTCTCAAATTGTGGCCCGCGGACCACTGGTGGTCCGCAAGCTATCCCAAGTGGTCTGCGGGCAGATGTGGTCAAATATAAATGTGTTGTTTGCAATATTGAACCAACTTGTATGTAAATCCAAACAGTTCTGTGACACTGTCTATGTAAGAGATGCCAGTAAATCATATGAGGTGGTTCAGTGAGTATGCCTATTGTGTAATATACTGTTGAAGTAGGTCTGCTGTTTTTTTTTAGCTACAGTAGGTGGTCCCTGAGGTTTCTATTTATTGGTTAAGTGGTCCTTGGAGCATCTGTCCCAGGCGTGAAGCGAGTGCCTCTGTTTCCTGACGTGGAGCGAGTGGCTCTGTTTCCTGACGTGGAGCGAGTGGCTCTGTTTCCTGACGTGGAGAGGGTGGTGAAGTGTTCCGTGCCCAGGGCACTCAAAGCGTCTGCTCGTTTGTTTTTACCTCTCACTGCACTTCTTCTCCAGATCCTCCGTGATCTGTCCCAAGATGCACTGCTGCACGAGGAAAAGAGTTTTACCCATAAATAAACACACACACGCGCACACACGCGCACACACGCGCACACACGCACACACACACACACACACACACACACAAACACAGTAATCAACCACACAAAGTAGGAGAAGCTATGTCAACATTAACTTCTCCTCAATGACATTTCTCCACAATCATTCATCTCTTAGCTTCAGTAGTCCATTTCTCTTCATGAAACACTTGTTAAGATAGTAACAAAATATGTCTTGCCTCAGGCTCAGTAAGCTGAAATAAGGGCGTATTCCACTCTAGTGTCTTTCATCTCTCTGCTTTGTAGTCTGGAACTTTGCACTGTGATGATATTTGCAGTAGGTTGGTGAATTTGACTTTATTTGCACTGTGATGATATTTGCAGTAGGTTGGTGAATTTGACTTTATTTGCACTGCGATGATATTTGCAGTAGTTTGGTCAGTTTGGCTGTATTTGGCTACTGGTGTGTGCATAGCTCTCATGATGGCATGGGGTGAGTTTCCCAAGACTCGGAAGTGCTCGGAATCTGGCTGTGTGTGTGTGAGAGTGTGTTTCGTTTGGCCGTGTTGGCTGTGTGTGTGTGAGAGTGTGTTTCGTTTGGCCATGTTGGCTGTGTGCTCACTGCTGTCTGTCTTCTGGCCTGCAGAAGGACACATCGCTTGGCTCATTTGGCATTATGTATCCACTGATGTATGGACCTCCACTCACCCACATGCCACCTCCTGTACTCTCAGTGGAGCAGACAGACAGACAGACAGGCAGACAGACAGGCAGGCAGGCAGGCAGAAAGACAGAAAGTCAGACAGACAGGCAGACATGCAGACAGACATGCAGACAGACATGCAGACAGACAGGGGAAAGTGAAGGGATGTCAAAGAGGAGGAACAGAGTCTCTCTTCAGAGTCGGCTTCTTATGTTCAGATGACCCTCTCTTTATCCCCACCACTCTCCACCTCTGCTCTCTTCTCCTCTCCTCTTCTCTCCTCTCCTCTCCTCTCCCCTCTTTTCTCCACTCCTCTCCTCTCCTCTCCCCTCTCCTCTCCTCTCCTCTCCTCTCCTCTCCCCTCCTCTCCCCTCCTCTCCTCTCCTCTCCTCTCCTCTCCTGCTCTCTGCCAAGAGCTCGTAATATTGTAGCTGTCCTGTCTGGCCCACAGGCCTGGTATCGATCAGGGGGGAGATTTGTGTGTTTTTCCTCTTCCAGGGGCAGGTTAGGATGACAGGAGGAGAACAGAGGAGAGGAGAGCAAGGAGGAGGAGAGCAGAGAGGAGA
>NC_055961.1:6036811-6049311 GCF_018492685.1 Alosa sapidissima | reverse complement strand
GAGCAAGGCCAGGAGCTGTAGACTGGTCCAACTGCACCGCTAACTCATTGATGTAGATATTGAACAGTGTTGGACTGAGGCTACAGCCCTGCCTTACTCCTCTTTTTTGAGTGAAAGATTCTGTAATTCTATCGCCAATTTTCACAGTGTTTTTGTTTTCAAAATACATTGTCTTTATTAACTGGTATACTTTACCCCCTACACCACTTTGTAAAAGTTTATAATATAATCCCTCATGCCAAATTGAATCAAATGCTTTTTTGAAATCAACAAAACAAGCAAATATTTTTCCTTTTTTTGTTTGGTTTACATGTTTAGTTATTAGGGTGTGTAGGGTGTAAATGTGGTCCGTAGTGCGGTAATTTGGGAGAAATCCGATTTGATTTTTGCTCAGGACATTGTGCTCCATAAGGAAGGTTACAATTCGATCATTTAGAATAGTGTTAAACAACTTCCCCAGACTACTGTTCACACAAATGCCTCTGAAATTATTAGTGTCCAATTTATCTCCACTCTTGTATATGGGTGTAATAAACCCTTGGCTCCAGATGTCAGGAAAACAGCCCGAACTTAAGGTGAGGTTGAATAGTTTGAGCATTGGTCTTTGCAGCTCAGGGGTGCTGTTTTTAATCATTTCCCCTCTAATATTATCAGGGCTGCAGGATTTTTTTATTTTTCAGCTCTCTCTCTCTTTCTCTCTCTCTCTCACACACACAGACACACACTCTCTCTCTCTCTCTCTCTCTCTCTCTCTCTCTCTCTCTCTCTTTCTCTGACATACACACACTCACACTCACACTGTCTCTGGGTTACAGGCCATATTGGGTGCTTCTGTACTTCAGTCTGTTGCCCTCCTGTGAACGGACCAGTCACTCCCTCTCTCTCCTCCAACTCTCCAAAGCACACTCTGTTATTCACACACCCACACACACACACACACACACACACACACACACACACACACACACACACCACACATGTGAACGCACCACCCACTCCTTCTGCAGAGCCAGAACAGGCTCTGTTAGCGTAATCAGTGACAGGGCGGAGATGTGCACGCATATTGCCTTTCACACACTCACACACACACACACACACACACACACACAGTGAGATAGAGAAGGAATTGGTTTGTCTGAATGGCAATCTTGTTACATGCCTGCTGTGCATGGCTCGCTTGCCAAGGCCTGGTCGCCTGCGAGAGCTGATTTCCTGTAACCATGGCTGCTCGGCAAGAGGCGCACCTCATTGAGGCACATTTGCATATGAAGCTGTATGTGCATATTCACTCTCAGAAGATTCTAGAAGAAAGGCCGGATCTAAGTCTCAGGAAATTAAATGAGCTCGCTTTGTGCGTGTGTGTGTGTGTGTGAGTGTGTGAGTGTGTGTGTGTGTGTGTGTGTGTGTGTGTGTGTGTGTGTGTGTGTGTGTGTGTGAGTGTGTGTGTGTGTGTGTGTGTGTGTATGTGTAGGATCTCAGCCATATAAGGTATATGTGAACTTGATTCGCCTGCTCCATCAGTGCTTTTCTGAAGCATCTCCATGTTGTATTTTCCCACAACATGCAAAGACACATGCTACGCCTGCTGGTTAGTGTGTAGAAACTCTCTTAAGTTGGGTGGTCAGTGTGTAGAAACACTGTTAAGTTGGGTGGTCAATGTATGTACAGTAGCAGCAGTCAGTGGTCATCTGGTCAGTGTGATCTGGCAGCCAGACCAATAAATACCCTGTCTTAGCTGAATTACTGAAGCTAAGCAGGTGTGGGCCTGGTTAGTACTTGGATGGGAGACCTGGGTCTAGGTTGCTGCTGGAAGTGGTGTTGGTGGGTGGCCAGTAGGTGGCACTCTTCCATCTGGCCAAAAAGATAGATCCCAATGCTCTAGTCAAGTGACGGGGACACTGTACTGTAGGAGATGCCATCCTTGGGATGAGATGTTAAACCGAGGTCCTGCCTCACTGTGATCATTAAAGATCCCATGGCACTTAGTAGGGGAGTTCCCTAGTGTCCTGGCTAAATTCCCAACCTCAATCTGGCCCCCTAATAACCTGTGTGATTGGCTCATTCACTCCCTCACTCTCCACCTCAAGCTGGTGTGTGGTGAGCATTCTGGTGCATAATGGCTGCCGTGCATCACAGGTGGCTGCTACACATTGGTGGTGGTTAGTGAGGTCCCCCCTTCTCTGTGAAGCACTTTGAGTGTCGAGAAAAAGCGCTATTTAAATGTAATGTGTTGTGTTGTTGTAGAAACACTCTAAGCCTGCTGGACACTGTATGTTGGGTGGTCAGTGTGTGTAGAAACACTCTATGTTGGCTGGTCAGTGTGTGTAGAAACACTCTTATGTTGGGTGGACAGTGTGTGTAGACACACTCTATGTTGGCTGGTCAGTGTGTGTAGAAACACTGTTATGTTGGGTGGACAGTGTGTGTAGACACACTCTATGTTGGGTGGTCAGTGTGTGTAGACACACTCTATGTTGGCTGGCCAGTGTGTGTAGAGACCCTGTAAGCTGGCTGGTCAGTGTGTGTAGAGACCCTGTAAGCTGGCTGGTCAGCTGTCTTGTCATAGCACTTTCTCCCACACACCTGTGTCATAGTTTCTCCCACACACCTGTGTCATAGCACTTTCTCCCACACACCTGTGTCATAGCACTTTCTCCCACACACCTGTGTCATAGTTTCTCCCACACACCTGTGTCATAGCACTTTCTCGTCATAGTTTCTCCCACACACCTGTGTCATAGCACTTTCTCCCACACACCTGTGTCATAGCACTTTCTCCCACACACCTGTGTCATGCACTTTCTCCCACACACACACACACACACACACACACACACACACGCACACACACACACACACACACGCACACACACACACGAACACACACGAACACACCTGCTCATCTCATCTCTTCCTCTCCTTCTCTCTTTCTCCTTCTCTCCCTCTCTTTCGCCTTCTCTTCCTCTCTTTCTCCTCATCTCCTTCTCTTCCTCCTTCTCTCCCTCTCTCCCTCTCCTTCTCTCTCTCTTCCTCCTTCTCTCCCTGTGTGTAGTGTGGAGATGGTCTTGGTAACAGGCCAAAAGCTGAGGAGAGAGAGAGAGAGAGAGAAAGAGAGAGAGAGAAAGAGAGATGGTCTCTTCACCATTAAACAGACGGCTCTATCAGAGAGCTCTTCAGCTTGCTGGACCTCTGCACTGGGGTGGAGGAGTGAAGCGTCCAGGGTATGTGACCTTTGACCCGGGGCTGACGATCAGAGAGTCCCCCTGGGTCTGCAGTTCCAGAGGGCAGGCTATACGCTGCCAACTTCCACAATCATTACACAAGGAGACAGGAGAGGAGAAACCAGGGAGAGGGAAAGGATGGAAGAATGGACAGAGTCCAGAGAGACAGAGAGAACAGAGAGAACAGAGAGGATAGAGAGAACAGAGAGAACAGAGAGAACAGAGAGAATAGAGAGAACAGAGAGAACAGAGAGGATAGAGAGAACAGAGAGAACAGAGAGAACAGAGAGAACAGAGAGAATAGAGAGAACAGAGAGGACAGAGAGGACAGAGAGGATAGAGAGAACAGAGAGAACAGAGAGAACAGAGAGAACAGAGAGAACAGAGAGGACAGAGAGAACAGAGAGAATGCAGAAACCAGAGAGAACAGAGAGAACAGAGAGGATAGAGAGAATAGAGAGAGGATAGAGAGAACAGAGAGAACAGAGAAAACAGAGAGGATAGAGAGAATAGAGAGAGGATAGAGAGAACAGAGAGAACAGAGAAAACAGAGAGGATAGAGAGAATAGAGAGAGGATAGAGAGAACAGAGAGGATAGAGAGAACAGAGAGAGAAAAGAGAGAACAGAGGATAGAGAGGATAGAGAGAACAGAGAGGATAGAGAGAAAAGAGAGGAATGGAACGATCGAAGAGAGTGTGAGCGTGGAGGGGTTTTGTCGGAAGAGACGTGCGAGGCTTCCAGGCCCAGTTGAGCCCCAGTGACCCCTGCTGAGGAGGATCGATGGCTGATGAAGAATGAGATCAATGGAGCCTCGTGTCCACTCTGCTCAGCTCAGATGAATAAACGCCTCATGATGAACTTCCTGTCATACGAGGAGGACCAGGGCAAAGCCGCCCACCCAGCTGGAACTAAACACACAGGAGGCGTCCGCAGGCAGATGAGATATGCCCATAAACTGACCAATTAGCTCCACCTCCTCCTGCCACAGCTGTAACTACACACAGGAGTGGTCAACAAGCAGCCGACACACACACTGCTATCCACATGGTGCCCTGTGGAGCCCACTTCTGCTCCACCTGCTCCACCCAAAGCTCCAAAGACAGACGTTTGCGAGCTGGTGACAGTCGGTTGACTCGTGTCCAATCCCTGCCGTTGCGAGTATGTGCCGATTTAACTCTAACGTTGCGAGTACGTGCCGATTTAACTCCAATGTTAGAAGTCCAGTCCATGGAGAGCAGTGAGGCTGGAGCGAAGGTGGACCAGAACCGGACCAGAACCGGACCAGAACCGTACCATATCTGGAACTACCCGGTTCCGGCGCCGCCCACAAGCACCAGGCAAACATGTTCTCATATGCAGTCTGATGATGAGCTCGTTATTAAGTCTGCCGCTAACGATCGGCCTGAGCTCAATTAGCAGCGAGTTTATTTAAAGCGCCCGGTCTCCAGGGCACCAGGAGGGGGATATTATCTCCTCATGTGGGTGACTGGACTGAGGGCACGCAGGTTCACTCTTAAATTACATTAGTAACACACACACACACACACACACACACACACACACACACACACACACACACACACACACACACACACACACATGCACGCCACGCACACAAGCATACACACACACACACAAGTACACACACACACACACACACACACACACACACACACACACACATGCACACACGCACACAAGTACACACATACACTCAATCTCTCTCACTTCTCTCTCTCTCTCACATCTTCATTCTGCATCCCTTTCCATTTCATCTCTTTCTGTTCTCTATCCCCCTTTCCCCCCACGTCCCTCTCTTTCTGTTCTCTATCACCCTTTCCCCCCACGTCCCTCTCTTTCTCTCTTCACCCCTCTCCCTCTCTTCATCTTGTCTGTGTATCATTTCGATGAAAGACATGTAATTTAGAGCTTACTGAAGTGAAACCCCCAAACAGATCTGTATTACTCTGAGAAAGTGATACTGATATTTGCGTTGGAGCAGAATGTGCGACGGCTGCCCGGTTATGTGTGCGGCCAGCAGCAGCGTGTTTGCATGAGAGCAGATGGCTTGGCAATCAATAGTGATTGCTTATTTAGAACACAGCGTTCTCTAGATTGATCAGTTAGAACACAGCGTTCTCTTGCCCTGATGTCATGGCGATGTGGAATCATCTCCATGCGTCCTACTTCTGTTGATGACAGACAAAGCACTCACCATAGTACTGCTATGTGTATCACAAATATGCTGCTGTGTAGCCAGGCGATTAAGAGAAGGAGTATATTCAGACACGTGTAGATGAGGGGGTAGGTGTGTGTGTGTGTGTGTGTGTGTGTGTGTGTGTGCGTCTTTACACACCTCTCCCTATAATCTATCCACTGAGGGGTCGTCATGGGGAATGCTGCTCTAGCATTTTAAACACACGCACAGACACACTTACACACTCACATCATTAAGTTATTGAAGTCAGCACATTTATATATACACACACACACACACACCTACCAAGAACACATGCATACACGCGCGCACACACACACACACACACACACACACACGGTTGCTATCCACTCTACACGCACCACACCATTCCCATTTCTTATTTGAAACAATTATGTTGCAGATGAGAAATTATATCCAATTTCACACTTGATATTGATTCTAATTTATTTATGCACCAGGACCTGTTGTGGTATTGTAATTTCTATAACTGACGTGTGCTAGCATTTACTCAGCGCCATTTGACTCCTGCCGGTGTACATCCAATATTATGTGTAAACATCATTTTCTCCAATTAGCTTCCACATACTTTTCTGCTCCGCTGCAACAAAAGATGCCGTGTCGTAATGAACTTCAGTTCTTTGGTGAAACTAGTTTGGAGTTTGACGCAGAGCCATAGTCTATCTATAAGGCTCTGGTTTGACGAAACATAGACAATCCCCAGTGCTCTTAAGGAACCATGACAACGGAATGTGTTGATGAGGTTTTATTTTCTGTCCACAGGAAGAGATAAGGCTAACAGTTAACAGAACTGCAGCGTTAGCATGAGAGCTAAACTCATTGCTACTGTCTGTGGGCATGCCAGATAAGTGAATAATCAAGCTTAATGAATTAATTAAGGTTATTAATGAATTAACACCAACTGCATGGCATCTGGCTTCTCTGGCTGATCGGCTTTATGTGCCATTTAGGTGTTTGTGTTTGTGTTTGTTTTGTGTGCATGTGTTCTCCTCAGGCCTCATGGACGCGACCCACCAAGCATAAGGTATGGCTACTGAGCACGTAGCCAGAGTCTGCCCCCACGCTAATACTAACACACTACTCTCGCTAGTCCCGCCCCCCTGCTCGCCCCTCTCCCACTCTGCGATTGGACGAGCAGAGTGCCAGTCTTCACCAGCATGTAGTAGCTGTTGGTTCTGAGTGGATCTGGTCTCATCAGGACCACATCCATCACAGGCTCAGCAGCTAGGCGGCTAGCGCTAGCCACACAACACTACTCTACAAACCCACTCCTGATCTTCTCTACAAACCCACTCCTGATCTTCTCTATTGGTGCCTATCCAGCAGCTAAGCTTTTGGTGTTTATTTTTGTTGTTGTTGTTGTTGTTGCCTACTGTTCTCTATGGGTGGAGCATATCACAAAGCCATATTTATTCTGCTCTTGTAAAGTAACTGCTAATACACTGCACATATTTATATCTAATTTATATGACTCTAAAGCACCTTCTGTTAACCAACTGCATACTACTGTCTACACTGCACTATATTTCTTGTAATGCCTGTCTATACTTTGTATATCACATTGCACTTTTCTGCTTTTTTGCACTTCTGGTTAGACACAAACTGCATTTTGTTGTCATATCATATTGATATATCTCTCCTCTGAGATATGCAGCAGCTATGTGGCTAACATTAGCTACATGTGTCTCCTCTAAAGACGTATGGTAGGTTGTCTGTGGGAGGAGAGGGTAGCATCCATCTGCTGTGATAGGGAAGACGTAGCATTAGTGGAGGTGCTGTGGGGGTGATGCAGTTGGCCTTAGAGCTTAGATCGGGCCCAAAAAATCAAGCCCGACCCTACCCGAGCCCGTGCACACTGTGCCCGAGCCGGACCCGGCCCGACACATTAACTGTAATTATGAGCCCGAGCCCGATTTAAACCCGACATTTTTTAAATGCGTGGGCCATTATAACTGACGTTCTCAACTACAATTCTGAGCTGTTTGAGCTACAGAAATCCGTTTAGAATAAACTATGTTTGTTTATTCAGAATGGAATGGATTGCAAATTAATCCGAATGAAGAAACGTAAGCCACTTACAGCGAAAAATTATGTCCCTGCACTAAAACTCAACATTTCTCTGTGAGGGCTTGCCTCGCTCTCAGGTGTATGCTTGGAGAAGTGACAAAAGAGGACATTGAAGGCTGGCTATCATTATTTCTGCCATGGCAAGCCTGCTTCATGTTCATCTTAAAGTCTTTTTGCTGTCATAGGTGAACATCGCACTTAATGCACGCAACAAAGCATACCTGACAAATGCATACTGTACCTCCGACTTTTCTCCAAAGTTGCTCGAAGTTATTTCTCCTGTTTTCATTTTTTTTCTTTACATCTTCAAGCTTCACGTTGCACTTACAGTAAACTACACAATACAGCACAGCAGGCCCGGTGGGATGCGTGAGCTACACAATACAGCACAGCAGGCCCGGTGTGATGCGTGCGAGTGGAGAAGCGGCGCATGACACGTGTTGCGCAGATGACATTAGGCTACAAATGACATTTTGTAACTCTGAGCCTAACTTGTATAACGTTGTATACACTTGTTACGTAGGCCTACTTTGTTAAATATATAATATTTCTGAGTCTGACTATGGCATAGCTTTAGCTCCCCACCCAAGTAGGCTAATTTAAAAAAAAAAAATGCTTGATCAAGGACCCGGCCCGGCCCGAGGATAGCCGGGTCGGGTCAAGTTCGGGCTCGGGCAGAGAATCTAAACTCTAGTTGGCCTCCCCTCCACTGGATCCCCAATCTCAGGCCTCTCATTAGTCAGCTGGGGAACACGTGCCACCACTGTGACACTGCTAACACACACACACACACACACACACACGCACACGCACACGCACAAACACACACACACACACACTTGCGCATGCACATGTGCAAACACTCAGCAGCTCTGCTGACTAACATCACTGTTTCCGGGGTCACTCACTCAAATCGATTAGAAGAACACAATTCTAACATGGTTCTAACACCACCTAGTCAACTTCATCCGCTAGAACTGCTGGACCTTTCGGAGGGTTCTAGAGTCTAGTTGTGCCCTACTCGCACTGGCTTGTCTCTTTGGGGTAGGCTGGGGGTGTCATGTGCTCTCTCTCTCTCTCTCTCTCTCTCTCTCTCTCTCTCTCTCTCTCTCTCTCTCTCTCTCTCTCTCTGGGGGTGTCATGTGCTCTCTCTCTCTCTCTCTCTCTCTCTCTCTTTCTCTCTGGGGGTGTCATGTGCTCTCTCTCTCTCTCTCTCTCTCTCTCTCTCTGGGGGTGTCATGTGCTCTCTCTCTCTCTCTCTCTCTCTCTCTCTCTCTCTCTGGGGTAGGCTGGGGGGTGTCATGTGCTCTCTCTCTCTCTCTCTTTCTCTCTCTCTCTCTCTCTCTCTCTCTGGGGTAGGCTGGGGGGGTCATGTGCTCTCTCTCTCTCTCTCTCTCTCTCTCTCTCTCTCTCTCTCTCTCTCTCTCTCTCTGGGGTGTCATGTGTTTTTCTCACCCCCTTTTCTGTGTCAGTTCAAATGTGTGATGGCTTTCAAACGGAGTAAGAGAAAGAGAAGAAGAGAGAGAAACAGAGAGAGAGACAGAGACATGGAGAGAGAGAGAGAGAAAGAGAGAGAGATGGAGAGAGATACACAGGGATAGAGAGAGAAAGAGAGATAAAGAGAGAGAGAGAGAGGCGTTACTATGAATATGGATGAGAGAGAGAGGGAGGACAAGTACACTGTAGGCAAAGGTGCAGAGGCTCTGATGCAAATGTAGAAATCTGCGAGCCAAACATTTAGCATTTGGGCCACTTAGGACTGTTAAATGCTATGTTTATGGATGTGAGTGTGTTTGTGTGGGTGGTATGTATGTTTATGTGTGTGTGTGTGTGTGTGTGTGTGTGTGTCTCTCTCTGTGTCTGTGTCTGTGTGTGTGTCTGTGTCTCTGTGTGTGTGTGTGTGTGTTTGTGTGTGTGTGTCTGTGTCTCTGTGTGTGTGTGTGTGTGTGTGTGTGTGTGTGTGTGTGTGTGTGTGTGTGTGTGTGTGTGTGTGTGTGTGTGTGTGTGTATGATTTTGCTTAGTGAATATTCATCAGCAGTATGACTGCAGATGAGTTCAGTATGCATAGTGTGTGTGTGTGGAGCTTAACTCCCTACAGATGGAGTCATAAACCTACGTCCTTCTCAAGTTCAGCTGAACTTACACTCACACTCTAAAATAACGCAGAAATATAGAAATATCATTTGACTGTGGTGACTGGCAAGTATGAATTTGACTTTATTATGCTTTCTATCTTTGGTTTTGAAAACATTTGTCTTTGTTTTCGAAGTCCCATTGCAGCATAGCAAAACCATAGCTCCAAGGTCACGTCCTTTTGATATCATGGCCAACTCGCAATGATTCAGCAAGATTTGATATTCATATTTTTAAACTAGAAGACAATATAAAAAATGTGTGTGTGTGTGTTTGTGTGTGTGTGTGTGTGTGTGTGTGTGAGAGTGTGTGAGTGTGCATGTCTGTGTGTGTGTGTGCATGTCTGTGTATGTGTGTGTGTGTGTGTGTGTGTGTGTGTGTGTGTGTGTGTGTGTGTGTGTGTGTGTGTGTGTATGTGTGTGTGTGCATACATGTGTGTGTGTGTGTATGTGTGTATCTGTGTCTGTTTTGTTCTTATTTCTATGGAATCCTTACACACTGATTAATGTCCAGTGGTCCGCTGCTCCATGCAACCTATCTAATGTAATTACAGATAAATGCCTGTTACACAAGAGCTAAATCTATCCACTTGTTTAGCCTAGTGTGAACTGAAGAATGTGTCTTGGTCTGCTTCTGCTGGGGCTTGATTTAAATTGATTGAAGGGTGTCTGTGCCGGGGCACTGACTGCTGGACAACAGGGAAATTACTGAGCAGCATTAGAATGTCTAGACAGGCTGAAGTGTTCCGCTGATAAACTCTCATCAGGCTTGTGTGCTTGATGGGAATGGGATCTGTCACTGAGAAGAGAAGAGAGGGGAAGAGAAGAGAAGAGAAGAGAGGGGAAGAGGAGAGGAGAGGAGAGGAGAAGAGAGGAGAGGAGAGGAGAGGAGAGGAGAAGAGAAGAGAAGAGAAGAGAGGAGAGGAGAGGGGAAGAGGAGAGGAGAGGAGAGGAGAGATGTCAGGGTTTATCTCCAATGCAGTTGCCTCCTTCTCTCCCCCTCATCTCTCTAATCCTTTATTCTGTTCTTCATCTTTTTCTCCTTTTGTCTCCTTTATCCTCTCTCCTTCCTTCTCCTCTCTCTCCCTCCCTGTTTCTCTCTCTCTCTCTCTCTACCTCTCCCTCTCTCTCCCTCTCCCTCTCTCTCTCTCTCTCTCTCTCTCTATCCCCCCCTATAGAGTCTGGATGGGAACGTCGTGGTGCGGAGTGATGCCCGAGTCTCCTCTCTCACTCTCAAGTTCGTCCAGTTCACCGATGCCGGACAGTACCTCTGCACCGCCCGCAATGACATAGGAATCGACCACCAAAACATGTACCTGGAGGTCCGATGTAAGTACACACATTATACACACACACACACACACACAGGACTAAATTCCCAAACACACACATACATACATACACACACACACAAACACACACACACACACCCACACAAACACACACACATTATTTAGAAACAAACATATGCATACACATACACAACCAGAAACTCACACATGTGTACATATGCACGGAAATGGCAAAAGGCACACACAGGAAGAATGGGTAATTGTGTGGCTGTTAGCGAAGTTGTTTGCAAGTTACCATGAACAGTAGCGATTTCAGAGTGTGAATCACACAGTAAAGCCTCTCTTAAGCTGACAAAGGAAACAGAGAGGAATTCAGCCGGACATGCCTTTGAGTGTGTGTGTGTGTCGCCTTCAAGTGTGTGTGTGTGTGTGTGTATGTTATTGTGCGTGGGCCTCACTTTAAATGTAAATGGTTGTAATTTCTGTGTGCTCATTCATGCGTGGATGAGCACGTCTGCTTTTGAACGCCTCCCATTTAATCTCCTCTTTCACTGACCTCCCCACTCCAGCATCCAGCTCTCACACACATATAATACACACACACACACACACACACACACACACACACACATACATACAGTACACACACACACACACACACACACACACACACACACACACACACACACCTCCCCACTCAGCATCCAGCTCTCACACACATATAATACACTCACACACACACACACACACACACACACACACACACACACACACACACACACACACACACACACACAAACACACACACCTCCCCACTCAGCATCTAGCTCTCACACACTTATAATACACTCACACACACACACACACACTCCTCCCCACTCAGCATGCAGCTCTCTCTCACAACTCTCACACACACACACACATACCACACTCTTGTGGAAATGAGTAAAGGTTTTTTTTTCCGGCTGAGGCTGAATTATGTGTCTCTTGGCGAGCTAACACTCCTTGGCAGTCCGTATGTGAACCATTAACAATGCTGAGATTAATGCTCAGTTTAAAAATGTAGGAATGACTGAGATTAAGGGGCCGTCTACACGACGCCGGTTTTTGTGAAACCGGTGAGGTTTTCTTATCGGTTATGCCTTGCGTGTACACGACGCCGGCAGTTTAGGAGACTCTAACCGATAGTTTTTGAAACCGGCTTCCGAAGTGGGAATTTTTGAAACCGCCGGCTAACTTTCGCCGTGTAGACGCCTGTAGGTGTGAAGCCGGCAATCATATGACAACATAGCCCCACCTCTCAACTCAGCCACGGCACTCGACCTGACATGTTGCTTGTCAAAACAAAACAAACCATTTATTTATCATATAAAAATGTTTTTTCTTTCCCCTGTCATGATTTATGTGCACAATGTAGCCTATCAGCCTTTTGTGTTAGAAGCACACGTTAGCTTAACTTAGTTAAACAGTAGCTTACTGCATGTTAATGGTTTCTCCAGTGGTGCTCACCTAATGCAATGTGTAGGCTAAGCATTTTAAATTTCACA
>NC_055961.1:6009311-6014311 GCF_018492685.1 Alosa sapidissima | reverse complement strand
TGTGACGTCCTTCCCATGTCATCTGTGTCCGGAACGTTGTCTTTTCTCTGTTATGTGTCTCATGTGCATGGTGCACGGGAACATGGATAGGAAAGAAAGAAAGAAAGAAAGAAAGAAAGAAAGAAAGAAAGAAAGAAAGAGAAAGAAAGGGGGAATCTGAAGTTAAACCAGTAGAGCAGCAGTGTAAGGGAGAAGGGATCTTGTTTGCTATGAGGATGCTGGTCTCGCCCGGGTCAAGCCCAACAGCCAAAGCTGGTTCAGTTATGGCCCACAGCTGGCTCTGTAATGGGCCGGAGCTGGCTCTGTAATAGCCCGGAGCTGGCCCGCATCTCAGGCTGGCTCAGCTGAAGCTCTGCCCTCTGGCGCTGGAGAGGTCGAGGCTGCTGTGGGGTGTGTCCCTGCTGTGGGGTGTGTGTCCCTGCTGAAGGCTCGCCTACAGGGGGACGCCCACTGAGTCTCCGCAGCAGGTGGCCCGGACGCACCGCCATCTGGCAGCCACGGAGACGAGGGGGGGGGGGCAGGAGAGGGAGAGCTGTGGGAACCCACACACACACACACACACACACACACACACACACACACACATACACACACACACACACACACACATACACACACACACACACACACACATACACACACACACACACACACATACACACACACACACATACACACACACACACACACACACACACACACACACACACATACACACACACACACACACACACACACACACACACACACACACACACACACACACACACACATACACACACACACACAAACACACACACACATACAGTACACACACACATACACACACACACACACACTCACACACACACACACACACACACACACACACACACACAGAAAAATAAGGACAGAATCTTAATCCAGAGCCAGCCTTGTGTGATTGGCTAGATATCACTCTCTGTGATAGGCTACTGCAGGGTGACTCTTTGCTGTGATTGGTTAATTCAGGTAGTTGAATTTCCCCTTGGGGAACAATAAAGTATCTATCTATCTATCTATCTATCTGTTTTGTGACTGGCTACCACAAGGAGGCCCCTATGAGCTGTGTGGTAAAGAAATGTGAGACATAGTCAGTTATTCCAGACAGATTCAGATGACATTGATCACACTGAGAAGGTCAAACCAGTAGCTGGACATTGCCTGGACTGATGGAGGATATATATTAGGCTTAATGTGGGGCATTATGTCTGAGTTAGCTATATGGAACTTATAACGACAGAGGCAGATGTTAGATCTCAGCTGTCATCCCAGAGCAACTTGTCAAAAATGGGATGATTCAGCAATTCTAGAATGACTCAGCACTTCTAGAGTGGGCCTGCAGCTCTGGAATGACTCAGCAGTTCTGGAGTGACTCATCACCCGTTGAAGAGCGGCATAAGAAAGGAAGCTCTCTGGTTTCTGGGAGCGTCCGAGTTCCCTCTGTGTCCGAACTGCACGGTAGAGCATGCCTTTCCCATCCTCTCCGAGCCTCACCTCGTGTGTGTGTGTGAGTGTGTGCATTTTTTTCTGACCACTCTAACAGGCCTTTCCTCCTTCAGTGCTGGGTAGTTTCTCCTTCTAACAGCAGACCCATGAATTTGCTCCTCGCTGTGCAACGCTTCTCTTTCTCTCCCTCCCTCTCTCTCTCTCCCTCTCTCTCTCTCTCCCTCTCTCCCTCCCTCTCTCTCTCTCTCTCTCTCTCTCTCTCTCTCTCTCTCTCTCCCTCCCTCTCTCTCTCCCTCCCTCCCTCTCTCTCTCTCCCCCTCTCACACTAACTCTTCATTTCAGCAAACTCTCAACTCAACTGTGTCCTGCTCTGTCTGACCTAACCCATGTCCAGGGAAAGAGTATTAACCAGCGGCGTGCGGTCGGTGTGTGTGTATGTGTGTGTGTGTGTGTGTGTGTGTGTGTGTGTGTGTGTGTGTGCATGGTCTCCTCACACTAAGGTTGTGGATGCTCACAGGAATGACTGACCAACTAACAGATCTAATAACTCCACTGTCTCTGTCTGTGTTACTCTGCGAAGCCCAAATGAGTCGAGCGTCTCGCTCGAACAAGGGCCAAGACTGGTCACACTCTGTCCACTTACGTGTCCAGGTTCATGTACAAGCGTAGAATTAGGCTGTACAGGCCTCATCTAGTTCTTCATCTTAGAGGCAGATAAAGAGAAAGAGATTAATAGAGAGACAGAGGGAGAGAGAGAATGAAAGATAGACTGAGAGAGAAAGAGAGAGAGAGAGAATGAAAGATAGACTGATAGAGATAGAGGGAGAGAGAGAATGAAAGATAGACTGAGAGAGACAGAGGGAGAGAGAGAATGAAAGATAGACTGAGAGAGACAGAGGGAGAGAGAATATTAGAGTTAGACTTAGAGATAGAGAGATAGAGAGTATGAGAGCTAGACCGAGAGAGAGATAGAGAGTATGAGAGCTAGACCGAGAGAGAGATAGAGAGACAGAGAGAATGAGAGCAAGACTGAGAAAGATGGAGGGAGAGAGAGTATTGGAGTTAGACTAAGAGAGACAGAGACCTCCTCAGGCTCAGCGAGTGAAGACAGGAGTCATGTATAATTTATGTGAAATCACTGAATCCATTTCTCCTGTGTGGAACAGGATTGGAAGAGAGTTTTGTTTCCTGTGTCTGTCAGCACGATATGGTAAAAATAGACTGCTTCCAAATTAGCATCGCCACACTCACTAATGCACTAGAGCTCATTATGTTGGGAGCAACACACGCATGTAGGCACACACACAAACAAACACATGCACACACATTCACACGTACACACACACACACACACACACACACACACACACACACACACACACACACACACATTTATGCATACACAAACATGCCTGCAGACACACACACATACACACAGGCTCAGATAAATAGGTGCACGCACGCACACACACTGTGCACATGCTGTGTTGTGACATGCTAAGGAGACACATCTCAAGTCAGGCTAATTGGAGGCGAGGACCTCGTTAAGAGGTGGGAGTGGACAGACAACGAGCATCCACTGAGATTGCTCACTATGTCTCCCTCACATACACACACACACACACACACACACACACACGCTCAGTGTGTCTCCCTCACACACACACACACACACGCTCAGTGTGTCTCCCTTACACACACACACACACACACACACACACACACACACACACTCACATTTAGACACATAAACACACACAGGAAAGCACATACAAAAAATAAAATGACTTACACACATACTGACCTGTACACACAGGAAAACACAAACCAAATTAGACATGCACTCATGCACACACACACACACACACACACACACACACACACACACACACACACACACACACACACACACACACACACTCACTCTCTCTTACACACACACACACACACACACACACACACTCACGCACACACTGAGAGAGTCCTCATGCTCACTCCCTGCTATTTAATCACAGCAGGGGAATGTGTTAATTCCTCTCATTTCCACAGAATCTCAATCTCCTCACACACACACACACACACACACACACACACACACACACACACACACACGGCGCATGGCGCTGGTCCACTCGGGCTCTGGTTTCTGCCATAGTTGCGTGGAGCTTGACCAGATTGTGGAGAAGCCCTCACATATCTCAGTCCTCCACAACGGCAGTGTCGCTCCCGGCCAGCAGATAAAACTGTCTGTGGCACACACACATAATGATGAAGTATAGCGCCGAGATCAACCCAGATGGAATTCACACACACACACACACACACACACACACAACATACACACACACACACACACACACACACACATGTGATGATGAAGTACAACACCGAGATCAACCCAGATGGAATTCACATTCCTCTTGGTGTCAGCTGCAAGTCATCAAGCGCTATCTTGCGGCACAATGAAAGATTAGCATCAGTCACAGTCACATTCACTCACACAGTCACACTCACACAGTCACATTCACACAGTCATACTCACACAGTCATAAAGTTAGTCACACTCACACAGTCACACTCACACAGACATAATGTTAGTCACACAGCAGGGCATATTCTCCAGGAAGCGTATATTGAACACTAATATGGAGGCTTCACTAAGACACTGATGGAGCACAGCACTGTAGAGCAGCAGGGTTTTAGATGAACAGCACAATCACACACACACACACACACACACACACACACACACACGCACGCACGCACGCACGCACGCACGCACGCACGCACGCACGCACGCACGCACACGCACGCAAGCACGCGCACGCGAAAGAGCAATGCTGAACAGAGGTCTGCAGTTTTAGTGTCCAGTCATTGACAGAGAGAGAGAGTTTAAAAGTCAGATAGGCACAGTAACCCTGAGGTCAAAGGTCAAATTGTCATGGAAGCTCAGAGTTCAAAGGTCAGACAGGCACAGTATCCCCAAGGTCAGAGGTCAGATAGGATACAGTAGCTCTGAGGTTGTGCTCAGTGTCAGTCAAGAGAGAGGAGAGAGGGACTCACAGCTGGAAGAGCTCCCCCTGCAGGACAGTGGTGAGAGTGCACTGCAGTGGCCCTGCTCTCTAACAGGTCCTCTCTGCCCCCACCCCCAGGGGAACCCAACCCCCCCAAGCTGGAGGGTAAGCTGCAGACCAAAGGCAACTCTCTGAAGGTCTCCTGGATGAAGCAGGACGATGGGGGATCTCCCATCATGCACTACCTCGTGCACTACAAAATTGTGAGTATACTTCACCTGTCCCGACCAGGTAACACTACTCACCTGTCATCATGTCCCCTTGTATTTGCACTACCTTGGTAACACACTACAAAGCTGTGAGTATGCTCAGGTAACACACTACAAAGCTGTGAGTATGCCACCAGACATCACACCATGTCTGTCTGTCTGTCTGTCTGTCTGTTTGCTTGTCTGCCTGCCTGCCTGTCTGTCTGTCTGTCTGCCTGTCTGTCTGTCTGTCTGTCTCACTGCTGTAAGT
>NC_055961.1:5999311-6006811 GCF_018492685.1 Alosa sapidissima | reverse complement strand
AAATCAATAGGACCTACAGTATTCTCCATGATTTCCCCCCACGGCTGCAGCACAACTGTGCGTCTGATTTCCATATTCCACACAGCACAGGCTGGCCGCTCATCATTTGAGTGAGGAGTAGAACAGTAATGTCCGCAGCGTGGACACCGCTTTGAGGCATCCGGTCAATACTTTCTTGAAAACTTTGTTTCTTGGAAACAGGTGTCTAATCATTGGGTTTTTCAAACTCATCATTGAAATGGGCCACTAGAAACTGGCCTTTAGACACTTTTGCCTTGACAGTGGTCTCTTGAAATAGGCCACTTGAAACTGGTCACTGGTAGCTAAGGTCCCTGATCACTAGGGTTAGCCACTGGTATCTGGTGTTTTAGGTGACTGGTCACTGATCACTAAAGCTACGGGTCTCTGATGGTTTGGTCACTGGTAGCTACTATAAGTGTCACTGGTCTCTGATGGTTGAGGTGACTGGTCACTGGTGGCTAAGTGTCACTGGTCTGCAGTTGCTGAGGTCACTGGTTACTGGTGGAAGAACTGTAGCTGAGCTGGCAGCGTTGTGTTCTCAGATGGTTGATGTTTCAGGCTGCTTCTCCTCTCTCCCCCTCTCCTCTCTCCCCCTCTCCTCTCTCCCCCTCTCTTCTATTCTCCTCTCCTCACCACTCCTGTCTTCTCCTTCCACACTCTCCACTCATCTCTTCTCCTCTCCACTCATCTCTTCTCCTCTCCACTCCTCTCTTCTCCTCTCTTCTCCTCTCCTCTCCTCTCCTCTCTCCTCTCTCCTCTCTTCTCTCCTCTCCTCTCCTCTCCTCTCTCCTCTCTTCTCTCCTCTCCTCTCCTCTCCTCCCCTCTCTTCTCCTCTCCTCTCCTCTCCTCTCCAGCAGCCTTTGGTTCTGAGTAGACGCACCCCCCCCCCCCCACCTCACCCCAATCCCCCTTGTCTTGCATGGAGTTGCTTCTTACAGGAATAAGGGGACAGTATACTGACCTAAGCATGCGTAAGGCTGAAATATGATGCTGTGGAAAGAGATATGTGTTCACAACAAAATTCATATTGGGTCAATGTGCAGCACGCCACCAGAGATTATGGGTACTAGTGACTTTTCTTTGCCAGCATTTGTTTTTGTTTTGAAGATATATCTACATATCTATCTATATATCTATCTATATATGCCCTTGCCGTATGAAGATATATCTACATATCTATCTATATATGCCCTTGCCGTATTCCGTGTCAGGTGCTAAAATGGATTTCAGCTCAAATACAGCGTGCTGCTCTGATTGGTTTTGGCCTGTTCAGTGTAACAACAGGTGTGGTGATGAAAGCATCTCTGAGTGGACTCTGCTCTGTCTGCTCTCCGACACCAGTATACTGTCGCCCGTAGCGTGTGTCCACCTGCTGTCCACAGCAGCCGCCTAACTGACACCATCTGCCATGCATGCCGGCCTCTCCGCTTCTCTCATCCGCTTTGGTGGAGTCAGAGCTGACCGGATCCCAGCCAGGTCTGGCCCCTATCTGGGCCGGCTTTGGCCCAGACTCGGACCAGAGTCGCCCACACAAGCACAGGAAGCTTCCCACTGTAGACAGGAGACGGTCAGGAGGGGGCAGGCCTGGCTTTGTTTATTTGTTTTGTTTTTTGTTTTTGACCTTTTGTTGATGTTTCATCATGGCACCCCTCCTACATCAGGGCTGTTTTCGTTTTTTAATCCCAGTCTCACACATGGCATGGCCAGTGTGTGTATGTGTGTGTGTGTGTGTGTGTGTGTGTGTGTGTGTGTGTGTGTGTGTGTGTGTGTGTGTGTGTGTGTGTGTGTGTGGCACATACAGCATGGCCAGTGTGTGTGTGTGTGTGTGTGTGTGTGTGTGTGTGTGTGTGTTTGTCCATGTGTGCTGTCGGCCAGTGGACCAACACAGCATTCTCCCCAAACCTCACTCCTATCATGTGTGCCAGTTCATAACACAAGTCATTTGGCTGAGACGTTCACAGCACTGGTTCTGCTTCTGCTTCCGAAGGAGGTTGTATGTATATGTGAATCAGAACCAATCAGAACCTTTCCTGCCAGACCGTCACAGGAGGGACACAAGATGTTAGCGTAGACCCAGAACCCACCACACATGCTGCTAGCCTTACTTACCAAACACAAATGCATACTATCAGGCTTGTACCTCATCAACATGACTTGGCATCATAACGTTGTGTCTGTGTGTGTGCGTGTGTGTGTGTGTGTGTTTACTGACATGACAACATTTCCTGAGGCTTACTTTATTTGCTATATACCTCGGATATGATGCATTTTCCTCGGTCATATACTAGGTCCAGAGGGTAGCCGGAGCCTCTGAAGCATCAGAGCTGCACTAAGGCCTAGCTGCCCATGTGTGGCATTCAGAGATGCACTAAGGCCTAGCTTCCCATGTGTGGCATTCAGAGATGCACTAAGGCCTACTGTAGCTGCCCATGTTTGGCATTCAGGGGTTTATTCAGATAACAAATGACACCAGAGATGCACTAAGTCCTAGCTGCCCATGTTTGGCATTCAGGGGTTTATTCAGATAACAAATGACATTGGAAATGTTTCTTTGTTTTCCTTGTGTGATCCCTGATTGATACAGTAATTTCCTGTGTATTAGCCGCATTGTGTATCAGTTAAAAGAAACAAAACCATATTAATACCATATTAACTGCCCCTGTGTATTATTAACCTCATAGCTGAAGAAATTTTGCAAAATCAATGCATAAGCCGCGGCTAATAGTTCGGAAATTACGCGTGAGCTTTTGTGGTCCTACACAATGTTTGGTCAGGTATCATTTTCTCTAGTGTCTTTGGCATACAGTCCTCGTATTTATTTATTTATTTATTTATTTATGTATGTATGTATTTATGTGTATATATATTTGTGAATGTGAACTTGTAAAGGGTTTCTCAAAACTGATCACATGATCTCCTATTTATTATTATTATTCGTTAAATCAGGTAGATGTTCAGAACAAGATGAGTTGACTCAGAGATGTTGTATTTCTATGCATGTGTGTGTGTGTGTGTGTGTGTGTGTGTGTGTGTGTGTGTATGCACGTGTGTATGTCTGTGTGTGTGTGTCTGTGTGTGTCTACTACCCATGTCTCCCCTCTCACATTCCTCGAGCCTCTCTCTGCGCTCCTGTGTGGAGCAGTGATTCCCTCTCTGACACCTGCTGGGCGCTGGGCTGCTAACACGCTATGCTATGCTACGCTATGCTATGCTACGCTATGCTATGCTACGCTATGCTACGCTACGCAATGCTCCGCTATGGCTTCTCTCTGTTTACTAATTCACGTCAAACACCTTTTTTATTCTTAATGTTTTATTTCAACTAACCTTTCCAAGTTATGTTTCTGTATTTGACATCTCTTTTCTCTCTCTCTCTCCCTCACTCCCTCTCTCTCCCCATTTCCCCCTCTTTCTCTCCCTTGTCTTCTTCTCTTCCTGGTTTTGTTTTGCACATGAATTCTGGGATACTGGTGGACCATCACATTGCCTCTCACTCCCTTTGATTTTATTTACTGTTTGTATAAACTTCCTTGTGCTTGTTTTGTCAAATTGTCAATTGTTTTCTCTTTTCTGTTTTTTTTTTTTTTTTTCAAACTGCCCCTTGTGGTATGTGTGTGTGTGTATGTATATATGTGTGCGTGTGTGTGTGTGTGTGTATGTGTGTGTGTGCGTGTGTATGTGTGTGTGTGTGTGTGCATGTGTGTGCGTGTGTGTTTGTTGTGTTGTATTGTATTGTTCGTGTGACCAGCCACCCTGGGCGGCTGCGGTGTGACATACACACTGGCGTCTCTGGTTCTGTCTCTGCTGGCTGTGCCGTTGTTGTCGTAAGCGGAGTCGGTCCAGCGCCCTGGCCAGCGGGAGGAGAGGAGAAGACACCGAGGAGGGGGGGTGGAGGACCTGTCCTGCCTCGCCAGCTGGGGGACACTCTGTTTTCTATGCCTTTCGCTCCTCACACAGGCAAAAAAAAAAAAAAAGATGAATTTAAGTGAAAACGAGCTTCACGTCACCGGTAACACCTTATAATACAGCCTGTCCGTAGATCTCTAGTCAGACATCTGAATGTGACCCTGTGGCCCACTCTCCACGCTGAGTTGCTATTGGTGCATATGTGCACACATGCATAATCTATAATACGCAGTGTACACAGTATATTCATAAGGTGTCCCACAACTACATAGGCAACTTCTGCTCTCGCGCCACAAAGATAAACATCCGGTCTCCTTTGTGTTTGTGTAGCAATACTTCTTAACCGCTCTTATCCAGATGATCAACTGCTGTCTTGCTAATGATCTATAAACTGCTATTATTATAAAGTGTTACCTAATCATTTTAATTTGAACAGAGATGAATACTTGGTACTTATATCATTCTCAATGTTGTGGGATTTGTTTTTGGTTTATTTTTCTTTTTTCCGTTGTCGTTCTTTTTTGTTATTCTAGATGAGTTTGTCAGATGTAGTGTCAGATTTTTTTTTTATTTGGTTATTTTTGTTATGTTCATTTGTTTGAAAGTAACTGGAAAAGGGGTTCCTGTGAAGAATGTGATTGGCCAGTTTTTTTCATGATGTAACTTAAGCAAGTTAAAGGGTTAGTCCCTAATTTGGCCTCTGCATCTCCATGACTAACACAGAACCACATGATTTTCTTTTTTGTTTTCTCGTTTGGTTTCGTTTTGAGTAAATGTACATAGTTAAGAAAAGAAAAGAAAAGAAAATGTGTGTTTTATGCCGCTATTTTGATTTGTGTGTTTTTTTTCCTTCTTCTTTTTGCTTCTTACTTGAAATGGGTAAATATTCAAAACTAATGCTACTGCTGTGCAACTTATACATGATTTGAGTACATCCATTGTTTTTTTCTAACTATGAACCAGTGTGACTTACCATAGGTCTGAAGAAATTGCCAAGCAATTGTGTCATCTTTCTAATGACGGAGTTTGGGCAAATCTCTGGGTCTGTGGAAGCGATCATGCATAAGCTGTTAGCAAGAGACTGAGGCGCAGCTGTAGTGGGATTAACACACACACACACACACACAGTCGCGTAAAAGCCTTCTGAGCAAATACACTTAACATGGTGGTCAGTGGGTTGATAGATTCACCATTATACAGTTCAGTCTAAAGAGTGGTCTATTGTGTCATTTTTTTTTGTTTGTTCTTCTGAAGTGGTGATGTCATGGCAGCCAATGTTGATTTGTTTTATTTTGTGATAATTAAAAAAAGAACAATCACACTTTACTTGACGCACTCTTTTGCCAATTCTCAAATTCAGTCTCAAGCAAATTAAAGTCCCGTCTCGGAAATCTAGCGCTTGTGGTAAGCCATTTTAGCTTTTTTTTATCAATGTGTCTCAAAGATTCTACTTGCATTTGTTAGCAGTATTTTAACAGTGTGTAGAAGGGCAGTTGCACTGCAGTCTTAAATTTGGACCTCAAACTTCCTGCAGTTGTCTTTATCACTATAGCTTCCATTTTTATAACAGCATTTCTATGTGTGAGAGCGTCATTGATTTGACATGTATTCAAGTCAGTGTAATGATGTAAAAGGGATACTTGTGGTTCTATTGGTCTGAGTTGTCAGGGATCAGATGATCTCCCACATTTTTCTGACATGTAAAAGGTAAGGAAAATAATGTTACATGTAGTAGAATCTGTGACATCATGTGGGTATAAAATCTGAAATGGCTTGCCATATTTCCAATCCCAGTTTGGTTCAACACTTCCTGGTTGACCAGCTGCAGTCTGATTGGTCCAATGACAGCGGGGCAGCCATGGTCTGCTCCAATTGGCTTCGTTAACTCTCAAATGAATGTAAGTGAGTGAGGGCAGGCTGAAGAGCCGGCGGCCTTGAGCAGGACGAGTCCTCACTGACAGGAGACGGCCCAGGCTGAGACGTGGCTGAGACCTGGCTGAGACGTGGCCCACTGCCGGCTGCAGTCCGGGGATCTAGATTTCAGCGTCTCGTTAATCACGTTTCCAAGACGACGGGGTGTGTGGATGTCCCTGCAGTGACCTCTCCATCCAGCCTCTCTCTCGCTCTCTCACTCGCTCTCTCTCTCTCTTTCTCTCTATCTCCATCTGTCTTTCTCTCTCACTCTCTTGCTCTATCTCTCTCTGTTTTTCTCTATCTAGCTCTCTGGCTCTATCTGTCCTTCTTTAAGCCTCTCTCTCTCTCTCTGTTTTTTTCTTCCTCCTCCTCCTCCTCTCTCTCTCTCTCTCTCTCTCTCTCTCTCTCCCTCTATTTCCCAGTCTTCCTCTTCCCACCCTCTCTCTATCTCTCTTTCCGTCTTCCTACATCTGTTGCCCCTGTATGTGTGTGTGTGTGTGTGTGTGTGTGTGTGTGTGTGTGTGTGTGTGTGTGTGTGTGTGTGTGTGTGGTGTGTGTGTTTGAGGCACAGCGGGAGAGGAAGCTGTGGGATGGCTTGAGTGATTTAGCGCGTAACTCTGCAGACTTGATCAGAGAGGACGGCAAGTAAGGTGTGTGTGATCTGATGAAAAGTGTCTTCTGTTTCCAATGTGATCAAAGAACTGAACTGGGGCCCAAGGGGGTTGGTAAAAAAAAACACACAAAAAAACTCAAGAGTAGCGTTGTTCATGAATCCCCATCACACACACACACACACACACACACACACACACACACACACACACACACACACACATACACACACACACACACACACAGGCACACATCCATGCAGATGTTTTGAAATGGATTCTTCTGGTAATAAAGTGGTGCACCCAGAAGCACTCTGTGCTTGGGGAATGCATGTGCCAATCACAGCCCTGACAGCTTCCTGTTGTTATCTTTCCGTTTCCTGTTGTTATCTTTCCGTTTCCTGTGCTCATCTTTGGTCTTTGCTTTGCTTCACCCCACCTCGGCGGAGTCCGCTGACCCTTCAGCTAGACTAATCTCAGAGGGACTGATGTGAGACCTCCAGAAGGACACACATCTGGCCACCTCTGGCTCTCTTCCCCACTGAAGCTAGTAGTTTAACAGGAACACAGTTCACAGTTTCTCTTTGTGTGCTTTTAGACTAGAGAAAAACTTATATTTCTGATTAGCTGTGTGTGTGCTGTTAGTTTACACATAACACATGCTGTGTGTGTGTGTATGTGTGTGTGTGTGTGTGTCTGTGTGGTGTTTTGTGTAGAGTATGTGTGTGTGTGGATGGGTGTGTGAGAGAATCTTTCAGTGTGTAATGGCTGTGCATGGTTCAGTGGGTAAATGGTCACTATACCACTATTTCACTATGCCATATAGTATAGTGTGGATGTGTGTGTGTGTGTGTGTGTGTGTGAGGTGAGGAAGTGGAGTGAGCGTGTTAACGTCTAGAACAGGAATATAGTCTGGAGATGTGTGTGTGTGTGTGTGTGTGTGTGTGTGTGTGTGGTTTCATTCCCTCTTCTCTGAAGTAGACTGGCCTTGTCTGGTAAGTAGTGAGTGCTTCTCTCTTCTCTCCTTAGATGAAAATGCTCCTCACAT
>NC_055961.1:5991811-5994311 GCF_018492685.1 Alosa sapidissima | reverse complement strand
CTCCGCCTCCTCCATCCCGGCTGACCCCGCGCCGGCGTCAGACTGTACCTCTCCCGCTAGCGACTGCACCCCGCTCACCTCCGTCAGCGACGCCCCAAAAGCCTCCCCCAAAACTGCCCCCAAAGACAACCCCAAAACTGACCAAACCGCCGTCGCCCCTCTGGTTGACCTAAGCGACACGCCCACTCCCGCCGCTGGCTCCGCCCCTAATGCCACAGCAGCCCCTAAAGCTCCGTCGGCTTCTCCCAGCCCCTCCCCCAGCCAGGCGACAGCCAATGAGGCTCCAGGTGGCGGAGCGGGCGTGGCAGAGTCCGCACAGAGCGCGCCCAGCAGTACGGAGCCTCAGGTAGACGTGGCACCAGCGCCCCCCTCCACAGAACCCACACGGGGCAGTCCGACCAGCACAGCACCACCCTCTGGTGGACTCAATGAGTATGACACCCTCTAGACTCTGTAGCGTCTGTCTTTACGTGTATGTCTGTGTGTGTGTGTGTATGTGTGTGTGTGTGTGTGTGTGTGTGTGTGTGTATGTGTGTGTGTGTGTGTGTGTGTCCCTCACCCTTAGCCTCCATCACTCACACACTCCTTCACTTCACTCCTCCTCTTTTTCTCTTTATCAATGCACTCGTTTGCTCAATCACTCACTTGCTCACTCGTTCACTCGTGCTCACCCTCACCTCTCACTCTGTATCTCTCTCTCTCTCTCTCTCTCTCTTTCTCTCATGCTCTCACTCTCT
The DNA here is from genome assembly GCF_018492685.1 of Alosa sapidissima. Taxonomy (NCBI): domain Eukaryota; kingdom Metazoa; phylum Chordata; class Actinopteri; order Clupeiformes; family Clupeidae; genus Alosa; species Alosa sapidissima. The sequence continues at coordinate 5,993,574 of NC_055961.1, read as the reverse complement.
GCTCTCTCTCTCTCTCTCTCTCTCTTTCTCTCATGCTCTCTCTCTCTTCACTCTGTGTGTCTCTCTCTCTCTCTTTCTCACTCTCTCACTAATATCCTGGTCGTATTATCTGAGAAAGCTGTGTTCAGTGACTGTGCAGATTTGTCCTTTCTGTGAGACATCACCACGGCAAGAGAACACGTTTACAGCCAGCCAGCCAAGATTGTCCAGAAGACGCAGCGGAGTGGGAAGTCCTGTGGTGTGGGATGGCCAGCTATGGGCATATTTCAAGTTCATAACAGCAGTAAGAGAGTGGACAAAACTGTCCAGTGGGAAAGACAAGGAGCAGACGAGGACTCATTCAGCCTGGTTTCCATAGCAATTATACAGCCTCGTTCCCATAGCAATCTAAAGCCTCGTTTCCATAGCAATTATACAGCCTCGTTCCCATAGCAATCTAAAGCCTCGTTTCCATAGCAATCTACAGCCTCGTGCCCATAACAACCTTCAGACTCATGCATGTTCCAGTCTAAAGCCTCATGCACATAACAACCTTCAGACTCGTGCCCATTCCAACCAGGGCTTCGTTTCTACAAAGGAAAAAGAACTCAAAAAACTTTGCAACTTTCGCTTGACAATCACTGACTCACAACTGAGTGTCATTGTTGAGTTGAAAATAACTAATAAGGAGTCTGTATCAGTGTTTAGAACATCACCCAGTGTTTAGAACATGACCTAGTGTTTAGAACATGAGCCAGTGTTTAGAACATGACCTAGTGTTTAGAACATCACCCAGTGTTTAGAACATGACCTAGTGTTTAGAACATGAGCCAGTGTTTAGAACATGACCTAGTGTTTAGAACATCACCCAGTGTTTAGAACATGACCTAGTGTTTAGAACATCACCCAGTGTTTAGAACATGAGCCAGTGTTTAGAACATGAGCCAGTGTTTAGAACATGAGCCAGTGTTTAGAACATGAGCCAGGGCTCCTCTATCCCATCACAGCAGCGCTGTCTGTCCGTCGGTACAACACACGGTGCTGATGAAATAGTCCACTCAACTGCCCTCCACAGCCAGAGTATAGTCCACTCAACTGCCCTCCACAGCCAGAGTATAGTCCACTCAGCTGCCCTCCACAGCCAGAGTATAGTCCACTCAACTGCCCTCCACAGCCAGAGTATAGTCCACTCAACTGCCCCGCTCGGCCAGAGTATAGTCCACTCAACTGCCCTCCACAGCCAGAGTATAGTCCACTCAACTGCCCTCCACAGCCAGAGTATAGTCCACTCAACTGCCCTCCACAGCCAGAGTATAGTCCACTCAACTGCCCTCCACAGCCAGAGTATAGTCCACTCAACTGCCCTCCACAGCCAGAGTATAGTCCACTCAACTGCCCTCCACAGCCAGAGTATAGTCCACTCAACTGCCCTCCACAGCCAGAGTATAGTCCACTCAACTGCCCTCCACAGCCAGAGTATAGTCCACTCAGCTGCCCTCCACAGCCAGAGTATAGTCCACTCAGCTGCCCTCCACAGCCAGAGTATAGTCCACTCAACTGCCCTCCACAGCCAGTCTCCACTCCACAGAGTCTCCCAACTGATCTGATTAGGTCAGCGCATCATTTGTTATCTTTTCATTACGGAGCGCGAGCAAAAAAGCTATCATGTGTGGAAGGAAAGAGTGAAGGAGAGAATCAGAGAACTAGAGATGAAAAGAGAGAGGCTTGAGGAGTATTTGAAAGTGAGAGAGAGAGAGAGAGAGAGAGAGAGTGGGATATACAGG
>NC_055961.1:5984311-5986811 GCF_018492685.1 Alosa sapidissima | reverse complement strand
CTTCACCAGGCGGTTGGGAATGTCCTCTTTCTCTCTCTCTCTCTCTCTCTCTCTCTCTCTCTCTCTCTCTCTCTCTCTCTCTCTCTCTCTCTCACACACACACACATTGTTTTATGATGCAAAGGGAGCTGCTGGTCTGTGGCTGCCTCTTTCTAATGCTGTACTCCACTGCCATACAGTACATGCGGGACCAACCCCCCCCCCCGGAGCATTTCTGGGCAGGTGAGAGGAGACTTGTTATTTGTAAAGCATCCTTTGCCTGCTAGTCTCCGCTCACCTCCTTGATGAGAGCATCTGCCCCCCCCTCCCCTCCCCTCCCCTCCCCTCCCTTCCCTGGCCATGTCTGAGGATCACTGGTCAGGGTTAGTGATTATTTATACTGTAGCCCACTCTGTAACACAGTAAGCAAGTGGTTTCATAGCCAGGATGCTCTGCCTGACTTCACCATCCCTGCCACTCCTCTGGGCCAGGATGCTCTGACAGACGTACAGCAGCACCACCTGCTCCTCCGACTCCGGATCTCCTCACACACACACACACTCCCTGACCGCTACTCCTCACACACACACACACATGCTCTGTCTGCACAGGGCCTTCGCTCCTGTCAACACATTTCTAGCAAGCTCAGCTTCTAGTCTCTCTCTTTTCTCTCTGTCTCTCTCTCCCCCTCCTTCTGTCAGTCACATGTGTATATACCGAATACTAACCCTCATCATCTGGACCTTGCCATACTGTCATTCTTGTGTTCAATAAAGGTTACAAAAAAATCTGATTCTCCTCTGTTTGTTTTTGTAAATGACCCAATGCCCTGCTGGGTGCATGTCCAGTCAATTATCAGTGGGTTAATTTAAAATTGTGAAAATAACACAGAGACATAGCGGTCATTTGAGCACCATAGTCATATTGGATAAGGCAAATGCAATACAACTTTAGGCTAGTCTGTAGCATAGGCTCAAAGGCTGTCTGTTTGAGCACCATAGTCGTATTGGATAAGGCAAATGCAATACAACTTTAGGCTAGTCTGCATAGCTAGTAGCATAGGCTCAAAGGCTGTCTGTTTGAGCACCATAATCGTATTGGATAAGGCAAATGCAATACAACTTTAGGCTAGTCTGCATAGCTAGTAGCATAGGCTCAAAGGCTGTCTGTTTGAGCACTATAGTCGTATTGGATAAGCCAAATGCCATACAACTTTAGGCTCTCTCTCTCTCTGCATAGGCTCAAAGGCTGTCTGAGTCCATCAGACCAAATATTTTCACTTTCATTGGTGAGGTTTTAGGGAAGAAGGTGGCAGGACACAGCAGAACTTTGTGCCTTGCAAAACTCTGGACCAACTTTCCCCTTGCCTCACAGCAAGCAAGGGTTAAACTCTTAAACCAGCTCTTCCATGTTTCTTCCCTTGTTTCCCACCTCCCCTTTCTGTGTGACATAAGCCTGCCTTAAATAGGCTAGGCAATTACCCAATTTAGTCTTTGGACTGAACCATTTGAGCGAGTGGCGGTGGGGGCGGTGGGGGGGGGGGACAAAGACACATAAATAAGTAAAAGGTGAGAGCATGTGAATGTGGTTGCAAAGTCTCTGTGTTGCAGTCTTTCAACAGTTTAAAACATAGGAGGATAGTGAACAGGTTAAAACATAGTGAACAGTTTAAAACATAGGAGAATAGTGAACAGGTTAAAACATAGGAGGATAGTGAACAGTTTAAAACATAGGAGGATAGTGAACAGTTTAAAACAGGAGGATAGTAAACAGTTTAAAACATAGGAGGCTAGTGAAAACATAAGAGTTTAAAACATAGGAGGATAGTGAACAGGTTAAAACATAGGAGGATAGTAAACAGTTTAAAACATAGGAGGCTAGTGAAAACATAAGAGTTTAAAACATAGGAGAATAGTGAAGAGTTTAAAACATAGGAGGATAGTAAACAGTTTAAAACATAGGAGGATAGTGAAGAGTTTAAAACATAGGAGGATAGTGAAGAGTTTAAAACAGGAGAATAGTGAACAGTTTAAAACAGGAGAATAGTGAACAGTTTAAAACATAGGGAATAGTTAAGAGTTTAAAACAGGAGAATAGTGAAGTGAAAAGTAAGGTCTCCTTTTCCACACAGACACTTCTGTTAAGTCCTATTTCTGTAAGTTAAGTGTAGTCATCTAATGTCCTGCTCCCAATCTGGCTAGTTTTTACAGTATGTACAGATGAATGACTTGGTCTTTCTGTTTGATAACAAGACAAGGACGCAACAAATCAGAAAGGATTGAAGAATGGACCTGCAGAAGAAATGGACCAAGTCCAGTTTGATATATTGTCAGTGTTGTAGTGGAGGTGAAACATAAGTAAACACAGTTTATCCACCTCTCAAAAGAGTTTATTTACCAATTGCAACTTGAGGTATTCAACAATCTCAGTGTAAGGCCCCAGCTGTGGCACAACTGGCTGGGGCACCTGCACCGTACGCCGGCGACCCGGGTTCGATTCCCGCCCCGTGGTCCTTTCCTGA
>NC_055961.1:5976811-5979311 GCF_018492685.1 Alosa sapidissima | reverse complement strand
CACACACACACACACACACACACACACACACACACACACACACACATTCAAACCGCTCAACACATTCTCCTGCTGAATCAGGTGGCATTCAGTGTCTCTTTAAGCATATCATCACATACAACTGGGACCTATGCAGGGACCTATGGCCACACACACACACACACACACACACACACACACACACACACACACACACACACACACACACACACACACACACACACACACACACACACAGAGGGATTTCCACGCTATGGTACACATTCCTGAGCCACACACTCATAAGCTGCTTTCAGACATAGGTGTAAGTCTGATCAAGCGGTTGGGCCGTATATCTGAACAAGACATTCTGACATTTTAAAAGTCCGAACTCTTACACTACTTCCCTCCTAGTATTTCGGACAACATTTTGTAAATATGCTCATGTCTGATAGAAGCGAAGAACATGCGGAGATTCTGTTCATGTGCCTGTTCAACCACACTGAGATTCTGTTCATGTGTGTCAGTGTCGTTCACACATAATGTCCGCATGTTAGCATTATATCTGAATCACTCGAAGGGTCGGACCACATATCCACATCCCACAACCCAGATCCAAGGATGTAGTGGAGGCTAAACGCAAGTAAACACAGTTTATCCACCTCTCAAAAGAGTTTATTCACCAATTGCAACTTTTAACATTTAAAAATCACAATGTGTTATCCATATTCACACTATGTACACTCATCAAAACTCTAGGAACCATTTAATACCACTGGTATTGATATAAACATTGGACAATAACCTCCACCATCATCAAACACATTCTGAATGCCTTTTTAAAAAATCTGATGCCGCATGGCGCAGTCCACCTTACCGTGATCACAGAATTCATAGTTTAGCCACCTCTGATTTGACCACTACATTTCTGCACACATCCCCATCCATAGTGCGGAGGACATGTCTGAAAACGGTTATGGACTGCCACTTACACACTCAAAAGCACCATTTGTGTATGAGGTTTACACACACACACACACACACACACACACACACACACACACAGCACACAGTCCGACAAAATGGGGGAGAGAGAAAGAGAGAAAGAGCTAAATGTCATGTATGTCATCAAACACACATACACACTCTCTCACTGCATGGCATTCAGCACATATCCAGCATGGTGGCATACTGTATGATCTCCTCCGGCATTGGAATCACACACTGACAGGGCATGTAGTGAGGCACGCACAAACACACACACACACTCAGACACACTGTTCACACACACACACACACACACACTCTGACACACTGTTCACACACACACACACACACACTCAGACACACTGTTCACACACACACACACACTCTGACATACTGTTCACACACACGCACAAACACACACACACACTCAGACACACTGTTCACACACACACACACTCTGACACACTGTTCACACACACACATTTGTGTGTATGTGTGTGTGTGTGTGTGTGTATGTGTGTGTGCGTGTATGTGTGTGTGTGTTTGTGTGTATAAAGCTCCATGGAGACAGGTGAGCTCAGTGTTGAAATCAGGAGTGTGACGTTCATGTTAAATCACATAAAACAAGACACTCTGAGAACCAGTTTGGAGTCTTGGATGTGTGTGTGTGTGCGTGTGTGTGTGTGTGTGTGTGTGTGTGTGTGTGCGTGTGTGTGTTTGTGTGTGTGTGTGTACAGTATGTATTTATATGAAAAAGAGAGAGAGTTTGGTGTGTATTGTGGGCCTACAGGATTGATGCAACATTGCTCTAAAAAATCCCATAAATATTACTTCACATACATGGCCAGTATATACATGACAGATGTTTTGAGACTTAAAGGTGCGTCAGTGATTTTGCAGGAAGTTGTGTTTGTTCATGTTTATGTTTATATTTAAATTTATCAACAGATGCTTTTGTCCAAAACAACATATACTATATTTTAACCAAGGACCAAACGAAACAAACCAGGGAGGTAGCTCACACTTCCCTTCAGTATTCCCAGAGAATCTCCACGCAGGGTTTTGTTTTTGTTTGTGGGACAGGCTGCTTCCACTTTGTTTGTTTCCAGTTTTCAGAGCCTGGGCTGCCTACAGAGACCGTTCTTTTTGACAGTGTTTGTGGAATGGCCAGCTATAGCGGTCATGAGGAGGTGATTGCTGAATGTGACGAAATAGTATGAGCAAATATTATGAAATCACGTAGAATCGCAGACTGCACCATCTACTTTCCTTTGGTAAACCAAACTGCTGTTCTCTGCTACTCAGATTTTACGCAGTGTGTGTGTATGTGTGTGTGTGTGTTTGTGTGAGAGAGAGAGAGAGAGAGAAAAAGAGAGAGAGAGAGAAAAAGAGAGAGAGAGAGAGAAAGCGAGAGAGAGAGAGACCTGTCTATGATTCCACATGTACAGTTGGAGCTTGGTCCTGTGAAAGCCCTTCATCACACCCCTTAAATAAAGCCATGGTAATGAGGCACAGCTATCATGGTGTTTATGGC
>NC_055961.1:5969311-5971811 GCF_018492685.1 Alosa sapidissima | reverse complement strand
CAGATATAAGTTCACTGAGTAATTAAAGGGTGCAATGAACTAAGTACCAAGTCTAGCATCTTTATGCCATATGCACAATATTATAAATTACTATGTTAATGTCATAGATGTTATTTGTCAGCTTTAGGTAAAATAGAGCAAATGAGGTGTTATTATAAATAGATATAAGGTTATTATAAACAAATATGAGGTACAATGAAATGAGAGCCTGGACAGTAACGACAAAAGGAATGCATTTAGTTCACTTTATTTTCATTTAAACTAACACACATAATCAGACTGATTATCAATGCTCTGAGCACATTACACAAACACAATGAGACAGGCCAAAAAAGTGGCACGACACGATCCTGTATTTTATGGTGGTGGTTATTATTGGAATAAAACTCACAAAGCCACTGAAATCTATCTTGGGTCATTATGAAAGATTGTTCGGATCAAAATAGACCTTTGGTTTAAATGAAAATAAAGTGAACTAAATGCATTCCTTTTGCCTTTACTGTCCAGGCTCTCATTTCATTGTAGGATAATAGGGTCATATTCTTGTCACTTTACTTAGAGCTGACAAATAACACTTATGATATTGCATAGCTGTTTATAATTGTGTGCTATAGAGAGATGTATAAATTATTATAACTTTATTACATATACTTATAGCTATAGATATATAGGACTACAGTATAAGTCAAAACTCTTTATGCATCACTATATGCATTTAACAAAGCAAAGTAGTTATGATGCATCATAAAACTGGCAGATCTTGACATATTTATAATGCATTATTCAGATTAAAATTATAATCATTCATAATTAGCTGTCATAAATGCATCATGAAGTTGGTTATGACGACTTGTGAATACATATAGATGGTAATAATGAGCATTACAATGCTTTATAGACACCTTACAAAACATTATGAATGCATTCATAGGGCGTTATAAATACAACCTTCATAGAAAGTGTTACCGAAAAGTTTAATTCCTTTGAAAAAAACGACCAATTACAAGCCGAGTAATAAGCCATTTATATTCAACAGAAATGGAGAATGCATTTCTGTAAGGATTAATATGTGATCTCTATAAAATATGCCAGGGCTGTGCCATTCTGGGAAATGCTTTGTAGGAAATGTCATATTAGTTAGCTGAGCCATTTCTATTAGCATTCACTTGTTTTGTTTTCAGACAATCGGTTTCCATGCTTTTGTTAAGTAAAGTTAACTAATTAGAGTCTACAGAGTGACTTATGACAACTTAGTTGCTATTATATGAGGCAATGTCACAGTATTAAAGTATACTAAATGTACTTAAATTTAGTTTTGTATTTTTACACCGAAGTCAACTGAGTAATACTTACCTAAAGTGTGCTAGTATTTTAAATGTACTGAGTAATGAACTTAGTATAACTTAATAGTATAGTATAACTTATTATTATAACAGATAAGTTCCTTAACTTATCTTCCAGGCAATTGGTTTCCACGTTATTATTTGTCTTAAGTGAAGTTAACTTGTCAGCTTTTGCAGTGCAGGCTAAATGCTCTCCCACTACAGCATCACTGAGTGTCCTTTCCTATCCCTCCTCTCAGTGATGTCCTGCAAGGTCAAGCGCTCATGAAGGGCTTATTAGAAAAGGCTGCCTGCTTGGGGCCGGCTGGGTAAAGAGATGAGTTCATCAGCACATCAGGATCAGCATGTTAAACACATGTGCAACATAGGCACTTGATGCACACAGCCATAAAGATGGTTTAATACAGATTGCATGCAGAGTCAGTGGAGTGGGGAGAGAGACAGCATTCAGAGCAAGGACTGCACAACAGCTCAGTGGGTATACGCTGAGCAATGAACAGAGCTATATCAAGGATGACATTTGTTTATTTTATGTGTGTGTGTGTGTGTGTGTGTGTGTGTGTGTGTGTGTGTGTGTGTGTGTGTGTGTGTGTGTGTGTGTGTGTGTGTCTACAGGATGATACGGTGGTGTTGCAGTGCACTGCGTCCATCTTGAAGGAGCAGATCAAACTGTGTCTGTCATGCGAGGGTTTCGGCAACCGACTCTGCTTCCTAGAGACCACATCTAATGCCCAGGTACTACCCAGAGCACACACACACACACACACACACACCACACACACTCAAACACACACACACACACGCACACACACACACACACACACACACACACACACACACACACAAGCAATCTGAAAAATAAATGTCACCTCCTCTGACAGTGGACCTCCTCCAGTGGTGAAGTGTATTAGGGCCACACGTGTCTAGTTTTGGTCATCGCCTCCAGTGAAGTGTACTAGGGCCACACACACGTCTAGTTTTGGTCATTTGTGCAGCAAGAGCATGACAGTGTTAATTGTCTTGCTTCCATTTACAAAGATATAGACATTTGATCGAGCTTCTCGTATCATCTCGTATCTCTGCACGTGTGTGTCATTGAGTTGAGTTGTGTGTGCATGCTGCTTCTGCTGTGTGTTTTCCAGAATGTTCCTCCGGAC
>NC_055961.1:5949311-5956811 GCF_018492685.1 Alosa sapidissima | reverse complement strand
CCAAATTAGCCGTTTGATTAAGCTAGTCAGAGCAGCTGGGCTAGGTCCTACACATCTCAATTAGCCGTTTGATTAAGCTAGTCAGAGCAGCCGGGCTAGGTCCTACACATCTGAATTAGCCGTTTGATTAAGCTAGTCAGAGCAGCCGGGCTAGGTCCTACACATCTGAATTAGCCGTTTGATTAAGCTAGTCAGAGCAGCCGGGCTAGGTCCTACACATTTGAATTAGCCGTTTGATTTAGCTAGTGAGAGCAGCTGGGCCAGGTCCTACACATTCCAATTAGCCGTTTGATTTAGCTAGTCAGAGCAGTTACACATTTGAATTAGCCGTTTGATTAAGCTAGTCAGAGCAGCTGGGCCAGGTCCTACACATCCCATTTAGCCGTTTGATTTAGCTAGTCAGAGCAGCTGGGCTAGATCCTACACATCCCAATTAGCCGTTTGATTAAGCTAGTGAGAGCAGCTGGGCCAGGTCCTACACATCCCAATTAGCCGTTTGATTTAGCTAGTCAGAGCAGCTACACATTTGAATTAGCTGTTTGATTAAGCTAGTCAGAGCAGCCGGGCTAGGTCCTACACATTTGAATTAGCCGTTTGATTTAGCTAGTCAGAGCAGCTGGGCCAGGTCCTACACATCCCAATTAGCCGCTTGATTAAGCTAGTCAGAGCAGCTGGGCTAGATCCACACATCCCAATTAGCCGTTTGATTAAGCTAGTCAGAGCAGCTGGGCTAGGTCCTACACATCCCAATTAGCCGTGCTGATGACAACATTGAGAGCATCACCACTTACAAACTAACCTGATTCACCTGTGACATCCATGATTGATTGCCTCACTTCCTGTGTCCTGCTTCCTGTGTGCTCAGGGCGTGTCCCACGGGTGGTGGCCTCGCCCAGTCAGCACATCCTGTCGGCGGAGGACGTGGTGAGCTGCTGCCTGGATCTGAGCGTGCCCAGTATCTCATTCCGCATCAACGGGCACCCAGTGCAAGGCATGTTCGAGAACTTCAACGTGGATGGACTCTTCTTCCCCGTGGTCAGCTTCTCCGCTGGAGTCAGGTAGGAGCACACAGAACCGGGTCAGGGAGGAACACGTAGAACCAGGTCAGGTAGGAGCACGCAGAACCAGGTCAGGGAGGAACACGTAGAACAGAGTCAGGTAAGAATATGCAGAACCGGGTCAGAACATGCAGAGTCAAGTCATAGCACACAGAACCAATGGACTTTATAGGATGATAATAGTGCTTTCATGACATGTCGGATATTCGGAAATCCCGACCTCCTGAGTGTGATCTACCCCGAGTTACCCGACTTGACGCTACAATCATGCTCTCCCATCACAGCAGCCTCCGTTGCTACAACTCAACAAGAGTCAAACCTCGGTCTTATTACAAATAGGCAAAACAGCAAATGGTAACATCCACATTCTCATTCTATCTCATTCTCAACCAAAGTGAGCAGTTCTAATAACTTATTGATGCATTCCCTAAAGACAATAACACATCCATATTTGTTTTCTGAGCTGATCTCATGAACACACTTTTTTTGGATTTTTTTGGGAGGCGAGTTCTCCGAGTTTACGGGTGTCATGAAGGTGGCACAAGCACCACCAAGCTGTTTATGACAAGTAGAAAAGGCCAAAGAACCAATAGCAAGGAGAGGACATTTTTAGAGGGAAGCGTTAGTTCATATACTGCAGAACCGTGTTGGGGACTTGTACAAACCAGTGGACTAAGAACTCTCAGATGCCACTTGCTCAATTAAATGTTCTTTTTGCAGATCTAATATCACTAACAGTTTTTTGTTACTCAACTGACCTGACTTCAGATGAGGTCAGAATAGGTTGTGGGCTAGCACTTGTGGATTCATGATTCTTCTTCCTGTGGTCACTCGTCCAGGGTGCGCTTCCTCCTGGGTGGTCGCCATGGAGATTTCAAGTTCCAGCCGCCTCCGGGGTACGCCCCGTGTTACGAGGCGGTCCTGCCCAAAGACCGTCTTCGCATCGAGCCCATCAAGGAGTACAAGCACGACGTCCAGGGGGTCCGGAACCTTCTGGGGCCCACACAGGCGCTCTCACACACCGCCTTCACACCATGCCCCGTGGACACCGTACAGGTACACACACACACACACACACACACACACACAGACACACACACAGACACACACACAGACACACACACAGACACACACACACACACACACAACACACACACACACACACAAACACATTGCCTTCACACCATGCCCCGTGGACACCGTACAGGTACACACACACACACACAGACACACACACACACAGACACACACACACACACACAGACACACACACACACACACACACACAAACACACACAAACACACACACACACACACACAGACACTCACAGACACACACACACAGACACACACACACACACACACACAGACACACACACACACAGACAGACACACACAGACACACACACACACAGACACACACACACACACACAGACACACACACACACACACACACAAACACACACAAACAGACACTCACAGACACACAGACACACACACACACAGACACACACACACACAGACACACACACACACACACAGACACACACACACACACACACACAAACACACACAAACACACACACACACACACACAGACACTCACAGACACACACACACAGACACACACACACACACACACACACATACATTGCCTTCACACCATGCCCCGTGGACATGGTACAGGCACACACACACACACACACACACACACACACACACACACACACACACACACACACTGCATTCACACCATGCCCTGTGAAAACCGTAATGGTAGGTACACACACCTTCACAGACACACCCACACACACACACAGGTATGCACACAGGCACACACACTGACTCACATACATACAAACAAAGTAACATACACACACATTAAAACACACAAAACAAATGTACAGTATCCAATAAGGGTAGTATATTGAAAGTAACTGTGGTGAATAATTACTTAATATTAATCTTAGACTGGCAAACTTCAGGAAAACTCAGGATTCAGGTTTATTCTGTTACAAGCAGAGAGGGTACAAAAAAAATAGTCTATGGTCTATGTAGCCTAGGCCTTGGCCTCTGTTGGATCACCCTCTCTCTCTTCTTCAGTTCTCCATCGTTCTAATCTTAGTCTCCCAATGCAAGTTAATTACTTTTGTACGGGTTAAACAAAGAAAGAAATGGCGGCAAAACAATCCCACCTGATTGGTTCTCCAGGTGGCATCAGACACACCTACTCACACCTACTTCACACCTATCTGAATAGCATGAGGAGATATATCATATCAGAAATATCTCTTATAGAATGTTCCAAACATTCTCACAATCAAATCATTACAATCCTTGTACTGAGACTATTACAATGATACCAAACATGAATATATTTACATTTCATGACACATGGATACATTATATCAAGGTAACATCCTTTGTCTTGTGGACCTGATAGCCCTTAGAACAAGTACATTAGCATTTCATTGGGGGAGGGGAGGGTGTCTTTGTTTTAAACCAAGAAGGGCCACATGGCCAACTGAAACTAGTCTAGAAATTAAATTATTATTAATTTTAACCGTAAAATTATTGCTATCAATATTTAGTGGTAGTGTATTTACAGGTAGTGTAATTACAGGTAGTATAATTACAGGTAGTGTAATTACAGGTAGTATAATTGCAGGTAGTATAGTTGCAGGTAGTATCTGTATGTGTCTGCAGTGAAGCTGATCCTCTATTACCCCCCTCGTGTCCTGCAGATTGTGTTGCCCCCTCACCTGGAGCGTATCCGGGAGAAGCTGGCGGAGAACAGCCACGAGCTGTGGGCAGTGACCCGCATCGAGCAGGGCTGGACCTACGCGCCGGTGCGCCTTCACACCACCCAACACCCAACTCCACACTGCCCACAACTCCACACCACCCAACACCCAACCCCACACTGCCCACAACTCCACACCACCCAACCCCACACCACCCACTACTTTACTTCTGTTCTCCTGGCCTCTCTCCTCTCCTCTCTTCCCCACTCCTGTTCTCTCCATCTCTCCTCTCTTTTCTTCCCCACTCTCCTGTTCTCTCCATCTATCCTGTCCTCTCTTCCCCACTCTCCTGTTCTCTCCATCTCTCCTCTCCTCTTTTCACCACTCTCCTGTTCTCTCTATCTCTCCTCTTTCTCTCCTCCTTTTCCTCTGATCTCACACCCTCCTCCACTCTCAGCACAGACATCTTAATCACGCTGTCCACTTCAGCGCTCTCATCACACACTTATCTCTCTCCTCTCCCCTCTTATCCCCCTCTCCTCTCCCCTTCTCTCTCCTCTCATACCCCCCTCCTCTCTTCTTTTATTTTCCCCTCCTCTCCTCCCTTCTCATATCCCCCTCTCCTCTCATCTCTCTCCTCTCATTCCCTCCTCTCTTCTCCTCTCGTCTTTCCTCTCATTACCTCATCTCCACTCCTCTCCTCCTCTCTTCTCATATCCCCCTGTCCCCTCTCACCTCCTCTCCTCTCCCCACTCCTCCTCTCCTCTCATATCCCCCTCTCCTCTCATCTCTCTCCTCTCATTCCCTCCTCCCTTCTCCTCTCCTCGTCTCCTCTCTCCTCTTCCCTTCCTCTTCTCCTCTCCTCCTCTCGTCTCTCCATCTCTCCTCTCCTCCTCCTCCTCCTCACATCTCCTCCTCTCTCCTCCTCTAGTTCCGGGACGATAATAAGAAGCTGCACCCGTGCCTGGTGGACTTTGGCAGTCTGCCTGAGCCTGAGAAGAACTATAACCTGGCCATGTCTGGGGAAACCCTCAAGTACGAGCCTGGAAAACACCTTCCAATAGCCATTACATGATCTTACAATTGTGCACTCATACTGTTATTCTACAAGTGAGTTCCATTTCACCATCTTTTGTTGTATGTCTGTTTTCCTGTGTGCGTGTGTGTGTGCGTGTGCATCTGTGTGTGTGTGTGCGTCTGTGTGTGTGTGCGTCAGGACTCTGCTGGCCTTGGGTTGCCATGTGGGTATGGGGGATGAGAAAGCCGAGGAGAACCTGAAGAAGATCAAACTGCCCAAAACGTGAGTGAGGACCACCTTCACACACACACACACACACACACACACACACACACACACAACATCCCTCTCTTCCTCCTGTGTTGTGTGCAGGTACATGCAGAGCAGTGGCTACAAGCCCGCCCCTCTGGACCTGAACCACGTGAAGCTGACGCCCAATCAGAACACTCTGGTGGAGAGACTGGCAGAGAATGGACACAATGTCTGGGCACGAGATCGCGTGCGCCAAGGGTGGACGTACAGTATCGTACAGGTACACACACACACACACACACACACACACACACACACACATGAGATCGCGTGCGCCAAGGGTGGACGTACAGTATCGTACAGGTACACAGGTACACACACACACACACACACACACACACGAGACCGCGTGCGCCAAGGGTGGACGTACAGTATCGTACAGGTACACACACGGACACACACACACACGCACACACACACACACAAGAGGAGGCTAACTGACACGAGGCACCATGATGTTTGAAGGCTAGTTGATGAGTTGTTGTTATTTGTGTTGATGTTTAGGACATAGTGAACAAGCGCAATCCCCGCCTCGTGCCCTATAACCTGCTGGACGAGAAAACCAAGAAGACCAATCGGGAGACAGTATGCGCCGCCGTGCGCACTCTGATTGGCTACGGCTACAACATTGAACCACCTGATCAGGAGAGCAGTAAGTCTGTCTGTCTGTCTAGATTAAATGGTGTTAGCACCTTTGCTGTAGTTGTAAGACTGGAACCTGTCTTCTTTCAACCATAACTATCTCTTCACAGCAAATCAAATGTTAATGACTGAACTTGTGAGTTCCTTCCTGGCTAATCTGTGTGTGTGTGTGTGTGTGTGTGTTTATGTGTGTGTGTGTGTGTGTGTGTGTGTGTGTGTGTGTGTGTGTGTGTGTGTGTGTGTGTGTGTGTGTGTGTGTGCGTGGTGTGTATGTGTGTGTGTGACTATTTGCGTGTGGTGTGTGTGTGTCTGCGTGTGGTGTGTGTGTGCCTGTGTGTGTGTGCGTGTGCCTGTGTGTGTGTGCGTGTGGTGTGTGTGTCTGTGTGTGTTTGTGTGTGTGTGTGTGTTTGTGTGTGTGTGTGTGTGTGTCATGTGTGTGTTTGTGTGTGCGTGTGGTGTGTGTGCGTGTGTGTGTGTGTGTGTGTGTCTGTGTGTGTGTGTGTTTGTGTGTGTGTGTGTGTGTGTGTGTGTTTTGGCAGCTGGTCCCGGTGCGGGGGGCTCACGCAGTGATAAGTTACGGGTGTTCCGAGCGGAGAAGTCGTACGCGGTCACTCAGGGGAAGTGGTACTTCGAGTTCGAGGCGGTGACCGTGGGAGAGATGAGGGTGGGCTGGGCACGTCCGAACGTGCGCGCGGACGTGGAGCTCGGAGGGGACGACCTCGCCTACGTCTTCAATGGCTTCAAGGTAGAGTGGACATACACACACACACACACACACACATACACACACACACATACACCCACACATGCACACACACACACACACACACACACACACACACACATACACACATACACCCACACACACACACACACACATACACACATACACCCACACATGCACACACACACACACACACACACACACACATGCACACACACACATACACACACATGGCTCTATTGGTGACACTGCACTAACTGTAGTGGTGACTTGTAGTATCAGTTGGTCTGTTTCGCTTTGTTGACAAACAAAAGATGACAGAAAATAAGGCGTAGTCACCTGTTCTGCTATGAATACACCAGTACATGAGGTCTATCTCAGGATCTCACAGTGTTGTGGCGTCCATGTCCATCTCTGACCAAACCAAGCTCCTTACTGTCGGAATCTGTATGACTGGTCTCTGACTAAACTTGGATCTTGTTCTCTGTGATGTCTGACTCTGTGTAACTAACCGACAGTGTTGTTTCTGACTAAACATCTGTGATGTCTGACTGTGTAACTCTCCGACAGTGTTGTTTCTGACTAAACATCTGTGATGTCTTTATGCTGACCTCTGACCCTTGACCTTTGTGCTGCCCCAGGCTCAGCGCTGGCATGTGGGGAACGAGCCGTTTGGGCGCATCTGGTTGCCAGGCGACGTGGTTGGCTGCATGATCGATCTGGTGGAGCAGAACATCATGTTCACTCTCAACGGGGAGATGCTGATCAGTGACTCTGGCTCTGAGATGGCCTTCAAGGACATCGAGATCGGAGAAGGTGACACACACACACACACACACACACACACACACACTCACATACTGTATATTGAGATCGGACACGGTGAGGGAAGGAGAGTCTGATCAGCAGTAACACATTCACTGATCTCAAAACAGACCTCCATTAAAATTCCACTGCCTTTCTTCCTTGTCTCTGCTTGAAATAGCTACAGAGATGCTATT
>NC_055961.1:5924311-5941811 GCF_018492685.1 Alosa sapidissima | reverse complement strand
ACTGGCAGCCTTAACCCTCTTACCCCCCACAAGCACGCCATATGGCAACTGTGGCAAGGAAAAACTCCCATATTCCAGGAAGAAACCTTGAGCAGAACCTGACCTAATAGGGGGAGCCCATCTGCTTCTGGCTGGCTGCGCCCTCCAATAGTAGCAGATGTAGAATAATCTGAAAATGTAGTCTACAGGATAAGATGAGTTAACTAAAAGCTTTCCTGTACAGGTATGTTTTCAGATCTTTTTTAAAAATATTTACTGAACTCGCCTGCTTGATGTACAGAGGCAGGGTGTTCCATAGTTTGGGGGCATAATGGATAAACGCAGCTTCTCCACTTTGTTTGTGGAGCACTTTGGGTACGATTAAAAGATTAGAATTGGATGATCTAAGTTTCCTTTGTGGTTGATAAGATATTAAAAGCTCAGAGATATATGAAGGTGCTATGCCATTCAGAGCTTTGTAAGTAATTAACATAACCTTAAAATCAATTCTATAGGAAATAGGGAGCCAGTGCAGTTCAGCCAACACAGGGGTGATGTGTTCTCTCTTCTTAGTCTTAGTTAAAAGTCTAGCCGCAGAGTTCTGTATGAGTGCCAATTTCTTTAGATGTTTTTTGGGAAGACCAGTGAAAAGTGCATTGCAGTAGTCTAACCTGCTAGTGATAAAGGCGTGAATTAGTTTTTCTGCATCTTGTTGAGTTAAAAAGGGCCGCACTTTGGCAATGTTTCTCAAGTGGAAATAGGCTGTCTGAGTAACTTTACTGATATGGGGCTTAAAACTTAACTCTGCATCTAAGATGACACCGAGGCTTGTTACTTTTGGTTTGACCTGGTGTGCCAAGTTCCCCAGATTACTAAGAATAATATCTCGCTTTAGTTTTGGTCCAACCAGAAGTACCTCTGTTTTGTCATCATTTAGTTTCAAAAAGTTTTTGCTCATCCACTGATTAATGGAGGTTAGGCATGCAGTGAGGGAGCAAAGGCCATCTGGGTTAGTTGGCTCAACAGAAAGATACAATTGGGTATCATCTGCGTAGCTGTGGAAGTTTACATTATGTTGACTTATGACGTTTCCCAATGGAAGCATATATAGAGAAAATAGCAGGGGACCAAGGCAGCTCCCCTGGGCCACACCAAAAGGCAAGTCATGTTTTTCAGATACATGATCTCCTAGACTGATATAAAAATCTCTGCCAGTAATGTAGGTTTGAAACCAGTTTAGAGCATTATCAGAGAGACCCACCCACTTCGCAAGGCGGTGAATTAGGATGCTATGATCAATGGTGTCAAATGCCGCACTCAAATCCAGAAGAATAAGGATTGAGACTTTGTTTGAGTCGGTAGCTAGTCTGAGATCATTGACTATTTTTACTAGAGCCGTTTCTGTGCTGTGATTTGATCTAAAACCTGATTGGAATTTTTCAAGGATACTGTTTTCGTTGAGGAAGGTATTTAACTGATTACAAACAACTTTTTCAAGTACTTTGCTCAAAAACGATAGATTTGATATAGGCCTGTAGTTGCTCAGATTGGTATGGTCAAGATTTGACTTTTTAAGTAAAGGTTTCACAACAGCGGTTTTAAAAGCAGTTGGAAATATACCTGTTTCTAATGAGGTATTTATTACCTTGAGAAAAAAGGGAGCTAAGCCATCATATACTTTTTTGAGGAATGTAGTAGGGATTGGATCTAAAACACATGTTGAGGAGCCGGTTTGAGTTATAATTTTACCAAGCTCAGATTGAGTAATAGTGCTAAAGGACCTTAATTTTGGGGGGCTGTTTTTGGGTGTACTATCAAACATATTACTTGTGTTACCAATAGCCTCCCTTATAGAAATGACTTTGTTTTTGAAGAAGTCTGCAAATTCTTCGCATCTTAGAGAGGATGCCTGACTGAGTGTATCAAAAGGTGTTTGATGCAATAGCCTATCAATGGTAGAGAACAACACCCTAGAGTTTCCACTGTTTTCAGCAATTACCTTAGAGAAGTGGTTCCTCCTCTCATTCCGAATAGCTCTATTATAATTTGCAATTTTTTCTTTTAGAATGGCACGGTGAACCTGTAACTTAGTTTTTCTCCATGTTCTCTCAGCTTTCCTACATGATCTTTTTAGATCATGGATATTTTCGTTCATCCAAGGTGTCAGTTTGCTACAGGGCCTTTTTTTAGTCTTTAAGGGTGCCACTCTGTCAAGCAGAGCGCCTATTTCACGATTGAGAGCCTCTACCATTTGATCAATGGGATGATGTAAAATATCTAAATTTATGGAGTCTATAAGAGCTATGAACTGCTGTTCTGCTCTAATGTCCAAGAGTCGCGATTTGATTGCAATTTCGGGATGAATTTTTGGAGTATGTAGTACAATATTAAAAGATACACAATGATGATCAGACATATTTATATCGTTTACTGATAAGTCTGTGACTTCTATCCCTCTGGAAATGACTAGATCGAGGGTGTTGCCAAGGTTGTGGGTGGGTCCTGTAACATGCTGCTTTAGCTCTAAATTGTCCAACACATTAAGGAACTTACTGGCTTTAGCATCAGTTGTCTTATTGACATGAATATTGAAGTCGCCATTTACAATTATCCGATCATAGCTCGTGATGATGAGCGACATAAGTTCAGAAAACTGGTCGAGAAAGCCAGTCCATAGTTTAGGAGGGCGGTATAAGGTTAATAGAAGTACAGCTGGGTCAGCCTTCAGAGTGAGGGCAATATACTCAAAGGAAGCGAATTCGCCAAAGTTGACTCGTGTGCAACTATATTTGTTTGAGAGAATGGAGGCAATTCCACCACCTCGTTTGCCTTGTCTAATTGAGTGGAAGAAATTATAATTTGGGGGACAAGTCTCAACAAGAACAGCTTCGCTGTCTGAAGTCAGCCAGGTTTCAACAAGAAACAGAAAATCCAATTTTTTTTCACTAATAAAATCATTGATTGCAAAGGTTTTGGTAGTAAGTGCACCTATATTTAGTAAACCCATGTTAGCTGAAAATGCCTCTGGCTTTTGAGGAATATGCTGAGGTATGGAAAGAATATTTGTTAGGTTTCTAGTTTTAAATTTGTCTTTTCTTTTTACTATACGTTGGGTAGAAATCAACGTTGGAATAGAACTATAAGCATAAGTCATGCTATTGCATGACACAGCTTGATCTATGGTAGTAGTATTGTATGTTACCCTGCAGAAAACATTCTCAGACTCATCCACATGTATAATGCCATTCGAATCAATACCTGGGGGGCGTGAATCTGTAATATTTTCTACAGAATGTCAATGTCTCAGTGTGGACGCTATGTTGTCAGAGAGTAGCCTGGCTCCATGTTGGTTTGGGTGGAGACCATCACGCTTCAGCATACTGGGCCTCTCCCAGAACAAGCCCCAGTTGTTGACATAGGGGATGCTTAGGGAAGCGCAGTAGCGTTTGAGCCAGGTGTGGAGATCGAACAGTCTGGACCATCTCTCAGCACCTTTTCTGTAGGTAGGGAGAGGCCCAGAGATGACAAAGCGTTTTTCTGTGCCCATCAGAGTGGTGATGAGAGTTTTGTAGTTTTCCTGCAGTGCTACTGACTGCTTATCTCTGATGTCGTTCGTGCCCACGTGTACGATGATGTTGTTGACCTTGGTGTGGCGGGCCAGGATGCTTGGGAGTTTCTGCTGGATGTCAAGGACCTTGGCACCAGGGAAGCAGTAGACCTTGGAGGGACCGCTACATGATGGGGGAATGCAGAGGTCTCTAACCATGGAACTGCCGATGACCAGGGTGGAGGTTGATGAGGTCCGGGGAGGAGGGGGTCGGGGGGGCGCCGACTTTGAGGAGGGACCAGGATGGTTGTCTCGGGGCTGGAGGGGCTCCTCATCCTCGGTCAGAATGGCATAGCGATTTTCCAGTCGTATAGGTTGGGCTGGGCCTGGGTGCCGTCCGGACCGTCTGCCGTGCTTGTGATGCTTGCTTCTACGCCATGGCTCAGGCTGGTGTGGAGTGGAGCTGGCCAGCAGAGCAGGCTTGGTTCTCAGCAGAGGCCGGGGAGAGGCAACAGGGACAGAAGTTGCATTAGTGCATGGCATGGTTAAAGTATTGGAGGACAGAGTGAAATCAGGGCATCTGGCATTTGTGTGTGTAAGAGAGGTAACGTTACTTACGGAGAGAATGGTGTCGAGGAACTGTTCATCCTTCTCAATCTGATGGAGGGTCGCTATTCTGGCTTCGAGTTCCACTATCTTTCCGCTGAGAAGGACGCATGAGTCGCAGCCTGGTGCACAGCTGAGGGGAGGCATCGTGTCGCGGCGAGGGCTCGCCGGTGTCAACTGTTTTTTAAACGTTTGTTTGCTAGTTGACTAGCAACAGCGATATCGTGCAGTTCCTTGATAACTCGAACACAAGTAGCGGGTAAGTAATCTGAGAAGATCTCACTTTTATATTGAGTCACTAGTTTTGAGAGACGTTAGAAGGAATGTGATGCTTTCTTCTTCCAGATAGCGTTTCCTTGGCCCGGTATTATTTGCAGCCCACGTTTAACGTTAACGTTTGACAGAAAAGTTTGACGATCAAGGTTATAGAGTCCGATAATCCAAAGCCTCGAGCAACAACAGTTTATGCAAGAGTTTGTTCATGAGATATAATCGGTAGCCAGTAAATCCGTAGAAAGTAGATGGTAACAAGGAGATTTAAGATAGATAAGTTTGGAAGTTTAGGTAGTTACATACGGAGCACGCCGACCGGAACCGGAAATGCCTGGTGGACATGGCAGGTTAGATACACACACACACACACACACCTGTACACGCTTAGTCCTGTTATACCGCTGCAGGTTAGATACACACACACACACACACACACACACACACACACACACACACACACACACACACACACACACACACACACCTGTACACGCTTAGTCCTGTTATACCGCTGCAGGTTAGATACACACACACACACACACACACACACACACACCTGTACACGCTTAGTCCTGTTATACCGCTGCAGGTTAGATACACACACACACACACGCGCACACACACACACACACACCTGTACACGCTTAGTCCTGTCATATCGCTACACACAGGATACACACAAAGGATACACACAAACACACACACACACACACACACACACACACACACACACATACACACACACACACACACGCACACACCTGTACACACTTTGTCCTGTCATATCGCTACACACAGGATACACACAAAGGATACACACACACACACACACACACACACACACACACTGACTGGTCTCTCTCCTCTCCCCCATCTCTCTGTAGATCCTGAAGGATAAGGCGTTGACCATGCTGACGGAGGCGGTGCAGGACGGCGTGCAGGCCATGCGTGACCCAGTAGGGGGCAGCGTAGAGTTCCACTTCGTGCCCATCCTCAAGCTCATCAGCACGCTGCTCATCATGGGGGTGTTCGAGGACGAGGACGTCAAGCACATCCTCAAGATGATCGAGCCCAACGTCTTCGGTGAGGAGGCGGAGTCTCACACCGAGGAGGCGGGGCCAGAAGGGGCTGCCCTCAAGGAGGCGGGTCCTGAGCAGAAGGAGCAAGAGGAGGCGCTGGACGAAGGGGTGGGAGAGGAAGAGGAGGAGTTGGAGGAGGAGGAAGAGGAGGAGTTAGATGTGGAGGAGGAGCCTGCGGAGGAGGAGGGAGATGAGGGGCTGGAGGAGAAGACGGACTTGGAAAAAGGGGCGGGGTCTGGGAAAGAGGCGGGGTCAGCGGAGGCGGAGACTAAAGAGGAGGACGGAGTGCATGAAGGTCTGCTGCACATGAAGCTCCCAGAGTCTGTCAAACTACAGGTACACACACACACACACACACACACACACACATACACACACACACACACACAC
Source organism: Alosa sapidissima (assembly GCF_018492685.1). Classification (NCBI taxonomy): domain Eukaryota; kingdom Metazoa; phylum Chordata; class Actinopteri; order Clupeiformes; family Clupeidae; genus Alosa; species Alosa sapidissima. The sequence continues at coordinate 5,935,937 of NC_055961.1, read as the reverse complement.
TAAAGATCCCATAGTCAAACTACAGGTACATACTGTACACACACACTCACACAGCAGATGTGCACAGCAGGGTGCACATCTGAGACACACACACACACACACTACTACAGGTTTTTTTATATGATTCATTCCTATCTCCTCTCCCTCCCCCTGTGTGTGTGTGTGGTTGTGTGTGTGTCTCAGATGTGCACCCTGCTGCAGTACTTCTGTGACTGTGAGCTGAGGCATCGCGTGGAGTGCATCATTGCCTTCTCTGACCAGTTTGTGAGTCAGGTGCAGGGCAATCAGAGAATGCGCTACAACGAGCTCATGCAGGCCTTCACCATGAGCGCCGCCGAGACCGCCAGGAAGACCCGCGAGTTCCGCTCACCTCCGCAAGAACAGGTACACACACACACACACACACACACACACACACACACACACACACACACACACTACAGAGATCGCACACAATGTGAGTTTCAAATCAAGTGCTGTATCTTTTGTCATTTGTGTATATTGTCACATTATCATATCATAGCCTTGAGTGTGTGTGTGTGTGTGTGTGTGTGTGTGTGTGTGTGTGTGTGTGTGTGTGTGTGTGTGTGTGTGTGTGTTACTTCCCCCAGGTTAACATGCTGATGAACTTCAAGAACTGTCCAGAGGAGGAGGACTGTCCGGTTCCGGAGGAGGTCCGCCATGACCTGATGAATTTCCACAACGACCTGCTGGCTCACTGCGGTCTGTTTACTCTTCTTTCACACACACACACACACACACACACACACACACACACACACACACACACACACACACGCACACACACTTTTCACACACTCTTCTTCTCCTCTCTGTGTCGCTATGAGAGATCGGCATAACAATGCCAGCCACCATTAGAACCAAATCAGCCACAAGATGAATTACAGCAGGACAGTGACGTGTGAGAACATGAACAATTATTACGGCATCTGATATAGGAGAATTTTCCCACAAGTTAATAGTGTGTCTCCAGTTTTGAAAAACATTTGCTCGGCGCTCGGTTTCTTTAATTTGAAATAGTTTATCTACCAATTTAATGGATTTGAAAGCAAAACCTCTTCATAGAACAAATGATAAATTGAATAATTTGACCTTTGACCCTTTTTCATGTGTCTTCAGATCAATATTCCTCTCATGTTTCTCCAGCCTGTATTCCTCTCATAGTTTTCCATGTTTCTCCAGCTCTGTATTCCTCTCATAGTTTTCCATGTTTCTCCAGCTCTGTATTCCCTCTCATAGTTTTCCATGTTTCTCCAGCTCTGTATTCCTCTCATAGTTTTCCTGACTGTATTTCTATGTCTCCCTCTCTCTTCCCCTCAGTAGTCCACGTCTGTCTCACACACACTCTTTTCCTGCCTCTCCCTCTCTCTCTCTTCCCCTTAGGAGTGCATGTCACACACACACACACACACACACACACACACACACACACACACACACACACACACACACACACACACAGACACACACACACACACACACACACACACTGTTTTCCTGACTCTTTTCCTAACTCCTCTGCCGTGTCTCCCCTGCAGGAGTGCACATAGAGGAGGAGGAGGTGGAGGAGGAGGTGGATAACTCCCTGAGGGGGAGGCTGGTGCGCATGCTGGAGAAGGTCAAGAGTCTCCGCAAAAAGAAGGAGGAGATGGAACCGGAGCTCGAGGAGGAGGCCAAACCCCGTTAGTGCCCGCGACTAATAACACCCACTCAGATTGACATAACGGAAAGATTTAAATTGTATTCTCAAAGATTTAAAGTTATTCTCATTCATGTGACGGAAAGTGCCCACAACTTTTCAAAATCAATTTGAACTTTTAACAGTTAATATTCTGTTGTTGTTTTTTATTGACCCCTTTTTATTGTTTTTTTTTTTTATTTTTATGACCCCTCATAGGGGACCTTAAGGAGCTAACCTTTAAAGAAACGAATAGTGTGTTAGCTGATTTCTGCTAACTTTTAAGGGAATGATTAGCATGCTAGCTGATTTCTGCTAACTTTTAAGGGAATGATTAGCATGCTAGCTGTTGCCTGTGCTCTGTGTTTCCCTTGCAGAGACCCTTCAGGCGCTCATCTCCCACACCATGATCCACTGGGCCCAGGAGTCGTTCATCCAGAACCCAGAGCTGGTGCGCCTCATGTTCAGCCTGCTGCACCGGCAGTATGATGCCCTGGGCGAGCTGATCCGGGCCGTGCCCAAGGCCTACACCATCAACGTGGTGTCTGTGCAGGACACCATGGACCTTCTGGAGTGCCTCAGCCAGATCCGCTCGCTGCTCATCGTCCAGATGGGCCCGGAGGAGGAGCGGCTTATGATCCAGAGCATTGGGTCAGTACTATGCGGGAAGACAGGTGCATTAGCGGGGAGAAACAGAGCATCGGGTTGGCATTGGCAGGGGTCCAGAAGGGTCCAGTAGGCAGGCAGTGGGGTGCTGGTAGCTCATGGATTGGGTTCCCGGCAGAGGACCAGGTGTGACGTGTAACTCCTCTCTCTCTCTCTGCAGGAACATCATGAGCAATAAGGTGTTCTATCAGCACCCCAACCTGATGAGAGCGCTGGGCATGCACGAGACCGTCATGGAGGTCATGGTCAACGTGCTAGGAGGAGGGGACTCCAAGGTAGAGCACACACTCCCTCATTTGGCTAATCAGAGCAGACAATGCTGACATGATGTGCTATTTAAGCTAGCGAGGGACAGGGTTCCTCATTAAGTGCTAGTTATGCTAGAGTGGAGCAGTGTTCCTCATTAAGTGCTAGGTATGCTAGAGTGGGACAGTGTTCCTCATTATGTGCTAAGTATGTTAGAGTGGAACAGTGTTCCTCATTAAGTGCTAGTTATGCTGGTGCTAGGTATGCTAGAGTGGGGCAGTGTTCCTCATTATGTGCTAGTTATGCTGGTGCTAGGTATGCTAGAGTGGGGCAGTGTTCCTCATTAAGTGCTAGGTATGCTAGAGTGGGGCAGTGTTCCTCATTAAGTGCTAGTTATGCTGGTGCTAGGTATGCTAGAGTGGGGCAGTGTTCCTCATTAAGTGCTAGGTATGCTAGAGTGGGACAGTGTTCCTCATTATGTGCTAGTTATGCTGGTGCTAGGTATGCTAGAGTGGGGCAGTGTTCCTCATTAAGTGCTAGGTATGCTAGAGTGGGGCAGTGTTCCTCATTAAGTGCTAGTTATGCTGGTGCTAGGTATGCTAGAGTGGGGCAGTGTTCCTCATTAAGTGCTAGGTATGCTGGTGCTAGGTATGCTAGAGTGGGGCAGGGTTCCTCATTAAGTGGTAGTTATGCTGGTGCTAGGTATGCTAGAGTGGGGCAGTGTTCCTCATTAAGTGCTAGGTATGCTAGAGTGGGGCAGTGTTCCTCATTAAGTGCTAGTTATGCTGGTGCTAGGTATGCTAGAGTGGGACAGTGTTCCTCATTAAGTGCTAGGTATGCTAGAGTGGGACAGTGTTCCTCATTATGTGCTAGGTATGCTAGAGTGGGACAGTGTTCCTCATTAAGTGCTAGTTATGCTGGTGCTAGGTATGCTAGAGTGGGACAGTGTTCCTCATTAAGTGCTAGGTATGCTAGAGTGGGACAGTGTTCCTCATTATGTGCTAGGTATGCTAGAGTGGGACAGTGTTCCTTATTAAGTGCTAGTTATGCTGGTGCTAGGTATGCTAGAGTGGGGCAGTGTTCCTCATTAAGTGCTAGTTATGCTGGTGCTAGGTATGCTAGAGTGGGACAGTGTTCCTCATTATGTGCTAGGTATGCTAGAGTGGGGCAGTGTTCCTCATTAAGTGCTAGGTATGCTAGAGTGGGGCAGTGTTCCTCATTAAGTGCTAGTTATGCTAGAGTGGGGCAGTGTTCCTCATTAAGTGCTAGGTATGCTAGAGTGGGACAGTGTTCCTCATTAAGTGCTAGGTATGCTAGAGTGGGACAGTGTTCCTCATTATGTGCTAGGTATGCTAGAGTGGGGCAGTGTTCCTCATTAAGTGCTAGGTATGCTAGAGTGGGACAGTGTTCCTCATTATGTGCTAGGTATGCTAGAGTGGGACAGTGTTCCTCATTAAGTGCTAGTTATGCTGGTGCTAGGTATGCTAGAGTGGGGCAGTGTTCCTCATTAAGTGCTAGGTATGCTAGAGTGGGACAGTGTTCCTCATTAAGTGCTAGTTATGTTGGAGAGGGAAAGTATTCTCCTGTTAGCATGTGTTAGCAAGGGACAGTAGTATTCATGATCCCATTAAGCTGTCCACTAGAGGTCTGCACAGGATTTTCCATTATTGCAGTGTATTGTTGTGTTCCGGTGGTGATGGTGTTTGTGTCCATTTGCAGGAGATCCGTTTTCCTCGCATGGTGACGAACTGCTGTCGCTTCCTGTGCTACTTCTGTCGGATCAGCCGTCAGAACCAGCGCTCCATGTTCGACCACCTCAGCTACCTGCTGCAGAACAGCGGCATCGGCCTGGGTGGGTGGACACCTCTTCAGCTGCATGCTTTCACGAAACTGCAGACTCTCCAGAATACGCTTTCTAGAGTATATGATGGCGGATAAGATGGATCGAGACACATATTTTCAGTCGCTACCACTAAAAGCGTGTTGGTTACAGAGGAAGGGTTGGTGGCTTTTTAAAGTGTCTGTCTGTGTGGTTGCCGTTCCAGGTGTGCGTGGGTCTACTCCTCTAGACGTGGCGGCCTCCTCCTGCATCGACAACAACGAGCTGGCATTGGCCCTGCAGGAGCAGGACCTGGAGATGGTCAGACCATAATACCATAGTCTGACTAGTTTAAACTGTTTAAACATGAAGCATGTCAGACATCTATTCTCAGCTCTCCTTATCTAAACATGAAACATGATCTAAGATGATCAGACAGCTTTGCTGGGCCCCCGCTATCTAAACATGAAACATGATCTAAGATGATCAGACAGCTTTGCTGGGCCCCCGCTATCTAAACATGAAACATGACCTAAGCTACAAGTAAAAGTACAACAGTCAGATGTCTACTTAAGTAAAAGTACTGAAGTACTTGTTTTTAAAAGTGCTTGAGTGTCAAGAGTACAAGAGTAGCCTACATTTTCTAAATATTGCATTACTACTGCCACAGTGCTTACATTTATGTACAGAAACGTCCTACATGGAGTTATGAAAAATGTTAATGTTAATACCATGGAGAATGTAAAATGAATTGGAAGTAAAATCAAGTCATTTTCATCTTTTTACCATGTTGCCAGCGATGGGCAGTATTTCTAATACATGTATTTAAAATACGTATTTCAAATACAAAATACTATTTTGTAATTGAAACACTTCAAGCAAAAACTATCATTAACTTTTTCAGAAAATTGAAATAGTCTTGCGAGGTGGGGCCACAGATTAGACACATTCCCGGGATGGACCTGCTGCGTCTTCATCCATTGTTTCGTCCATGGTTTCGTCTCTTATCTAAATCTGACCATGGAGTTGACTTTGGCGGAAAGCTGAAGGTGATTGCTAATAGGCTGTCCCAATCAGTGGCGCTTGCACAATCCAATCATGTTTGAGAGGGAAACAACAAATTGAGGGTTTCTGAGATTTTTCTTTTTTCCTTTTTTTTTAGAAGTAGTAACGGGTACTCACGGCTATGGATAGAAATATAGTGGAGTAAAGAGTATAATATTTGCCTCTCAAATGTACTTGAGTAAAGTCATGAGTACTCCCCAAAAATGATACTCGAGTAAAGTACAGATCCCTCAAAATTGTACTCAAGTACTGTACTCAAGTAAATGTACTCCGTTACTGTCCGGCTCTGCCAAACCCACGCCCTTGTACTGTCCTACTGATTCTGACTCCTGTGAGGTTCCCCTGCCCTACTGGACTGGTAGAGTTGTAGCTCATCAGATTCAGCAGACTATGAAACAGAAAAGGTGGGGTTTTGGTGCTAAAAATGTGTGTTAGTTAACATGTTTTTTAATTTTGTAAGGTATCCGATTTAAGTTACTTTAAGTTAATATGGAGAGAGAGATAAGGAGAGAGGCCGTAGGTTACGCTGATTCTATAACAGCTAGCGGAGTGCCTAAAACCCCCCTTAGCTGTTGTAGAATCAGCGTAACCTACGGCCTTGAGTGGCTTATTGCTTTTCTAAAACTGTTACTATAAATACCTGGCAAAGTTTCATAAAGTAAAGGTACAGCAACTAGAAATATAACAAGTTATTGCTAGATAATCATTCTTCCGCCAAGAAATATATTTCCTCTATCTGAATGGTTGCCAAGCAACATCGAGACGCAGCTACTTTAACTTTTGTATCAAGTTGTGGTAGCGCAGTAATACAGAACGGAATGCGGTCAAGGTGTACAGTATGTTTGTGCTGGATTTTACAATGGCATCGAACATGATTCAGCCAATCACAATCAAGGACCGGAACTATCAGTTTTAGAAAGATAAATAGATACTGGTAGATAGATAGTTTATTGATCCCCAAGGGGAAATTCAAGCATTCAAGATATAGCATTTAATGTGGTGTTTAATAGGGCATGTTATGCAGTATAGAGTTGAGTTTGCTCTCACTGCAGGGATGTAGTCATGGTTAATAGGGCATGTTATGCAGTATAGAGTTGAGTGTGCTCTCACTGCAGGGATGGTTAATGGGGCATGTTATGCAGTATAGAGTTGAGTGTGCTCTCACTGCAGGGATGGTTAATAGGGCATGTTATGCAGTATAGAGTTGAGTGTGCAGGCCCTCCTCTCTGCCTCCTCTCGTTGCATGTGTGCTATTTAAAGTAGTGTTTAATAGGGTGTTATGCTGTATAGAGTGTTGCTGACTGTGCCACCTCTCCCTCTCTCTACCAATCTCTTTCTCTCTCTATCCCTCTCTCTCATCCCCTCCATCTCCCTCTCACCCTCCCTCCTTCTCCCTCTCCCTCCTCCTCTCTCTCTCCTCCTCTCCCTCCCTCCCTCTCTCTCCCTCTCTCCACAGGTGGTGAAGTACCTGGCTGGCTGTGGGCTGCAGAGCTGTCCCATGCTGCTGGCCAAAGGCTACCCAGACATCGGCTGGAACCCCTGTGGAGGAGAGAAGTACCTGGACTTCCTGCGCTTCGCTGTGTTTGTCAACGGTACATCTCAGCCGCTTAAGGGCCGTTCACACCGAGAATGATAATTATATTAATAACCCCAAATAAGGACCGTTCTAGATAATATGATTGACAACATCCACACCAGGGATCTACATTAATAGGCTTTAGCAGCTTTGGTGTATGTGTGTGTGTGTGTGTGTGTGTGTGTGTGTGTGTGTGTGTGTGTGTGTGTGTATTTGTGTGTGTGTGTGTGTGTGTGTGTGTGTGTGTGTGTGTGTGTGTGTGTGTGTGTGTGTGTGTGTGTGTGTATGTACGTTTTCATTCATATGTATGGATGTCCTGTAGGGGAGAGTGTGGAGGAGAACGCTAATGTTGTTGTGCGTCTGCTGATTCGTCGGCCCGAGTGCTTTGGCCCCGCCCTGAGAGGGGAGGGGGGTAACGGTCTTCTGGCCGCCATCGAAGAGGCCATCAAGATCTCCGAGGACCCTGCCCGAGATGGACCCTCTGTCAAGAAAGACAGACGCTTCCAAATGTAAGAATTTGGATCTTATTATAAAAGTTTATCTTCTTTTTCTTCTCATGATATTATTATTATTGTTATTATTGTTATTATTACTACTTTTCTACTGTTAGTTCTATGAATGTTTAGTGAATGTTGTATGTGGTTGCATGTTCAGTCATGGCGGCGGTGAGGAGCAGCATGAGGAGAACCGTGTCCACCTGGGCAACGCCGTCATGTCCTTCTACTCAGCGCTCATCGACCTGCTGGGACGCTGCGCCCCGGAGATGCACGTAAGAGAGAGAGAGAGAAGAGAGAGAGAGAGAGAGAGAGAGAGAGAGAGAGAGAGAGAGAGAGAGAGAGAGAGAGAGAGAGAGAGAGAGAGGGAGAGAGGGACAGAGGGAGAGAGGGAGAGAGAGAGGGGGGGGGGGGGGGAGTGGATGGGGAGATAGAGAGAGAGAGAGAGAGAGAGAGAGAGAGAGAAAGGGAGGGAGAGAGGGAGAGAGAGAGAGAGAGAGAGAGGGGGGATGGATGGGAGAGAGAGAGAGAGAGAGAAAGGGAGGGATGGATGGGAGAGAGGGGGAGAGTGGTGGAGAGGGGGGTGAGTGGGAGAGAGGTAGTGAGGGAGGGAGAGAGAGGGCAAAGGAGTGAGAGAGAGAAAGGGAGTGGGAGGCATTTCTATTAACCTTGTGATTTACCCCTGTACTCTGTTCTATTGCCCCTGTGGTTTGCCCCTGTACTCTGTTCTATTGCCCCTGTGGTTTGCCCCTGTACTCTGTTCTATTGCCCCTGTACTCTGTTCTATTGCCCCTGTGGTTTACCCCGTGATGTTCTCCTGCCCACAGTTGATCCAGGCGGGCAAGGGAGAGGCTCTACGTATCCGCGCCATCCTCCGCTCTCTGGTGCCCCTAGAGGACCTGGTAGGCGTCATCAGTCTGTCCGTACAGATACCCGCCTTTGGCAAGGGTGAGACTCTTACACACACACACACACACACACACACACACACACACACACACACACACACACACACACCTATATCACCTGTTAAATGGCAGGCAAACAGGCAGCCTGCTGTTTGGGATCCCACATGTGTGTTCTTGTCCTGCAGACAACTGCATCATCGAGCCCAAGATGTCGGCCAGTTTTGTCCCTGACCACAAGGCGCCCATGGTGCTGTTCCTGGACCGTGTCTACGGCATCGACAACCAGGACTTCCTGCTGCACGTGCTCGAGATCGGCTTCCTGCCGGACATGAGGGCCGCCGCTTCACTCGACACGGTAAAAACGCATGCGCCACTCACACACACACACACACGATATTTCACTCACACATAGTCTCCCACATCGCTCTGTATCCTGACGCAAAACACACACACACACACACACACACACACACACACACACACACACACACACACACACACACAAACACACATGCACTTGCACACATGTCACACACACACACACACGTCACACACACATATACACAAAAGCATACACACACATACAGTATACTCACACAAGCACACACACACACACACTTCTTTACAGTTCAATGTGTCTATCTGTCTTGTTCATTTTGCTTGCTGTTGTTTGGTCCTCCACCCACCAGGCGGCGTTCAGCACCACTGAGATGGCTCTGGCCCTGAACCGGTACCTGTGCTCGGCCGTGCTGCCCCTCATCACCAAGTGTGCGCCGCTGTTCGCCGGCACCCCGGGCCACCGCGCCATCATGATCGACTCCATGCTGCACACCATCTACCGCCTCTCTAGGGGACGCTCTCTCACCAAGGCCCAGCGGGACGTCATCGAGGAGTGCCTCATGTCCCTCTGCAAGTGGGTGCCCCTGCTGGTCATGAAGGGGAACACGCTTTACTGAATGGTTACCACCAGCCATGCTGATGTGACCTCAGCTTCCACATCGACCTGTGTTTGAGTGTAGTACTGTCGTGCCAGGTGTCCCAGGTTCCACTTGATGTGGCTAGTCAGCCCACAGAGCTCTTAGAGACCATCTGTTAAGATTCAAGTTCAGTATGTAAAATTGCTGTTGCACAATTACTCAACATCACCTCAACCAAATCCAACCCCTAATCTTGACCTTAGCAATACATTGTACTTAGCAGTGTCAACAAATAGTTTGTTCATAGTTTGAACATCTGTAGATAGTTTGTAGGCATATATCCAAGTAAAGTGTGACCCCAGATTGAACCCTATAACCTCATTGCCATGGTAACCCAGGTTGCACCATGCCCTATTGCATCATAACCATGGTAACCCAGGTTGCACCATGCCCTAATGCATCATCACCATGGTAACCCAGGTTGCACCATGCCCTAATAATGCATCATAACCATGGTAACCCATGTTGTTGTGTGTTCTAAGGTACCTCCGTCCATCCATGCTGCAGCACCTGTTGAGACGGCTGGTGTTCGACGTGCCCATTCTGAATGAGTATGCCAAGATGCCCCTCAAGGTAACGCTGCCCAAACCCTGCTTTATTACCTCTGAAATGGGACTTGCTATATGCCAGCCGAGATTAAATCATAAAATCACAAAATCTTATCCATCTGAATCTGCTTGTCACCAAACAAAGTGACATAAACCAGAGATGGTTCACCAAAGAATCTTTGCATAACCCTTTCATAACATCGTCTTTTGCCATGCTTACAGCTGCTGACCAATCACTACGAGCGTTGCTGGAAGTACTACTGTTTGCCCAACGGCTGGGCCAACTTTGGGCTGGCATCAGAGGAGGAGTTGCACCTCACCCGCAAACTCTTCTGGGGCATCTTTGAGTCGCTCGCACATAAGGTACAATAATTCCCTCACACATAGTCTCCCACATCCCTCTGTATCCTGACGCAAACACACACACACACACACACACACACACACACACACACACACACACACAGTAATCTTTGAGTTGCTTGTGCAGAAGGTACGATATCTCACTCTCACACACCCTCACATCCCTCTAGCTTCACAACACACACTCACACACACACACACACACACACACACTCACACACACACACACACACACACACACACACACACACTCTCACACACACACTCACACACACACACACACACACACACACACACACACACACACACACTCTCACACACACACTCACACACACACACACACACAGACACACACACACACTCACACACACACAGACACACACACTCACACACACACACGCGCACGCACACACTCACACACACAGTCATCTCCGAGTCACTTAGCCATAAGGTACGCTATCTCAGTCTCACACACAGCACATATCCACACATCCCTCTGTAGCTGTCTGCGAGGCCTGCTAAGGCTCTCATTTCTTATTGTGATCGTTGGGTCTTTACATATCACAGTGCTTTTGTGGGGGGCAGATAGAGTCCAGTCAGTCAGTGAGACTTAAAGTGATTTACAACACTATGGAAATGAGTCTGCACAGCCATGTTATTTGACATCTCATTTATTCTCATACATTTTTTTAATAAAATGTATGTTTAAAGGGACACCAGGCAAGCCTGAGTGCTTTTTCTCTACGAAGCTCCCCCTAGCGTCTGTAGTCTGTACGTGTCGATACGTGTGCGAGCCCTCGCTCGGTCTGAAGCTCTTTTCCTTTTCTTTGCGTCTTCCGTCAAGGGTTTTCGCTGCTTCTTCGCTGGCTCTGCCATTATACACATGTTTGCAACAATTGCTAGCATTTCGTTAGCCTGCCTCTGTTCTGGGGATGCAGGATGTAAACTGATCCTGCTTCTCGAGATGTCTGAGACTTTGTGAGACTGAAGGTCGGCGGGTACGATACACCGAACTTGCAAGTGGCATATTCTTCCTACAGGCAGTAGGGGCGGGCGAGAGAGCCTTCATCTCCTGTAATCGCCCTGTAATGAGTCATTTAACCATATACCGACTTACGAAGATGATTAATTAACACAAAAACTTTGCCTGGTGTCCCTTTAAAATGATAATAAAGCGAGCGAAAAAAACAAGTACTATGTATTATTCATATACAATATTACAACTCTTGTATTGACCTCTCTTATACTGTAGAAAGGCAACACTG
>NC_055961.1:5909311-5911811 GCF_018492685.1 Alosa sapidissima | reverse complement strand
TAAAGAGATGGCATCATGTCATATGTTTCAATACATTCATATAATTTGCAATTCATATTAAGCTCATATCTTTTTAATAATTCATAGTCTGTGGCCTGCATAATTACTAATAGCCAAGTAAGTATCTACTAATTTCATATTGATTTAAACTATTTGACTACACTTCTCTTTAATGTCATTACATTGGTGGTGTACGTCTAATTGACTGCCTGCCCCTACATTTCTGAGTGGATTGGAAGGCTTGCATCTCACTGTGTTCGGCTACGAGTGTAAATCACTTTTTGCATAGTGCATTACGATATGTGGATGCAATTGGGAATGTCTTCTATGTCATTAGTTAACATAAATGTTAGAAAACAACTCGAATGAAATCATTCTTGGATCATAGAAGAGGCATTCCTTTTTTTAATAATTTCTATGATTTTGGTAGCACAACTCAAACAAAGCCCACAAGCTAGCAAACATGACATAAGCTAAAGGGACATCTCCAGGTAAACGTTTGCCAATGGGTTGCATAGCCTTTTCAAATGTCAGTAAACCAAGTAGACCTTAATTAACTTACTTTCATAGCCTAGGTAGGTTAGCAACACCAGGTTGAGAGATGCAAGTAAGCAGATCATTAACGTTAGCCTTCTATTTATTGTCATCAAAACTGCAGAGGAACGAACGTGTTATAGGGCAGTCTTTGGTGTCTGCAGAAGTAAGTGTGGCATCTGGCTCAATATTCTGCGCAAGAGACTATTGCGGTAGGTGAATTTTCACTGGGAAACTATGATTATTGGTCAAATTTGCGAAAAAGAGTGTTTGGACAAAATTGCGAGGTCGCCCAGAAAATCGGTGTTTGGACAAAATTGCGAGGTTGCCCAGAATTCGCTGGGATTTGCTGAATTTGCGTTGTGATAGAGGGACTGATTGTAACAGAAAGATGAATTGAAGATTATATTAATATCGTGGCGGGTGATTCCGACTGTTACTTCACGTTCACATTCATTTGTCTACTGTGCATCAGAGCTGTGCATCAGCGATTACGTTTTCGCCACCTACTGGCAGGTAGGCCTATTCAGAACATAACAAATAGCCTAGTAGTAAATCGGTGCCATGGTAAGTGACGAAAACAATTGTCTTCGTGAACAGCTGTGCACTAGGCTACTTCATTTGTTAGCTTTTTAAAAAGAGAGAATACTCTCATCCCTATACATAATGCAAGGGGTAATTAATGTAATTATAGTTCGCCTTTTATTTGTGGATTTATTTAATGTAGCCTAGACTATTTAGTGTTATTTCTTCCCCAAGTTCATAAATTAAATAATTGGTTGGCACATAAATTGACAGGGTCGGTCGGAAACCGGAACCCAAGATCTTTTTTTTTTATGCCCAGATACACACACACCTACACGCACACATGCACACAAGACACACACACCTACACGCACACACACACACACATGCACACACACACAAACACACACATGCACACATGCACACACACACACACACACACACACACACACACACACTAAACACTGTAACTAAACATGGGCTTATGTACATAATCTCTATGTGTGGATATCTCTTTGTGTTTGTGTATGTGTGTATATTTGTTTGTTTGTTTGTGTGTGTGTGTATGTGTGTCTGTGTGTTGTTGTTTGTGTGTGTATGTGTGCGTGCGTGCGTGTCTGCGTGTGTTGTGTGTGTGAGTGTGTGCGTGTGTGTGTTGTGTGTGTGTGTGTGTTCGTGTGCGTGTGTGTGCGTGTGTGTGTTCCAGAGCTCGCTGGCTGACATGTCCTGATCCAGATGCAGAGGAGTTGTTCCGTATGGTTGGGGAGGTCTTCATATACTGGTCCAAGTCCCACGTGAGAAACAACCTCTACGCTCTCTCTCTCTCTCTCTCTCTCTCTCTCTCTCTATATATATATATATATATATATATATATATATATATACTATATCTCTATCTCTCTCTCGCTCTGTCTGTCTGTCTGTCTGTCTGTCTGTCAGTTCTTATGTGTCTGTCTTAATGCTTACATGCTGTTTACTCTGTTTCATTAGTATATTGTTACTTTCCTGATCTTCTTTTCCTCTGGCCCTTCTCTCTCTCTCTCTCTCTCTCTCTCTCTCTCTCTCTCTCTCTCTCTCTCTCTCTCTCTCTCTCTCTCTCTCTCTCCGCCTCTTCATCTCCCCCTACTGGACGTTTTTATTCTGTTGTTTTTTTTCTTCCGGTCTGATTCCGGTCTCTCCTCTGTAGAATTTCAAGCGAGAGGAACAGAACTTTGTGGTCATGAATGAGATCAACAACATGTCCTTCCTGACCGCAGACAGCAAGAGTAAAATGAGCAAGGTGAGCTTTCACACACACACACACACACACACACACACACACTGTTGCAGACTGGCATTCCATTTTGGGTCCGTTGCATGAGCTCCATCTGTCTGTCTCTTAGTTCATCTGATGAGTAGTTGTAACATAGTAGTCTATAACAACACAACACAATCATATGAT
>NC_055961.1:5904311-5906811 GCF_018492685.1 Alosa sapidissima | reverse complement strand
TTGTGATATCACCCCCTCCTCCTCCTCCTGTTTGCAGACTGGTTAGTGTTCTCTGCTGCTCAGCCTTCCTCCTGGTGTGCACAGGTCACATATGGCCCAGCCCGAGCAGGCTTGTCTGTCCGTCTGTGTTAATGCAGAGCATCAGGTGCTAGGATGATCTTCTCATCAGTGAGGTCTACCAGGTGATATGAAGGTCACAGTTGGCAGGATGTGTTTTCAAAGTGCAGTTGGCTTAACCTGACTCTCGCCAGATGAATTTTGTTTCGCCTAGCTCCACTCATCCATCTGGGACCAATCCATTGGAGTGGTGCTTCAGAAGGCTGGGCCTTATTAAAAAATCCTTGCATAAGATTGGATAAGCCACTTGTCCGTCATCTATTGACGTGCTACTTCAACCACTCACATCGAAGCCAATTCGTGACGCTGAGAACAGTCTCACAGTCGCTTCTACGCTACGTCACATCTATGAAACTCCCGCCCTGCATCCTGATTGGCTCTACCATACAATCTGGTGCTGAAATCACTCTCAACGGAAGCGATCCCAGATGGATGTGAGTGGAGCTAGGCGGAGCTAGGCGGAACGAAATTCATCTGGCGAGAGTCAGGTTACAGTTGGCTACCTACTGTAGGGGAACCTGCTGCAGTGCATGACTTAAGAGGCAGAAGAGGCCCTTGGTGTGAAGAGGACAACAACATGAGTTTGACCATCAGACAACCCTACAAACAAACAAACAAAACAATCAAGTTCCCCATAGGGACACAAGAAATGTCTCTAGAAGTTTCCCAAGTAGGATAGAATGCATATCCATGAAAATGACATTCAATCTGTCAGCGTGACAAATTGTGTGTCTTCCTCAAGCCCTTGTAGTGGACTCCTCAAATGCTCTAAGTGCTGTATGCTATGAATCCCTGAGCATCTCTCCTCAGTGTGTCTTCCTCAGGGCCTGGACCCCTCAAATGCTCTAAGTGCTGTATGCTATGAATCCCTGAGCATCTCTCCTCAGTGTGTCTTCCTCAGGGCCTGGACCCCTCATATGCTCTAAGTGCTGTATGCTATGAATCCCTGAGCATCTCTCCTCAGTGTGTCTTCCTCAAGGCCTTGTAGTGGACTCCTCAAATGCTCTCAGTGCTGTATGCTATGAATCCCTGAGCATCTCTCCTCAGCCTCTTTAATGCTGTATTCTTACCCTCAGCTTTGTGTGCCACCCCCCCACACCTCCCACATCCCATATTAACCAGCACTGGTTGCTGTGGAGACAGGCTGCATTTCACTCCTTTATTGGTCCCCCGGTCCACCAATCAGAACTTTTTTTGTGTCACAAATTTTGACCCGAATTTGAAACCCGAAGTTTACTTTCATGTCCTGCATGACATTTTTTTTTTAACGTTTTTGATATTTTGATATTAATATACATGGCAACACGGATTTCCTGTGGATCATAGCAAGAATGATATTTTACTAGTCATTTAGAAGTGAATCTTGCAAGACTCTAGGCAGTCAAGCAAATTTAGGCAGCGTCATTGTTGAACATAGCCATTAGCTGCATAAGTGTTACACTCTAAAAAGTGATGTGTTAAAAATGACACATCTGCTGTGTGTGCTCAGGGACAACACATTTTATGTCAATTTCAACACAGCAATTGTGTGGCTGGGTGGGTGAAAGATACATTTTGTATTTTAAACTATCTTTCACCCACCCAGCCACACAATTGCTGTGTTGAAATTGACATAACATGTGTTGTCCCTGAGCACACACAGCAGATGTGTCATTTTTAACACATAACTTTTTAGACTGTATATATTACTGTGTCGTTTCTCTATGTTAACCTAGCTCGTTGTCATTCTCTGCCTAACCACAACATTGAATGCAACCTAAAGTAAACACAGTTGCATGGGAATCAGGCCTCAGTGGACACTGAGGTGGTGATATCAGTGACTCGGTGTGTTGCGCAACAGAACACAGCAAAGACAGGGATCTGAGCACTACTGATGCTGCCAGAACTAAGAGACAGAGACAGGGTCAGGAGCAGGAGAAGATGGAGGCTTCGCTCAGTGTGTGTGTGTGTGTGAGAGAGAGACAGAGAGAGACAGAGAGTGTGTCTGTGGTGAGTAGATCAATCCGAGTGTGTGTGTGTGTGCAGACAGCAGGGTGTGCTAGATTGCATGTTTGTGCCTGATGCATAGTTCCCCCTTAAACTGTGCATGCACAAGCTGCTTCTGAGATGGAGAGCTCCATCTCTACACATGCATGTGGCAGGACACCACTGGGAGGTGTGTGTGTGTGTGTGTGTGTGTGTGTGTGTGTGTTGGTTGAGCCCTTATACTGAATGCATGCGTGTGTGTGTTTGTGTGTGTGTGTGTGTGTGTGTGTGTCTTTACAGTTCCCTTAATGTCCTGTCTCAGTAAAGAGACTAATGAAGCCAAATGTACAGCTGTCCTTTCTGCACTGCACAAACAATCCCCAGGCTTTACCCCCACTAAGACTTTTACCCCATCCAG
>NC_055961.1:5876811-5881811 GCF_018492685.1 Alosa sapidissima | reverse complement strand
GCCGCATCCCGGGCATAGACACCCCCGGGGGGCTCGGAGACATGGGCGACACTGAGCCCGTGGAGCCCCCCACGCCAGAGGGCTCGCCCATCACCAAGAGGAAGGCGGTGAGGACGCCCGCCTGCCAGTTGGGGGGCTCTGACTGTGTGTGTGTGTGTGTGTGTGTGTGTGTGAGTGGGTGTGTGTATGAGTGTGTGTGTGTGGGTGTGTGTGTGTGTGTGTCTGTGTGTGTGTACGCGCGTGTGTGTGTGTGTACGAGAGTGTGTGTGTGTGTGTGGCTGTGTGTCCATTCTGTCTGTGTGTGTGTGAGTGTGTGTGTGTGAGTGGGTGTGTGTATGAGTGTGTGTGTGTGGGTGTGTGTGTGTGTGTGTGTGTCTGTGTGTATGTGTGTACGCGCGTGTGTGTGTGTGTACGAGAGTGTGTGTGTGTGTGTGTGTGTGTGTGTGTGTGTGTGTGTGTGTGTGTGTGTGTTTGTCTTTCTGAGTGTGCAGTGTGTGAGTTAGTGTGAGTTAGTGTGTGCATGTGGGAGTTAATGTGTGCAAGTGTGAGTTAGTGTGAGTTAGTGTGTGCATGTGTGAGTTAGTGTGTGTAAGTCTCTCTACTTTTGAGTTATTGATTTAAATTGGACTTCCCTATTATCTTAATTTGGTGTTGGAATGTCATTCATCTTCTCCTCTGGCATCTGATTGGTAGGGATCAGGAGAGGAGGCGGGACCTGAGCAGCAGCCCCCTGCCGTAGAGGAGCCGCCCCCTGAGCCAGAGAAAGCTGAGTGAGTTAGGCCACTCCCCCTCATTACACTAATTACATATTCCGACCCCTCCCACTAACCACATCTGTCCCCTCCCCCCAGCACTGAGAATGGGGAGAAGGCTCAGAAGGAGGCGGACGCTAAGGCCCAGGAGGAGAAGAAGGAGGAGGAGCCAAAGGTGGAGAAGGCGGCCAAGGCCAAGAAGGAGGCACCGGCAAGCAAGCACAGAGGCTTCGACCTCTGGACCGAGCTGGACGTGCAGAGGAGCAAATTTATGGTGGGTCACTCCAGCTGGGGTGACATCAACATGGACGCCTCAGCAGCTTTGGCATATAACTTTAAACAAACCCAACAGAGCTCAGCTGTGTAAAACACTAATACTCCATACCTGTAGGGGGAGTAGAACTCAGCTGTGTAAAACACTAATACTCCATACCTGTAGGGGGCGCCCAGTAGCAAAAAAAATAAAAAGCATTGGGAAAAAAAACACAGAGCTAATGCCAAGGACTGGTAACCAAGGGAATGATGCACAAAGGAATCTTTGAAGATACAATAACACAAGGCATGAGTAGCAGGAACATGTATGATAATAAATCAAGCATATATATATGCCATTATGCTCTAGTAAGGTATGTTGACCTTGAGGTCCATGCCATAGTGACCGTGTGGGTGAGTGTGTGACCATTCCTCTCTGTTCTCTACAGAATTACCTCTCCCGGAACTTCTACAACCTGCGCTTCCTGGCTCTCTTCATCTCCTTCGCTCTCAACTTCATTCTGCTCTTCTACAAGGTCACTTTCAGAGTGTCTTTCTCTATGTGTGTGTGTGTGTGTGTGTGTGTGTGTGTGTGTGTGTGTGTGTGTGTGTGTGTGTGTGTGTGTGTGTGTATGTGTGTGTGTGTCAACCTCTCCTCCACCCTTTTTTTTGGACGAACTGTATCTTCAGCAAATCTGTAAATCTTCTGGAAATCTGTAAAACAAACTGTGTTTCACCTGTGTGTGTGTGTGTGTGTGTGTGTGTGTGTGTGTGTGTGCAGGTGTCAGACACGCCTCCATATGAAGACGACGATGTGGAGGGCTCCGGCGTGTTCGAGGGTTCGGGGCTGTTTGAGGGGTCCGGCATGTTTGAGGGGTCAGGCCTGTTTGAAGGGTCAGGCCTGTTCGAGGGCTCTGGTGAGGAGATGGAGGGCTCTGGTCTTGGAGGGGACGAGGAGGACGAGGAGGAGGGACCAGTCTACTTCTTCCTGGAGGAGAGCACGGGCTACATGCAGCCCAGCATGACCTTCCTGGCCACCGTACACACCATCATCTCCTTCCTGTGCATCATCGGATACAACTGCCTCAAGGTCAGGCTCAACATACAACTGTTTCAAGGTCACGCTCAACAACAGCCATTACACTGATACAACTGCCTCAAGTTCACACACAACAACAGCCATTACACTGATACAACTGCCTCAAGTTCACACACAACAACAGCCATTACACTGATACAACTGCCTCAAGGTTGCGCTCAACAACAGCCGTTACACTGATACAACTGGGCTGTTATATAATGAGCTACAAAGCAGTTATAACTGGCCTATAGCAGGCTGTAAGACTGACACAACAAGGATACAATACAAGGATACAAGGAAGTTTATTGTCACATGCATATAGTTACTGGATGTAAGAAATGCAGTGAAATTATGTCTGGTGTCAGCCTATTTGTGTATTAATGGGGGGGGGGGGGGGGGGGTAAGAGAAGTAGAAGAGGGGTTTAGTAGTTTAAGTGGCAAGGGCTGCATAAGAAAGGTGGGGGAGGATTGGGATTGGGGGGGGGGGGGGGGGGGGCACCAACAAGGAGCACCCTAGAGCAACAGGGGCAAGGAAAAAAAAAAAACTCCCTTACCAAGGAAGAAACCTTGGGCAGATCCACGGCTCAAGGGGCTAACCCAACTGCCAGGGGTCTTGGTGTGTGTGTTGGGGGGATGACAGGGGAGATGGGATAGTGTGCTGTGTATGTGGGGAGAGGGCAGTGTGCAATATGTGTGTTGGAGAAGCTTCCTCATGAGACAATGTGCTGTGGATTGGGGGGGGGTCAGTGTGCTGTAAGTATGTTGGGGATGTGTGTTGGAGAAGCTTCCTGATGAAATAATGTGCTGTGTATGTAGGGGAGAGGGGGGGGGGGGGGGGGGGCAGTGTACTGCAAGTATGGTGAAGGGACTTACTATTGCAAGCAGAATACTGTATGTATGATGCATGTGAGTGATGACAGTGAAGATGTGTGTGTGGGCAGGAGGGGAGTGGAGCAGTGACTGTGTGTGTGTGTGTGTGTGGGTAGGTGGGGGCAGTGTGCTGTAAGTATGTAGAGTATGTGTGTTGGAGAAGATCCTGAAGACAATGTGCTGTGTATGTAGGGAGGGGGGGGGGGGGGGGGCAGTGTGCAGCAAGTAGAGGAGGCTTACTGTAGCAAGCAGTGTGCTGTATGTATGTGAGGTGATGACAGTGATGATGTAAGTGTGTGTGTTTTTTGTGTGTGTGATGGGGGTGGGGGGGGGTGGGGGGCAGAAAGGCTAGGCAATCAAGGACATGGGTAGATAGATGGAGGAGAAATCAAAATAATAATAATAAAAAGTTCTTTGGAGATGTGCAAAAGTTGGAGAAAGTCAGATATGTGTGTGTGTGTGTGTGTCTTGATGTCAGCGGTAGGAATAATCTATTGTTAGGATGAGAAGAGTCCTTCAGAATCTTTTGGGCTCTTAGGAGTACTCTCTGGAATAGATATCTGTGCCATAAATAACCTGTAACATAAATAACTGGCTACACCACTAAACTGTTACACTGTTATAATTGTGTTATAACCTATCTCTCAGTAACTGTTATAACTGTGTTATAACCCATCTCTAAATAACAGTGATGGCTCTATAAAACTGTGCTGTAATAGTGTTATACTGTTATAACTGTGTTATAACTCATCTTTGAGGTAACTGTTATAACCGTGTTATAACCTATCTCTGAGTTACAGTGATAGTTTAGAACACTGTTATTACGCTACCACTGAGCTTTTCAATACAAGTTCCAAAAGTGCATTTCTAAAATGTTTCTCTGTGTGTGTGCGCGCGTCTGAACGTGTGTGTGTGTGTGTGTGTGTGTGTGTGTGTGTGTGTGTGTGTGTGTGTGTCTGAACGTGTGTGTGTGTGTGTGTGTGTGTGTGTGTGTAGATCCCTCTGGTGATTTTTAAGCGGGAGAAGGAGCTAGCGAGAAAGCTCGAGTTTGACGGCCTCTACATCACAGAGCAGCCAGAGGATGATGACATCAAAGGCCAGTGGGACCGACTGGTGCTCAACACTCCGTAAGGCACACACACACACACACACACACACACACGCTCCTAATACAGTGGGACCGACTGGTGCTCAACACTCCGTAAGGCACACACACACACACACACACACACACGCTCCTAATACAGTGGGACCGACTGGTGCTCAACACTCCGTAAGGCACACACACACACACACACACACACACACACACACACACACACACACACACACGCTCCTAATACAGTGGGACCGACTGGTGCTCAACACTCCGTAAGGCACACACACACACACACACACACACACACACACACACACACACACACACACACACACATGCTCCTAATACATGTCCTGATGAAGTTCATGAGTCATTGTTCTGACATCCACAGGTCTTTCCCCAAGAACTACTGGGACAAGTTTGTCAAACGGAAGGTACTGTTTCTATTGAGCAGGAGTGTGTGTGTGTGTGTGTGTGTGTGTGTGTGTGTAGATGATGGATAACTACAGAGACATCTATGGCTGTAATGATGATGGTGTGTGTGTGTGTGTGTGTGTGTGTGTGTTTGTGTGTGTGTGTGTGTGTAGATGATGGATAACTACAGAGACATCTATGGCTGTAATGATGATGGTGTGTGTGTGTGTGTGTGTGTGTGTGTGTGTGTGTGTGTGTGCAGATGCTGGGTAACTACAGAAACATCTATGGCTGTAATGATAATGGTGTGTGTGTGTGTGTGTGTGCAGGTGCTGGATAAGTACGGGGACATTTACGGCCGTGAGCGCATTGCAGAGCTGCTGGGGATGGACCTGGCCTCTCTGGACGTCAGCAAGCAGCAGAATCAGGACAAGAAGGCCGAGGAACCCGACACCTCCATGTTCACCTGGTACACACCTGCTCACAACACACCTCTATGCATAGACACACCTGTCTCATTATAACACACCTG
>NC_055961.1:5826811-5869311 GCF_018492685.1 Alosa sapidissima | reverse complement strand
TAACAAATATATTTACATGGAAAAGAATTGCACCTAACATACACACACACATATATTCTCCCTGAGTTTTGTTTTTTTAAGTATTTTTTTGGCCTTTTTACGCCTTTAATGACAGGACAGTGGAGAGTGACAGGACAGGACAGTGGAGAGTGACAGGACAGTGGAGAATGACAGGACAGTGGAGAGTGACAGGACAGTGGAGAGTGACAGGACAGTGGAGAACGACAGGACAGTGGAGAGTGACAGGACAGTGGAGAGTGACAGGACAGTGGAGAACGACAGGACAGTGGAGAGTGACAAGAAGTGAGTGGGAGAGAGAGTCGGGGTTGGGATCCGGAAAGGACCACGGGGCGGGAATCGAACCCGGGTCGCCGGCGTACGGTGCAGGTGCCCCAGCCAGTTGCGCCACAGCTGGGGCCAATATTCTCCCTGAGTTAACAGATAGGTAAGTACTTTGACGAGTTTGTAGGTTAGGGCAGAGATGGAGGCTGTATGGGGTGTGGTTATGGGGTGTGGTCAGGGTGGAGTTGGAGGTTGTTTGGGTCAGGGTGGAGTTGGAGGTTGTTTGGGGTGTGGTCAGGGTGGAGTTGGAGGTTGCTGATCCAATTCCTCATGATATTTGGGGCATGTTCAGCAGGATCGGCAGATTGGGGATGTTTGGAGCATGTTCACAGTAGCCAGTCTGTGACAGGTTGGGGCGTGTTCAGCAGGATCCATCCGTTGAAGAGGTGGAGCTGTGGGGCAGTGTGGAGAAGGAGGTGGAGGAGGAGGTGGTGGAGGAGGTGGTGGAGGAGGAGGTGGAGGAGGAGGAGAGAGATACCCCACTGTCGCTCTCCACACTGGACTGCCCCACTAGCCGGTACTCCCGCACCGCGTACGGCCGCTCCGTAAACGTGGGCTTGAAGCCCTCCTGCAGCTCTTTGGAGATGCGCAGCCACTTCTGTAACGGTAGAGAGGGGACGTTCAAGAGGCACGGCGTGACACTGGTGCCCCAGTACAGAAAAGGCTACGCTTAGCATCCACACACACATGTAAACATCCACTCCCATCGTGGCACATTAGATTAATCCACTGCTATTCAGTTACTCACTCATAGAGCACCAACAGCACATGCCATTATCTAAATGCTCCATGCAGACCCTAGAGCCTGAAAACCCCCTGCATCACCATTGAGCAGCAGCAAGCAGTTCTATTATTAGACTCTGAGGAACTAAACTCTTGTTGGGTGGTGTATAGTAAGTATAAGTATATATACTCTTTTGATCCCATGAGGGAGATTTGGTCTCTGCATTTATCCCAATCCGTGAATTAGTGAAACACACTCAGTGAACACACACTAATCCCGACACAGTGAGCTGCCTGCTACAGCGGCGCTCGGGGAGCAGTGAGGGGTTAGGTGCCTTGCTCAAGGGCACTTCAGCCATTCCTACTGGTCGGGGTTCGAACCGGCAATCCTCCGGTTACAAGTCCGGAGTGCTAACCAGTGGGCCACGGCTGCCCCAATGCTGTGTGTTATAAATGTATGCATGTAAATGCATCAGCAGAACCTTTCCGGTCTGAAAGATGACTTAGCATTAGGAACACTAGTTTCTAGTAATCAGTCAGTGTGTAGCCTAACACAGTGTGAGGGTGGAGTCAGTGTGTAGCCTATCACAATGTGAGGGAGGAGTCAGGAGTCAGTGTGAAGCCTATCACAGCGTGAGGGTGGAGTCAGGAGTCAGTGTGAAGCCTATCACAGCGTGAGGGTGGAGTCAGGAGTCAGCGTGTAGCCTATCACAGTGTGAGGGTGGAGTCAGGACTCAGTGTGTAGCCTATCACAGTGTGAGGGTGGAGTCAGGAGTCAGTGTGAAGCCTATCACAGTGTGAGGGTGGAGTCAGGAGTCAGTGTGTAGCCTATCACAGTGTGAGGATGTAGTTGAATGGACGATGCCCAAGGAGGGTCACTGACCTCCACGTTTCCGTTGTACGTGTCCATGAGCTCAGTCAAGTTCTTCCCAGGGTTGGGTACCACAGGGATGAGGGTGACCCGCAGTCTAGAGGAACAAACACACACAAACACACACACACACACACACACACACACACACACACACACTGGTCATTATCAACACACATCATTCATTCATTCATTCATCGGTAACAGTCCAGACACACATACAGTACGTACACATACACACACTCTCTACTCTCTCTCTCTCTCTCTCTCTCTCTCTCTCTCACTCACACACACTCTCAGTCACTCAGTCACACACACACACACACACACACACACGTACCTCTCATTGTGGACTAACAGGCATGTGAGCAGGATGAGGATCACTGCAGCTACAGACATGTACAGCATCAAAGACACCCATGACATAGCAGGGGGTGCACGCTTGCTATCTGAGAGAGAGACAGGTAGTGAAACAGAGAGAGAGAGACAGGTAGTGAAACAGAGAGAGAGAGAGACATGTAAAAGATCAGACACAATTACAGCGGAACAGAGAGACAGGTAGTGAAACAGAGAGAGAGAGAGAAGCAGAGACATGTAAAGGATCAGACACATTCACAGCGGAACATATAAAACAGTTTACCTTAAGCCGACTAATATGCGTCATTATTTGTGTTAAATATCTATGTTAAAAATAGCCTAGACGAATTTCAGAGTATCGCAAGTGTTATTGTCTGTCTCGTGGCTTAACGGCAGCACATTGGCACTCTGCGCGCACAACCAGAGTTTGCATCCTCTCTCTCCTTTTCACTTCTGAGTAACAGTAGGCCTACGAGACACAACAATAGGTTTTGACCCTAAATATTTATGCATATAGTCACTCTACATCGAGAGACCATTAGGGACATCAGTTAAAAACAATTGTTTCAAATATAGTTGCACTGCTTTATTTGGTATTTCTACATGTCACACTAGTTCATGTGCACATAGTCAGAAGCAAGAGGACAATCTCACTTAATAAGAGAATAGAACTTACAACGTTCGGACAACAAGTCACCTGCTTTAGCCACTACATCATTATGTGTTGCCCTAAAGAGTCTGTGAAGGTTATAACACTCGGCTAGCAAAAGCAAGTCAACACACAAATTAACATCAATAGTAAGAATGAGTCCAGTAGGGGAGTCAGTCTCTGAATGAAAATTAAGCTACAGCATAGATCAATCATGAGATAAACAACCTCGTCATTTTTGGTTAGGCGTTTGTGACTTTTGGTTAGGCGCTCCGAACACTGAAAACATCACCAACCGGAACTACCAAGGAACGACACAAGTGCAACTGCCCAGGGGCAGTAGTTCAAACGACCAAATTTTGCATCCTTGTTTGCGATTGAGAGTTGAAACTACCCTTTCTAGAAACACCAAGTAAGTATAGTATAAGTATACTCTTTTGATCCTGTGAGGGTCTCTGCATTTATCCCAATCCGTGAATTAGTGAAACACATTCAGCACACAGTGAACACACAGTGAGGTGAAGCACACACTGAAAAACGCACCCCTGAGAGAGAGAGAGAGAGAGTTAGTGAAATGGAGAGATAGTGAAACAGAGAGAGAGAGAGAGAGAGAGTTTGAAACAGAGAGAGAGAGAGAGCGAGAGTTTGAAACAGAGAGAGAGATAGTTAAACAGAGCGAGCGAGATAGAGAAAAAGAGAGATAGTGAAGATGGTAAAAAAGAGATAATTAGTGAAACGGAGAGAGAGATAGTGAAATGGAGAAAGATAAGTTAGTGAAACGGAAAGAGAGATAGCAAACGAGACAGAGAGAGATATATTGTATATTTATTATGACCGCCGCGCAGCGAAGCGGCGGTCATATAGGTTTAGTCAGATTTTTTTTTTTTTTTCTTTTTCGCATGCCCAAATTTCCGTCAATGATTCCCGGGACACTGAAAGACCGGGGTACACGAAACTTGGTGGGCATGTAACCCCACATGGATAGCATGGAACCATCGTTTTTCGTTTTGATCTGTAGCCCCCCCGCTGGACTGGACCCCCCGAAAGGAGGGTAGGGCAGACACAGTTTTCTGTGAATATCTCGAAAACCGTAGGGTTTAGGAGGACCATTTATTTTTTTGTATGTTGATCTCAAGGGGCCATGTCAACCCATTCCATAACCACTCATTTCATGTATAGCGCCACCTAGTTAAACACAAAAAAGTAAAAATGAGGTGTTGTAATTGAAGGTATCTGTGACCTAACATAGTCAAAACTGCACGAAATTGGAAGTGTAGGATCATTATGACACCCTCTGTATGCACGCCAAGTTTTGTGGAATTCCGTTCATGGGGGGCCACACAATAAATTAATTTATGTTTCTATACACCAACTGGCCTGTAGGTGGCCGGAGACAGTTTTCTGTGAATATCTCGAGAACCGTAGGGCCTAGGAGGTCCACCTTTTTTATGTATGTTGGTCTTAAGGGGGCATGTCAACCCATCCCATTACCACTTATTTCATGTATAGCGCCACCTAGTTAAAAATTAAAAAGCAAAAAATTAGGTGTTTTCATCACAATATCTCTGGCTGACAAGGTCAAAACTGCACAAAATTAAAAGTGTAGGATCATTATGACACCCTCCGAATGCATGCCAAGTTTTGTGTACTTTCGGTCAATGGGGGCCCTACAATAAAATAACTTATGTGTACATTTAGTGACGTACACCAACAAGGATTCCCGGGACACTGAAAGACCGGGGTACACGAAACTTGGTGGGCATGTACCCCCACATGGATAGCATGGAACTGTCATTCTTCGTTTTGATCTGTAGCCCCCCCCCCCCGCTGGACTGGACCCCCCGAAAGGAGGGTATGGCAGACACAGTTCTCTGTGAATATCTTGAGAACTGTAGCCCCACTAGACTTTTACGGAAAAATTTCATTTCGTCCCCGGGGACCACCACCAACCCCCCCGTGCTGGGCCCCCTGAACCGCAAAAAAAAAACAGTTTTTCCTAAATAACTACCTGAACCGTGGCACTGAGGATGAAGAATCTTTTATGGTATGTTGTTCTCAAGGGCCCACATTATCAAGGGCCGCTCATAATCACTCATTTGTGATTTGCACCCCCACCCCCCGGTAAAAAATGAAAATGCAATATTATTCTGCTTTAATCGCCCATATCTTCAGTTAAGATGTTCAGAACTGCACCAAATTTTATGTGTATGATTGACCTGGCATTCACCGGGGGTATGCCAAGTTTCGTAGAATTTCATCCATGGGGGGGTCTAAAAATTAGGTTATGTGTACATTTAGTGACTGTACACTCATTGGCCTGTAAATGGCGGTGCACACATATACACATGCACACACACAGGCACCCACATACTATCGGTATTAGAACGGCCGATACATAATTACAAATTCAGTAGGATTAAAAGAAAGCCAAAATAAATATTCATCATCATCATCATGGCTGCATTTTCAGTATTGGCGAGAAGTAGTCGTTTGTCCACTAGATGGCGCATCGTTGCAGTGAGACGTAATTTTGTTGGAAGTTAAAAGTGGGTTGGAAAAAACAATGGACGCTTCATACAAGGACTGTAATTTACCGCAGCGAACATCTAATAAGGATAGGACGATGTTCACATGAAGTGTAATTCCCATTTCTTCTTGAAGCCGAAATAAATCTGAGGATGTTTATCGGACATGCTTGGTTTTTACTGCAGGTACGTTAATCTTGTAATATCAATAAGGACCTAGGTAATGTTACCGTTAGCGTTGGTTGAGTGATGGAGGCATTTGATTGATTGCATTTGTAGAAAACTATAAATGCGGTTATACCAAGCAAATGTATAGCAGCACTGTTTGTATCTTTCGACTGTCATTTATTGCACGTGCTACAAAATCATTCTGTGCAATGGAAGATTTACCAACGTTACACTACACCGGTCTGATACAGTTTTGCCTATACATGCGTGAGACTGAGACGCCTGTTTATTTTGTTTTAAGTGCGTGCAGGGTGTGAGAGGGGAATCGATGTGCTTTGATTACAGCTTGGTAGTTGTAGTCTGTGAAATTAAAAAGCACGTGTGCGTGAAGTATCCAAACAATGACACCTTCATTTCATTATGGCTGCTTTAGCAAAACACCTTAAGCTACTGTGTAGTGGGTCCCATTTAGAAGTGGCTACTTCATTCGCGCTTTCCTTGACTCATGGAGCTGCGTGAATGTTATTACAACTTTTCGCCACGATATGACAGTTTAAGTCCGCTTGATACTGTAAGGCGTAAGCCATTGGTTTCCAAAGGAGATTTTATTTGTGTCGCCAGCATAGCCTATTGACAATTTATGTTGTAAATAGGCCTACCTTATAATCCTACCTGTAGCTTAGGGAAGCTAACAGCTTTCTATTAGGATCTAGTTTGTTAGTTACCGTTTTGTCATAACTCCCTGATGCATTTTTGCATTTAGAATAGCCAGAGCGTGTATATCTCAATCGGAAAATTAAACAATATCGGGTGCCTATGGACTAGGCTGGGTGAACCCAGCCTGATCTGCCCGCTATTTATTTTTTGATTTCTTAAAAGATTGAGCTTGGTCTGATGAAAGCCAGACTAGCCATGGACCTCAGTTAAACAATGCAAGGGAACATGAATCAGCCTATATTTGCACGAACAATAACGGACAAAAGCTCTTCAACTTTGGCCCGTTAAAATGTGTATGAACAGTCTAGCGACGCATTTCATCAAGGCCCATTTGGACATGTCAGTTATTTGCACCACTGGTTAGATGTAAAACAGCATTTCGTTTCAGACTAGGCTACTGTTACTTAATTTGTGCATTAACAATAACGTTTCAGACTACTGTTACTTAATTTGTGCATTGACAATAAAGTATTACATGAACTAAAGATGACTAAAATCTTATGTAGAAGAAGAAACATTCACAAAAAATCCACCCATCCAAAAATTACCTTTGTTTTTGATAGCTGTTGAAAACGGCATGGAACTGACAGAGATGTTTTTGTTTATAAATACATTAAAAATAAATAAATAAATAAATAAATAAATAAATAAATAACATTATGCTGATACCTTTTGCTTTTCCCAAATACAATGTAGCCTACAGGTGTAAGTGACCTTTCATCAATCCAGTTGCAATGGATGAACTGTGATGAACTGCCCTACTTGTGATTGTTTAGAGATTTTAAAGGTTTTATAACAATGCTACATCTTCTTTGGCTGTTCTACAATCTATTCACCTTTTCAGCACCAGTAGGCTACTTTCTGTGCAGCCGCACACACACACTCAGGCATGCCAAACAAGCATACACAAAAGTTTCAAGAGTGGGGGATGGAGTAAAATATGGAGACAAATTGAAGTGTGATTTATTTTCGCGGAACGGATGTACAGGACTGAGCGGCGGTCATATTTTGTACCGCTATGCGGTACATCTAGTTATTGTTTGGTTTTGTTTATGTATAGCACACTGAATGACCTCTGTGTATGAAATGCGCTGTATAAATAAACTGGACTTGACTCACCTGTGCGATTCCCCCTCTGTGTATGAAATGCGCTGTATAAATAAACTTGACGTGACGTGACTCACCTGTGCGATTCCCCCTCTGTGTATGAAATGCGCTGTATAAATAAACTGGACTGGACCTGACTCACCTGTGCGATTCCCCCTCTGTGTATGAAATGCGCTGTATAAATAAACTTGACGTGACGTGACCTGACTCACCTGTGCGATTCCCCCTCTGTGTATGAAATGCGCTGTATAAATAAACTGGACCTGACTGGACGTGACTCACCTGTGCGATTCCCCCTCTGTGTATGAAATGCGCTGTATAAATAAACTGGACGTGACTGGACGTGACTCACCTGTGCGATTCCCCCATACCACCACAGGGCTCCACTCGCTCCATGCAGACGAGCCGCAGCCGTGAAGGCGCACCTGCACGCGGAACGTGTGCGTACTGCTGTTGGAGGGGTACTCCATGAGGAAAGACTTCTCTCCAGGACTCAGCTTAGTGGGGCTCTTTGCAAAGAGACGAGGATAATAGTGTGTCTGTCTGTCTGTCTGTCTGTCTGTCTGTCTTAACTGTGTATGTACAGTGCAACCGGAAAGTTTTCAGACCCTTTCACGTTTTCCACATTTTGTTATGTTTCAGACGTAATCTTATCGACCCTTGTGGCTTGGTTTTCACTCTGACATACACCATCAACTGTGAGCCCTTATATAGAGATGTGTGTTGTGCCTTTTCTACTAATCTCCAGTGAATTCATTTAGGCACAGGTGGACTCCAGTCAAGTTGGAGAAGCATCTCAAGGACCATTGATAGAAGTAGGAGGCACCAGAGTTCAATTGCAAGCGTCATAACAAAGGGTCTGAATACTTATGTACATGGAATATATTTCAGTCTTTTATTTTTTAAACACCTGCTTTTTTGTGGAGTGTTGGAGTATTGTGTGTAGATTAATGAGAAAAAAAAAATTTGAATCCATTTTAAGATGAGTCTGAAAAATAACAAAATGTGGAAAACTTG
Organism: Alosa sapidissima; assembly: GCF_018492685.1. Classification (NCBI taxonomy): domain Eukaryota; kingdom Metazoa; phylum Chordata; class Actinopteri; order Clupeiformes; family Clupeidae; genus Alosa; species Alosa sapidissima. The sequence goes on along the minus strand of NC_055961.1, from coordinate 5,860,835 downwards.
AAAGGGTCTGAAAACGTTCTGGTTGCACTGTATGTGTATGTGTGTGTGTGTGTGTGTGTGTGTGTGTGTGTGTGTGTATTTGTGTGTGTGTGTGTGTGTGTATTTGTATGTGTGTGTATGTGTGTGTGTGTGTGTGTGTGTGTGTGTGTGTGTGTGTGTGTGTGTGTGTGTATTTGTATGTGTGTTTGCATGAATGTGTTTGTCTCCTACCAGCCACTTGTCGTTGAGGCCATACTGAACCCTGCTCTCAATGCATTCGAAGCGCTTGTAGCCGGCGCGGACGTCCCAGCTTAGTGAGAGAGCCTTCTGCCTCCACCGCAGCTTCAAGTTGGTGGGGGGGTTCAGTTTTACTGTGGACAATAACAAGATTCAAGGGATGAAACTGACCACAATTCATTTGAAAGTAATGTGTGTCTGAATGTACAGTTGTGCTCATAAGTTTAGACACCCATGCTAAAGTTGACTAAAAAGAGGAATAAATCATCTTTTGGAAATTGATCTTAATGCTTTAATTAAAACATGAGGGAAAATCCAACCTATAAGGACACCAACTGTCTTTGTGAATGAATAATGTATCGTAAATAAATAAATGTTCTTCCTTTAAATACTGGGGGCATACATATACACACCCATATGTTAAATTCCCATAGAGGCAGGCAGATTTTTATTTTTAAAGGCCACTTATTTCATGGATCCAGGATACTATGCATCCTGATAAAGTTCGCTTGGCCTTTGGAATTAAAATAGCCACACATCATCACATTCACCATACCTTTGGCATAGGGTACTTTGCATAAAACCATCTCTCAGTGCAAATCAAACCAGCTATTAGACTAACTGAAATAAAACCATGTGTGTGTGTGTGTGTGTGTGTGTTTGGGCACGTGTGTGTGTACCTGTGTCCTTGAGTTTGTGTTGCTTGTGGATTGAAAGGTTTCCTGACCGTCTCAGTGACGTCTCAAGCGTTTGGAAGCGCTCAGGCTCGGAATAGGGCAATCTGCAGCCCACCCTCAGGCCCTTATCACCCACCAGGTACTGAGGACACTCCACCAGAGCATAACCTGTATAACTGAATCACACAATACAAACATCACACCAACACAACATCTCACACCCCACAACACACACCACACCACACCGCACCACATCACACAACACCACACCACACACAACACCACACAAAACACCACACCACACAACACCACACAAAACACCACACCACACACAACACCACACACAACACCACACCACACACCACACAACACCATACAAAACACCACACCACACCACACAAAACACCACACCACACCACACACAACAACACACAACACCACACCACAAAACACCACACCACACCACACACAACACCACAAAACACAACACTTAAAGTGGACCAACACTGTTAGAAATAAAGTAAAATGCTACTCTTAAAGGTCCAGTATGTAGGAAATAATGGAAAATAAACTGTAACCATTCCAAAAATGATCACCGTATGTTGTCAGAGAGTAAGGAAACACGATGAATTGAAGTAATGGCTTATTTGACAACATTGCTATAACCCGTAAAACCCCGTAAAACCCATGAAAAAAAATGAGTTACGGGGCGGAATCTCTTGGAATTTTCGTATATGTTTTGAACGATTAATTTTAGAATAGCATATTAATAATGGGCTAGCGCGTCCTCCTATTTGGGTTACCAAATTAGCAAAGGCCAACTGTCAACAGCTGTCAGTTGTAGTCATGAACGCCTACGAGAGGCAGGCAAATTTCCGAAATTAAAATAAGAAATAAATTAAGTGGACATCGGAGGAGCTTCCTGAGATGGTGACGTCTTCGTCAAATGAAGAATATCAAGTCTGACGCAGAGATGCCCATATTTCTCCACAACAGGTAGCCTATAGGCTAAACTTCATCTGCATCGCTAACTTCAGCTAAATATGTTAACGTTGGTTAGAGAGGTATTTTTTGTTTTCACTGTTTCCGTAATGTGTAGCTGGGTCATGGTTGGAGAAACGTTAAAACAGCTGCAGGTCAACTAACGTTAGCCAAGTCTTCATTACATCTGGCAACCCAGAAGAGACTCGCGTCTGGTAGTATTGAGAACGTTCACCAGTGTTTTGATTTTGGCCTACAGAACGTTCGGTAACAATCCTACAAATCGCACCTTTAAATGTACCTTTAAAAAGTATTTGATGGTTCACTATTAAGTTTCATGTAGTTGAAAGAGTGTTGGGATTTCCACCCATTGTTTATTGCAAGACAAAGCATCTGCTTTCATTCATTCACTGAACGTACGCTGTGCTGTAATGAAAACTGTATAGCCAAGTAGCCTAAATTGAGTTAAATTAAATTTGTAGGCTGGAATGCCTTGCGGCAACAATTGTGTTTAAATGAAGTACTGTTTCAGACTCTGGCAAGCTGAGAAGGGGACGACAAGCAACTGGTAGCTTGAGAGCGACGTGTTGGAGACCCATGGTGTAGGACAACTTTTCATTGGCAACAGTATAAAACCAACCAACAATATAAAATATTAAGAAGATTTATTTTTATTGAGTGAAATCGAAACAATGTCTTCTAGTGCTCATGGACTGATAGCCCTACTGGTAGGCAATTACAGTTTTCGCCCATTGCTTACACACTAAAAACTATTTTTTCCGAACAAAACACTGTGTAACCACCGCTTAAACACATGTTCTGCTTTGCACATTTTTGCACACTTATTGCAAAAACACTACACACGGTTTCTTACATTGGACACTTTGTTCAAAAAGGAAATCTCCTGTTATCATTGGGAAAACACTTCCACACAAAAAGCAAGCACATCTGGTAATTGGTAATACCCACACTCATACCTGAAAACACTTACAGAGAAAACTGAACACCAATCAGTCTGAGGCTTAGCACTACAAATAGACTTCAGGTAAGTTATTGTCTACCAGTTCAAGTGTGTACTTTTACATTGAGTACCCGTTTACAGTTCTGTATTTGCCCCTTTACTTCCCATTTCTAAAACCTATCATATAATTATTTGACCACCAACCACATACCTGCCTCTTTTGCAAGCGATGCAAGGGGCATGGAGAGAAATTGAGGTGGGGTCAGATCAAGACTCAAGAGTGGATATGGCACACAGGGTGATATGTTTCCTGTTGCCTAGTCCGAGAGAACATCGCCTGCGATGTCGACGAGGACTTGTGGCCAGATCTGAACAGAAGGCAGGATCCATAATCCCCATCCCCCACCCCACCACACACACACACACACACACACACACACACACACACACAAATACAAGAAAATAATAGCAATTTCTCCAGTAATTGTTTTTTTTTTCTTTTTACTTTTGTTTTATTGCTACATGTTTTATTTGTTTAGAGGATTGCATTGATAACTGTGATTCTATTTTTCTTTATTTTTGTAAGAATGTTGTCTGTTGCAAAAAATGGCAGCTGATTACTGCAGAAATGCTACTTTTGAGTTTGAGAAAATGACAATATAAATAGAAACACAAAGACTGCAGTGTTTTACATACAACACATCAGTGTGTTGATTTGAAAGAGTAGGTTTTGTTGCAATAATTACAGGAGGATTGTTGAGTTTTGATTGCAGTTAGTTTTGGCATAGATGTGAAGTGCTATGTCTTACAGTTTTTCTCAATTGTTTACACACAAAAACTGATACTTGAGACACAATGACCACAATATGTAACTCATGCACCACCCCCCTGAACCAATCCTGCTTTACACTCAAATTGTTCTAAAACACACTTTTTTCATAACACTACACACAATTCTTTGCATTTGGCACAATTTTCATGAAGAAAATCGGTAACACTTTACTTGACGGGTGAGTTCATAACACATTCATAGCAGCTGTCATAAACTGCACATGAAGCATTCATGACTGTTTCATGAGACATGACTCAACATTCATACCAAACCTTTCATGAATGTGGAAGACAGAACAATGACAACTTGTCAAAATAAAAGTCCAACATCGTATTTGTGTAACCTGGATATCATTCATTTAATCTCTCCAGCCTTTGTAAATATTTCATGAATATCTTATGAAGTCTACATCGAATGTCACTTTACTATACAAGTTGTGAAGTATTCGTAATCACTGAGTTTAACGCTGGGAGGTAAACTAGCCTACATTCAGCTGACCCGTATTTGTGTAACCTGGAACGATTGGACATTCAAAGTAGCAAAAGATGAGAAATCATCTGCAAAGGTTACATCATAAAACAAATACATTTTTATGAAACAAAAATTATTTGCTTGACCATGTTCTGTCTTTTTGGCACTGGAGTAGCCCATTGACTCAGATGTGACGTGATCAGGTAAGAGGGTTGGACCAAAAACGGCAATGCTGCTTTGCGACTTTGGACTTTTATTTTGACAAGTTCTCGTCGTTCTGTCTTCCACATTCATGAAAGGTTTGGTATGAATGTTGAGTCATGTCTCATGAAACAGTCATGAATGCTTTATGTGCAGTTTATGACAGCTGCTATGAATGTGTTATGAACTCACCCGTCAAGTAAAGTGTTACCAGAAAATCTCTTGTTTTCACAAGGAACACACTGCCATCAAATTCTAATGTTAATTGCCCTACTATGCACACTGACTCATAATATGGGCAAACACCTGTCACACAGTTTCACAATTAGCAATCAGAGCTTTAGCATAATGCTTGTAATGTGGATGTGTTGTGGCCAGACCTAAACTGAAGAGAGGATGCAGATTTTTATTTTATTTTTTATATTCTAACTTTACAGCAGCCTACATTATTCTGTTGTTTTGTATGTAGACCACTTTATGTGTTTATGTACACTTTGTACATTGATTTGGTGGAAAAAATAAATCAATTATAAATATAATTGTTACAGTGTATTTGTGTGTTCTGAGTATAAAAACAAATATGTTAAACCACACTTATTTATGTACTGTCTGTAGTAAGTGTAACACTGAAACTGTAACAAAAAAGGCCTAAGTCATTATGATGAATAGAGAAGAAGTGTTTTCCATTCAACATAGTGTTTTACATTGAGCACATCAGTGTTCAATTGGTTCTTATAAATGTCTATTCATATGATGGTTTGTGTGTGTCATTTGAAAACAAAACACCATTTTGAGAAGAAATAACATTGTTTTGAATGTAAAGTTTCCTTTTGCAGGAGAACTGAGGGGTTTTGCTACCCTGGGAATCCAGAGTTCTCGCGGAAGCATTTGCTCAGCGAGAGACTCTGGCATAGCCTGGCGAGCCAGACCCACATTAAAATGTAGGGTCTGGGCACTCACCGTTCGCAGTGCTCAGTCCGAGGGGCGGGATAATCAGTTGTCTTTCAAATTCCCTCTGCACGCAATAGGATATTTGTTTTCAAGTAGCAGGGAATTCAAGCCAAACCGTTGCAACTCTGCCATCAATCATTATGTTAAGCCCACCAAACGACTCTATACACGATTTCAATGCCAGATTAAGTTTCGATTTCTGGAGCTCACAAGCCAACGGAGAGTTGCTAGACTAGCCCTGGCAGCAAATGTAATGTGCTGCCACTAGGGGGCGCGTCTAGATTTCTAGGCTAACTCTGGCAATGAGTAATGATGCACGTAACTTTTGCCCTTTGCATCGCTGGGAACCAATCACATCTGTGTATCTGATATAGGCGGGCCAGAGTTGTAGTGTTATCCAATTGCGCCAAAGTCCGGAATCAGTCAGTTAACATTGGTCGTATAGTGTTATCCAATTGCGTGCAGTAAGATTTTCAAATGCATGCTTGATGCCGCCCCTCGAGTTGGGCTATTACATTATTCGTGGCCAAACCCTTAATCTTTCAGAGTTTAATTTTGCAGGAGAATTGAAGGGTTTTGCCCATTGTGTGTGTGTTTTTTTATTTGTGTGTAGAGTTCTCAGAGTATGAGGCATGCTTTCAGAAAATGTGTGTAAACAATCGAGAAACACTGTATTTGGCTGTGTGTAGAATTTTGACATAATGAGGCAAATTCTGCAAAAAGTGTGTAAGCAATAGGCAAAAAACTGTAAGTATATTCAAAACATGCATATTCCTGTAGAAAAACAGTCCAGTAGTAATACTTATAATAAACATGTAAGAATAATTTAAGCATTTAACCTTTTTTACAGATCAAAATGATATAGGCCTAACAGTAACTGCTGTTTTGAATTATGGTTATGTTTAGCCTAATTTAAGAACTTGATGATAAAGAAAACAAACACCATTTTGTGGAATAGTTAATTGTCATATGAAATGTCATATGAAGTGTGACTTGCCAAGAACATTCTCTGGAATAAGTGACGTCACGCTCTGCCACTCTGATACCGTCCTTGAATTCTGGACGTATACGTAGTAGTTAAAATTGACGTTTGTTTATTCAAAGTCCAAAGACAAAGTCTAGTGGCAGTTTATGAACGTATCATTTTGTACGTCATTTTGAATAGGCACTGCATCCGCATTGGTAGTCATGTTGCAAAAACCGAATAATTTTATGAAAGCAAACCGCATCCAGTCTTTATATTGTTGAGGTCAGACATGATTTAATGTTGTCTTTCGTAGACCTACATATTACACATGTACTGTAAACATCTTAGGCTAGCCTACTCGACATAGCACTTGTATGACTTTCTACCCGTGTGCACTGATTCAGTGCTGCGCTGTGTGACAGGGGGAGGGGCTACAGAGGCTAGAGCAATAAGAGCCAATGTGTGCTTCTTTTAAGAAAATAGGCTATATTACGATAGGCTATAATGGGCTATAATAGGCTATATAACAATATAATAGGCAATATAACAATACAATAGGCTATATAATGATATCTTGGAAACACTGTCTATGAAGGTCACTGTTATAATTAGTCATACATACCTTCATAACACCTTATAATGCGACCATAAGTCATTATAATAATAATTATAATTGTTTATAAACAAGCATGAGAATATTAGTGCACATTTTTACACTTTGCTTAAAGCAAGCAAAGACATGCTACAGTATGTCACGTTAAAAATCATCATAAGATATCATTCCATCATTTGAAATCATTGAGTAAAATGCATCAGCACATCAGTGCCCAGGACGTGTAGTTATGAATAGACAGGGTCGGAGATATAATGCATTATACAATATCTGGTCCATAATGATATAATCTGGTATAACCATCACTTATAATGCATTAAAGCAACAGTTCATAATTAATTATGAAGATTGTTATAGAGTCTCATGCTTGTTAGTAAAGGATTATAAGTATTGTTATAATGACTTATGGTCGCATTATAAGGTGTTATGAATGCATGCATAACTGATTACTGATATGAACAGTGACCTTCATAGAAAGTGTATTATAATGACGTATGGTCGCACTATAAGGTGTTAGGAATGTACAGTATGCATAACTTATTATAACAGTGACCTTCATAGAAAGTGTATTATAATGACGTACAGTATGGTCGCACTATAAGGTGTTATGAATGTACAGTATGCATAACTTATTATAACAGTGACCTTCATAGAAAGTGTTTTTGCATTTCATATCCAAACAACGTGAAGCTCCGCACTGCACTCCACTTACTCGTGCCCTTAGCAAGACACCTGCCAAGTTTGAAATCAGTCAGACCACACACACACGCGCGCGCACACACACACGCACACACACACACGCGCACGCCCACGCCCACGCCCACACACATACACACACACGCACACACGCACACACGCGCACGCACGCACGCCCACGCCCACGCACACACACACACACACATACACACACACGCACACACACACACACACACACGCGCACACACGCACACACGCACGTGCACGCCCACGCCCACGCCCACGCCCACACACATACACACACACACACACACATGCACACATGCACACACACACAGACAGGGAGAGATCTCTCTAGATGTTAAAATGTACTATTATTTACTTGACCCGTTTATGTTTGAGGCATCCACACACAAATACTCACACACAGCAGATGCATAGAGATGTGCATCCTCAACAAATAACTGTTTCATATCCTTTCTGAAAGTGCTTCTAATATAGTAACAAGAACACACACACACACACCCACGCAAACACACTCACACTCATACACACACACACTCATACACAAAGGTGTGAACATGCAGCTACATGCACACATCATGTTGACAACTCTTACTTTGCGAAGAGGGTGTAGCTGAGATCAGGAGCTTTGGGTTGGTTCCATGTGCAGTTTATGTAGTCCAGGTTCACAACATAGCAGCTCACCTCTGATATGTGAAAACACACACACACACAGAGAGAGAAATAGAGAGAGAGTTACTGTTAGATCGGGCCCAGCTTATCTCAGTATAACCTATTTCTAAAAAGAACACAGCACAGCTATAAATGTTTATTATGTAAACAATCGAGAAACACTGTATTTGGCTGTGTGTAGAATTTTGACATAATGAGGCAAATTCTGCAAAAAGTGTGTAAGCAATAGGCAAAAAACTGTAAGTATATTCAAAACATGCATATTCCTGTAGAAAAACAGTCCAGTAGTAATACTTATAATAAACATGTAAGAATAATTTAAGCATTTAACCTTTTTTACAGATCAAAATGATATAGGCCTAACAGTAACTGCTGTTTTGAATTATGGTTATGTTTAGCCTAATTTAAGAACTTGATGATAAAGAAAACAAACACCATTTTGTGGAATAGTTAATTGTCATATGAAATGTCATATGAAGTGTGACTTGCCAAGAACATTCTCTGGAATAAGTGACGTCACGCTCTGCCACTCTGATACCGTCCTTGAATTCTGGACGTATACGTAGTAGTTAAAATTGACGTTTGTTTATTCAAAGTCCAAAGACAAAGTCTAGTGGCAGTTTATGAACGTATCATTTTGTACGTCATTTTGAATAGGCACTGCATCCGCATTGGTAGTCATGTTGCAAAAACCGAATAATTTTATGAAAGCAAACCGCATCCAGTCTTTATATTGTTGAGGTCAGACATGATTTAATGTTGTCTTTCGTAGACCTAAATATTACACATGTACTGTAAACATCTTAGGCTAGCCTACTCGACATAGCACTTGTATGAATGCTATAAAGCTTTATTAATCCAGACACATTACCACTAGTCTTCATCAACAGATGAACAGCATTTAGACATCTGTTATTAAATGAGAACTTTATTTTCAGTTCTATTACTAATAATGTATTACTGTAATTTTAGGACTTTCCCGAGTAACTACTGTAGTAGTGTAAGAGATTACAGTTTCAAAAACTGTAATAATAGAGTAATGTAGTAATATAAGACATTATATTAACATAAATAGGTCCAGGGTAACAGGGTTTGACCAAAAAATGAGTAAATGAGAGGCTAAACTAGATGTACCGCAGAGCGGTACACAATATGACTCCGCCCAGTCCTGCACAATTTGTCAATTGCTCTCCGTCTCCTTCTCCACCCCCTACTTGTGTGTGTGTTTGTTAATGAGTGTGTGTGTGTGTGCATAGTGTGTGTTTGTTAATGAGTGTGTGTGTGTGTGCATAGTGTGTGTTTGTTAATGAGTGTGTGTGTGCATAGTGTGTGTTTGTTAATGAGTGTGTGTGTGTGTGCATAGTGTGTGTTTGTTAATGAGTGTGTGTGTGCATAGTGTGTGTTTGTTAATGAGTGTGTGTGTGCATAGTGTGTGTTTGTTAATGAGTGTGTGTGTGTGTGCATAGTGTGTGTTTGTTAATGAGTGTGTGTGTGCATAGTGTGTGTTTGTTAATGAGTGTGTGTGTGCATAGTGTGTGTTTGTTAATGAGTGTGTGTGTGCATAGTGTGTGTTTGTTAATGAGTGTGTGTGTGCATAGTGTGTGTTTGTTAATGAGTGTGTGTGTGTGCATAGTGTGTGTTTGTTAATGTGTGTGTGTGCATAGTGTGTGTTTGTTAATGAGTGTGTGTGTGCATAGTGTGTGTTTGTAAATGAGTGTGTGTGTGTGCATAGTGTGTGTTTGTTAATGAGTGTGTGTGCATAGTGTGTGTTTGTTAATGAGTGTGTGTGTGTGCATAGTGTGTGTTTGTTAATGTGTGTGTGTGCATAGTGTGTGTTTGTTAATGAGTGTGTGTGTGTGCATAGTGTGTGTTTGTTAATGTGTGTGTGTGCATAGTGTGTGTTTGTTAATGAGTGTGTGTGTGCATAGTGTGTGTTTGTAAATGAGTGTGTGTGTGTGCATAGTGTGTGTTTGTTAATGAGTGTGTGTGCATAGTGTGTGTTTGTTAATGAGTGTGTGTGTGTGCATAGTGTGTGTTTGTTAATGAGTGTGTGTGCATAGTGTGTGTTTGTTAATGAGTGTGTGTGTGTGTGCATAGTGTGTGTTTGTTAATGAGTGTGTGTGCATAGTGTGTGTTTGTTAATGAGTGTGTGTGTGTGCATAGTGTGTGTTTGTTAATGAGTGTGTGTGTGCATAGTGTGTGTTTGTTAATGAGTGTGTGTGTGTGCATAGTGTGTGCTTGTTAATGAGTGTGTGTGTGCATAGTGTGTGTTTGTTTGTTAATGAGTGTGTGTGTGCATAGTGTGTGTTTGTTAATGAGTGTGTGTGTACATAGTGTGTGTTTGTAAATGAGTGTGTGTGCATAGTGTGTGTTTGTTAATGAGTGTGTGTGCATAGTGTGTGTTTGTTAATGAGTGTGTGTGTGTGCATAGTGTGTGTTTGTTAATGAGTGTGTGTGTGTACATAGTGTGTGTTTGTTAATGAGTGTGTGTGCATAGTGTGTGTTTGTTAATGAGTGTGTGTGTGTGCATAGTGTGTGTTTGTTAATGAGTGTGTGTGCATGGTGTGTGTTTGTTAATGAGTGTGTGTGTGTGCATAGTGTGTGTTTGTTAATGAGTGTGTGTGTGTGCATAGTGTGTGTTTGTTAATGAGTGTGTGTGTGTGCATAGTGTGTGCTTGTTAATGAGTGTGTGTGTGCATAGTGTGTGTTTGTTTGTTAATGAGTGTGTGTGTGTGCATAGTGTGTGTTTGTTAATGAGTGTGTGTGTACATAGTGTGTGTTTGTAAATGAGTGTGTGTGCATAGTGTGTGTTTGTTAATGAGTGTGTGTGCATAGTGTGTGTTTGTTAATGAGTGTGTGTGTGTGCATAGTGTGTGTTTGTTAATGAGTGTGTGTGTGTACATAGTGTGTGTTTGTTAATGAGTGTGTGTGCATAGTGTGTGTTTGTTAATGAGTGTGTGTGTGTGCATAGTGTGTGTTTGTTAATGAGTGTGTGTGCATGGTGTGTGTTTGTTAATGAGTGTGTGTGTGTGCATAGTGTGTGTTTGTTAATGAGTGTGTGTGTGTGCATAGTGTGTGTTTGTTAATGAGTGTGTGTGCATAGTGTGTGTTTGTTAATGAGTGTGTGTGTGCATAGTGTGTGTTTGTTAATGAGTGTGTGTGTGTGTGCATAGTGTGTGTTTGTTAATGAGTGTGTGTGTGCATAGTGTGTGTTTGTTTGTTAATGAGTGTGTGTGTGTACATAGTGTGTGTTTGTAAATGAGTGTGTGTGCATAGTGTGTGTTTGTTAATGAGTGTGTGTGTGTGCATAGTGTGTGTTTGTTAATGAGTGTGTGTGTGCATAGTGTGTGTTTGTTTGTTAATGAGTGTGTGTGTGTGTGTGTGCATAGTGTGTGTTTGTTAATGAGTGTGTGTGTACATAGTGTGTGTTTGTAAATGAGTGTGTGTGCATAGTGTGTGTTTGTTAATGAGTGTGTGTGTGTGCATGGTGTGTGTTTGTTAATGAGTGTGTGTGCATAGTGTGTATTTGTTAATGAGTGTGTGTGTGCATAGTGTGTGTTTGTTAATGAGTGTGTGTGCATAGTGTGTGTTTGTTAATGAGTGTGTGTGTGCATAGTGTGTGTTTGTTAATGAGTGTGTGTGCATAGTGTGTGTGTGCATAGTGTGTGTTTGTTAATGAGTGTGTGTGTGCATAGTGTGTGTTTGTAAATGAGTGTGTGTGTGTGCATAGTGTGTGTTTGTTAATGAGTGTGTGTGCATAGTGTGTGTTTGTTAATGAGTGTGTGTGTGTGCATAGTGTGTGTTTGTTAATGAGTGTGTGTGTGTACATAGTGTGTGTTTGTTAATGAGTGTGTGTGTGCATAGTGTGTGTTTGTTAATGAGTGTGTGTGCATAGTGTGTGTTTGTTAATGAGTGTGTGTGTGCATAGTGTGTGTTTGTTAATGAGTGTGTGTGTGTGCATAGTGTGTGTTTATTAATGAGTGTGTGTGTGCATAGTGTGTGTTTGTTAATGAGTGTGTGTGTGTACATAGTGTGTGTTTGTTAATGAGTGTGTGTGCATAGTGTGTCAAGTCAAGTCAAGTCAAGTCACATGTGTGTGTGCATAGTGTGTGTTTGTTAATGAGTGTGTGTGCATAGTGTGTGTTTGTAAATGAGTGTGTGTGTGTGTGCATAGTGTGTGTTTGTAAATGAGTGTATAAGTATAAGTATATATACTTTTTTGATCCCGTGAGGGAAATTTGGTCTCTGCATTTAACCCAATCGGTGAATTAGTGAAACACAAACAGCACACAGTGAACACACAGTGAGGTGAAGCACACACTAATCCTGCTTCAACAGCGGCGCTCGGGGAGCAGTGAGGGGTTAGGTGCCTTGCTCAAGGGCACTTCAGCCGCGGCCCACTGGTCGGGGCTCGAACCGGCAACCCTCCGGTTACAAGTCCAGAGTGCTAACCAGTGGGCCACGGCTGCCCCTTCACTATGCACACACTGTGTGTGTGCATAGTGTGTGTTTGTAAATGACTGTGTGTGTGTGTGTGTGTGTGTTTGTAAATGACTGTGTGTGTGTGTGTGTGTGTTTGTAAATGAGTGTGTGTACATAGTATGTGTTTGTAAATGAGTGTGTGTGCATAGTGTGTGTTTGTAAATGACTGTGTGTGCATAGTGTGTGTTTGTTTTTGTGTATGTGGGGGCATTATTGTGAGTGCATTATTGGTCAGTTATTTAGACTTGTTGTTTAAAGAAATCCAACACAGTAGACAGAAGAGAGAAATCAGGCAGTTGAGGAGAAAGAATAAGGAGAAGAGATAGAGATAGAGATAGAGAGATAGATAGAGAGATAGATAGATAGATAGATAGATAGATAGTTAGATAGATAGATAGATAGATAGATAGATAGATAGATAGTCTTGCATAGGCCTATATAGGCTACTTTGCTCTTCTATAAATGAGCCTTAGGTCTAATAGGCTGAAGTGTGATTTATGCTATAGGCCTAATGTATGAAATTGTATCAATTAGTTTCTGCAAAATTCAAGTATCAAACTCAGCTTTGTGGGCGGATCTTGGGCGCTGTTGCTAATTTACTGAAAAATTGTGGTGCTTGTCAAAACCTTAGCACAGTTGGAATAATGCTTAGGCTGATGTTAAAGCGCACACAATGTTTAAAGCCATACACGACGGTAAATTGGAACAAAACTAAAGGTTACTTTAGCCTTTATAGGACTGTATAAAGTTGTCCAAATGAATAGGTCGTAATGTTGTTGTAAAGATATTGCATGTACAGTAGATGCTGTCTGCATGCCATTGTAGGCAAGAAAGAGGCAGAAGACTTTGAGACTTTGAGAGGCATAATCAGTTTTGAATGTGATAAAGGAGCGAGCATTAGTTTGAGTTCACATTTTCAGCAAAGAATAGTTATTTGTCAAGTGATTTATTATTAGTTTATTTTATATATATATATATATATATATATATATATATATATATATATATATTGGGGGGGGGCATATTGTCTCAGCCAGGTTAGATAGCAAGTAAAATGGCTTCACAAACACAAAACGTACAGTATATGTTTTCCTTTCATTTCTTATCCTATTACGAAACACATTTTTGGTTGTTTGTTAAAACTTCTCTTCATGTGAAAAAAAAGTGCATTCATATAATATGTAATTTGCCACCTCTGTAAACACTCCGAACACCTCATATGTAATAATTATGTGTACCGTGTGCGGTCATTGAAAATAAATTATTTTTTATGTGCTTCACAGAAAATGAGCCCAGGCCAATGAGTTTGAGTTAGAAGAGATAATAAATAGCATATTGTTTATTTTAAATAAAGAAATAAACTATTTTGAGAGGTGGATAAACTCTATTTCTGAAATTCCAGAGGTGGATAAACTGCATTTACTTGCGTTTAGCCTCCACTTAGTCCCTGGGTGCCATCTTGTTCAACATCAGAGCATGATCTCAATGTATGCTATTCTGGATGAATGGGTAATAATCCCACACTCTCCAAACTCTTGTGGAGAGCCTTCCCTAAAGAGTGGAAGCTGTTATACCCTATAATTTATAGCTATTCTATGTCGATAGATTTAGACTGGGATGTGATGTCATAATATTCCTGTAGGTGTAGTGGCCTAGCCTGATGAGCCAGACCCACATTAAAATGTAGGGTCTGGGCACTCACCGTTCGCAGTGCTCAGTCCGAGGGGCGGGATAATCGGTTGTCTTTCAAATTCCCTCTGCACGCAATAGGATAGCGCTACAACTCATGAGTCCCATGCCTTTTCCCACCAGCGGAGCTAGTTGGCTAGTTCAAACTTTTGCCAACTAAAAAAAAAGCTTAACTCATGTCACACTGTTTGCCAACATCAACATCCATCTTCTTTGTTTTCAAGTAGCAGGGAATTCACGCAGCATCGTTGCAACTCTGCCATCAATCATTATGTTAAGCCCGCCTACCGACTCTATATACGATGTGATTGGCCTTATCGAAGTTTAATTTGTCCAGCTCGCAAGCCAACGGAGAGTTGCTAGACAAATTACATCTGCTGCCGCTAGGGTGCGTCTAGATTTCTAGGCTAGTATGAGGGCAGCCGTGGCCTACTATAGCACTTCGGACTTGTAACCGGAGGGTTGCCGGTTCGAACCCTGACCAGTAGGCACGGCTGAAGTGCCCTTGAGCAAGGCACCTAACCCCTCACTGCTTCCCGCTGTTGTTGCAGGCAGCTCACTGCGCCGGGATTAGTGTGTGCTTCACCTCACTGTGTGTTCACTGTGTGCTGAGTGTGTTTCACTAATTCACGGATTGGGATAAATGCAGAGACCAAATTTCCCTCACGGGATCAAAAGAGTATACTGTATACTTACTTACTTTAGTAGTGGTCAGCTGTCCCAATACTTTTGTTCATGTAGTGTATGCGTGTATTATATTAGGTTAGGGATATAATAAAAAGGGGTTGCAAAGTAACATAGTAAAATAGTAATTGAACTAGTAATGTAACTAATTAGTTTTAATATCAAAATAAGTAAAGTAATATTATTAGTTCTTTATCTACATATTTGTACTACTTAATTCATTGTTGTCAATTGAGAGAGACAGAAAGAGAGTTGAACAGTGAAATTTGCAAGGACTTTTATTTCAAAACTAGATTAAAGAGTAATTGAAATTGGGAGAAATATATTTATATATATACTGTATACATATATATATATATATATATATAGAGAGAGAGAGAGAGAGAGAGAGAGAGAGCAAAAGAGAGAAAGTGAAGAAAGAGAAGTGAGAGAAACTGGGAAAGATGAAGTGAGAGATCCAGTTGAATGGAGAGAAAAGAAAAGGTTCCTTTTAAGTTCCTGTATGGAAGTGAGAACAGGTTGCACTCCAGGTGCTTGATTGCCCTATTATGACGTCACAATAAGTCTGTGGCAGAAATGTCTCAGTATTTATTTAATGTCTCAAAAAGTATAAATCGCACACAAATGAGAAGTCATAGCTGAAAAGTTGATGGAAGATCTATGCGTCAAAGTTTGAACAAAGTTTCTACATTAAGCGGTTCAAGTTAAATTATATCCTGGAAGAATTATAAAAAGAAGAAACCACCGAATAACAATACATTGCTGTGTTTTGCATGCATGACATTCCTCTGCTCTGATTGCATTCCTCTGCCTTTTGTCTGTGAGGTCCAAAGACACAAGCCATCCGATCAGCTCTGACCATGAGACAGACCACACGCCACACATGCCTTTTTCCTCACGCAAACGTCTAACGTCTTTGTTCCCTCCTAATGTCATCATTTAATTTGTCCCACTGACAATTGATAGGAACATTAACGGATCCTAACTTGAATCCTAACTCCTAAACGTGAAGGGCTGCTGGCTAGTTAAAGTTAAAGTTGAGTAATAGTTAGCAGATGCGACACAGGCTTGGGGAACCTGGAGACGCGACACAGGCTTGGGGAACCTGGAGACGCGACACAGGCTTGGGGAACCTGGAGACGCAACACAGGCTTGGGGAACCTGGGTCGACCCATTGACAATCGTGACGCGCAGGCGTGGTGGAGGGTATTGGGTTTTTTTTCAGGAACTCTGTTGAATAGCTTGACATTGGTTCTGTCATAAAACACACACAGACACACACACACACACACACACTTATGTATAGGCTACCGTGGTTGCCATTTCTGAGGAAATGACAAAATGAGGAAATAACCATGGTGATATCCATGTGCCATGACAATAAATGTTTTCATGCATGCAGTGTGTGGTACTAATGTTTCCAAGAAGCAGAGCAAACATGCAAATGTTGCACACCCACTTTACTAAATAATAATAATAATAATAATAATAATAATAATAATAATAAAAAAAACACAACTTGTTAAGCTTTGCCTTAATATCTGGACTTATTCCTAGCACAATTTGTGTTCACATCATTATTGTTACGGTTGCAATGTATTCATCCCTAATCAATGCCATTAGATAGAATAATACGAAAAAGGGAAAGGCTATCTAATACTATTAAACACTATTGTAACAAAACTTATATAAAAATAAAAACAAATATAAACATCAAAAAAATCAAAACAGATATAAACATATCACTTTGCATATTTGTATATCACCCTCATATGTGGTAATGAATTTGTATATGGGACATTTGGTCCTCCTCAATGTTGACTATATGGCAAGGGCCTTGGACTCCTTGAAGAGGATGTTTGAGGGACACTCTGAGAGGGAGACATGGTTGGGACTTGAAGAAAAAGACAAAACAATTTAGGTAATAGTCTCTTAGGTCTCTTGCTTACCAATAAAAAGACCAAAAAATCCTCTCCCATCAAACACCTGCAAAAACCTAGCAGTGAGTCTGTTTCTTCACTCTAATCTAACAGTGTGAAAGCCAGACCTATGTGACAGAACTAATCATGCAGTTGTTTGAATAAGCAGCTGATGGCAGTATAAGTCTTCTCATCACCCTTGGCTGAGTAGGCATCAGTTTCTATTAAACAACGCGGGCATGAGACTCTATAAGACTAGCAGAAAAAAAGTTTTTCGTTTTCAGAGAAACTGTGAGGTTTGGGTTCTTTGGAAATAGAACCCGTAGTGAAGTGTCATTGACGAGACGAAGAGGCAGGACGTGTAGGAAATGGAGGAAAGACCCAGGACTTCCTGTAAGCAAATCAACCCTCAGAGTCTCTCAAGAGACGCACAAAACTTCTACATTTACACCTGACTTCTACATGTACACCTGACCTGAGTGACGTACCTGGCGCACCTGTCGGCGGAGCGGACGCACACACACTCCAGGGCAGGACAAGCAGGAGATGGAGTAACGGGAGCATCCTGGTCATCTGTCGTGCGCTCTCCGCGCGTCGTCCTGCACGCTCGTCAGCTCGCTAGCTCTTCAGGGTGTTTAACTGCTCTTACTCTCTGCCTTCTCTCGCCTTTTGTTCTGCGCAGCGCTGTGGTGCGTGTTTGCGGGTAGATGGTTTCCTGTGTTGCTAGGAAACCGGTAAGTGCAGCGAAATGAAAGAGTTAGTGGGCTACGCATTATAAATGTCAAAGGTCTGTTTTTCTGTCCTTTCTTTTTTTGAGATGACCATTGAAGTTCAAATAAAGCCACCATTGGTATTTAATTATACTGTGTTGGCTCATCAGATAATTCAGGTGTTCTGCATTTAGTTAGTTAATAGCCTACATTTTGTACATAGAGGCACTTGGCCTGCTTCCAAAGGTGTTATTTTGGTGAAACTCTTGACTAGTTAAAGTTAGAGACGTGAGTATGGCTAACTATGGCTAAATGAGTATGTGTCAGCAGATCCAGTATTGATGCATCAATACAGCATGTAGCATGAAGAGATAAGAGTATTGCGGAAGTAAAAGCTTCATTCATAGGGCTGTTATCTAATCTCTTCGAACCACTCACCACACACGAGCCACAATATCAAGTTTACTGTTTATTTCACAACAAAAAACAAAACAGTCTTCGTCACGGGCAGCATCATTACATTCATAAGTGAATTAAAGTGCATTAATATCAGAATACGCTCGTAAAATGTTGTGACGAAAACCATGTCCTAGTTTTCATGTCCCAGCTGTCAATTCTCATTTAGGCAGGCGTCACAAACCTTACATTCTACATGTTCTCTAGAGTTTTTTGGATTGTGAAGATAATGTTAGCGTCAGTCATGATGCATTTAACATTTACCTTCATCATAGAAACAGAACACCACAGACCTAGCATTGGGACAGGCCTTCAGTCCTGCAGTAAGACATTTTAAAACCAAGATCATTTCACAGAGGAAAAGAGCAGGGTGGCTATTTTTACACTGTCCAAGCACGCACCTACAGAACGCAAAGGATTATGGGTATTCATTTACCAGGTGGCTGAACAACAGCAGCACTGCATAGAAATAGATCAACCATCACCACCTGATGTAACATAAGTTATTGCACACGAGGCACCAATGACACTGTATATATAGATGAACAGCAGGGCTCTATTCAGTTATTTTTGATGGAGGATGTGCCGTCTATCTATATGCAGTCATTGCATACGACACACAAACACAGCTAAAGTGCATCTGAGGAACAGAATCCATCCGGCCTTTGATGTTCTCACAGGCTTCCTGCAGTTGCTAAGTCTGCACTCGCGAGGCAAACTGGAGAGAGACACCTGGAGCCTGCTGTCTGGGGCGCACCTGGGCGCTCTGGGTCTGCAGCGGACCGGGCTGGTGTGTCCGACACGTTGTCAAACATATAACAACCTGCATGCAGATTACTGAGCATACACTGACCGCTTACTGGGCCTCTGGCCCCTCAGAGAAACAACATGGGTCACTGCCTTGCCATCGCAGGATAGAGTGTATGAGTTCTACAGACAAACTTTGGAAGAAATGTTGTTTTTTGGTGTTTGTTGTTTGATAAGTCGATTTGTCAGTGAAGCTTAAATTAGGACAAGCGCAGGTGTTTCTCTCTGGTTGTGAACTCTTTTTGGCTTGTCCACATTTTTAAACAGGATGTGGGAGAGCCCATCCTCCCAGGAGTACTCTATGTGCGTGTGTGTGTGCATGTGTGTGTGTGTGTGTGCGTGTGCATGTGTGTGTGTGTGTGTGTGCGTGTGTGCAGTCTTCTCACACTGCTTTGTGTGCCATTTCTCTTTGCAGTGCCTACAGTATATTATATCTATAAAGGCTCTTGTGGAGTCTGGAGCTATTCAAAGGTTTACATCTGGGTATATGATGCACACATCAAAATATATCATATCTGAAGAGCTTTTCTCCAAAACACGTTATATTATTTGGAGCTATCACGCATCATAGGGCTATTCTGGAGCTATTGTGGTCGTTATGGCAACAGGATAATATCACGCATCGGAGGGCTATTCTGGAGCTATCACGCATCGTAGGGCTATTCTGGAACTATTGTGGTCGTTATGGCGACAGGATAATATCACGCATCGCAGAGCTATTCTGGAGCTACTGTGGTCTTTATGGCTACAGGATAATATCACGCATCGCAGAGCTATTCTGGAGCTATTGTCTTTATGTTCAGTCTGGCGACAAGATAAACTGACAAAGGCTTTACAGAGTTTAGGGAGAGCATGATGTGTCTGACTAATATTTATCATCTCTATGATGTTTTTCTGCTGCAGTATTAAAATTAAAATAAACTTCAGTGCTTCTCCAACACCATTATTTCATAATCACATGAAACATTTATGCAGTTTGATATATTTACATGAATGCATTTGAATTTAAATGAAGGTAGTCATGAAGTGTCCAAATGTCTTTGTAAATGGAATATCAATTGTAGTATATCAATAGGCAGCTATAAATATAATCACTGAATTTTAATATTGTTGAAGATCAACTTTCTTAAACCTAAAACAACCTAACAGTATCAGCTCAGCGATGATGACGTCTCTCCTCTCTAGTCCTAGTTCAGCCTCCTTTTTCTAATGCTTCTAGTGCGCGTGTGCTTGTATGTGTGTGTGTGTGTGTGTGTTTGTATGTGTGTGTGTGCGCGTGAGAGTATGTGTGTGTGTATGTGTGTGTGTGTGTGTGTGTGTGAGAGAGAGAGTGTGTGTGTGTGAGTGTGTGTGTGTCAGGGGTAGTTAAAGGGCATGCGATGTGGGCACGCAGGGTGCGTGTGGTACAGAGATGGGCATGCTGAGAGCAGAAGCCTCCTGTGCCAGCTGGAGAAGGGAGGGCAGAATGTCTGAACCTTCACCCACATCTTCATCATTGTCATCCTCATCACCACAATACCCCACTAACGCAGCCATGGGAACAGCCTCAGACACTGGAGAGAGAGAGAGAGACAGAGAGAGAGACAGAGAGAGAGAGAGAGATAAATGAATTGGTGAGGGAAACTTAAAACTGACATAAATATATGCAGCTCTAGAAAAAAATGAGACAGCTGCACATTTTTCTGATGTCATCCTACGGTTGCTGAGTGACATTCAAATGAGTTGACGGTCATATTCATATTTGTAGTGGTCTCCTCATTTTGAATATGACCGTCAACTCATTTGAATGTCCCTTAGCAACTGTAGGATGACATCAGAAAAAAAATAATATATATATATACACATATACACACACACTGCTGTTCAAAAGTTTGGGGTTGGAAATTTCCATTCCACTCAATTATAGACAGAATACCAGCCTTTAAGGACACCAGTTTTGTTTGTGAATAAATAATGTATTGTAAATAAATTCATGTTCTTCCTTGGCAGATTTTTACTTTTAAAGGCCAGTTATTTCATGGATAGAGAATATTTATTTATTTACGATACATTATAATATTAAAATTAAGGCATTAAGATCAATTTCCAAAAGATGAGTTTTTACTCCTCCTTTTAGTCAACTTTATCATGTGAGAGAGAGAGAGAGAGAGATACATATCTATTTTAATTTCTCACTGAAATGTACATTATACTGGTCTTAGGTAATCTATCAATCAGTTTGCACATATGTTGCTGTTCGATTACATATTCACAACACAAACCGGCATACCATAGAAACTTCAAGAGATCAAGAAAGAATCAAGATATTTGTGTACGGAAATATAAAACATCAAATAAAGGAAATGCTGATAAACAAGAGGGAGAGGGGGGTGAGAGAGAGAGAGAAAGAGAGAGAGAGAGAGAGAGAGAGAAGTGAGAGAGAGAGGAGAAAGGGTAAAGCAGAAAGAACGCCGAGAGACAAAGTAGATAGATAATGTTGAAACAGAATGTTTGTGCATCAGTTGCATCAGTTCCTGCACTGTGCAATCTCACACAGCAAGTGTCTCTGTTTAACACTACACAAGTTGTTAATGTGTGTGTGTATTTATATTTCCGTACACAAATAATCTTGATTCTTTCTTGATCTCTTGAAGTTTCTATGGTATGACAGTTTGTGTTGTGAATATGTAATCGAACAGCAAAATATGTGCAAACTGATTGATAGATTACCTAAGACCAGTATAATGTACATTTCAGTGAGGAAATTAAAATAGATATGTATGTGTGTGTGTGTGTGTGTGTGTGTGTGTGTGTGTGTGTGTGTGTGTGTGTGTGTGTGTGTGTGTGTGAGTGAGAGAGAGAGAGGGTGCATGTAAGTATGTGTGTCTGTGGAGGGTAAGTCAAGTCAAGTCAAGTCGGCTTTATTGTCAATTTCTTTACATGCACTGGTCATACAAAGAATTGAAATTTCGTTTCTTACTTTCCCATGCAGACATAGACATGCTTTAAATACAGACATAGACATACTTTAGACATAGACATAGCCATAGACAATAAAAAATAAAAAATATACAGACATAGCACATACAGACATTAAAGTGCGAGACTGAAATATAGAACA
Source organism: Alosa sapidissima (assembly GCF_018492685.1). Taxonomy (NCBI): domain Eukaryota; kingdom Metazoa; phylum Chordata; class Actinopteri; order Clupeiformes; family Clupeidae; genus Alosa; species Alosa sapidissima. The sequence continues at coordinate 5,838,726 of NC_055961.1, read as the reverse complement.
TATATCAAAATATAGAAATATAAAACATATATAAAAAAAAATAGAGGTAGTTGTGTTGTATATTTACATAGTCCTAGCGTAACCTTCTGACAGAGTAGTAGTAGCAGCAGCATTGTGGCAGAGTGATAAATAACATTGATAACATTTACATGAAGTTTAAACTTGTGCTTGTGTGTACTGTATATTTACATTGATATGCAGTCATTTCAAGTATATCAGGCTTGATATGAAGCATCAACACGTTAAGGCTTCTACATACCTGACGCACCCGACCGGTAGCGCGACAATGTGACGTCAAAATGACGTAGATCTCTCTGGCGCGTCAGGGTTTTGGCCGTGTAGCGCGAGGTAGCGCACCACTCATTTTTTTTCAGACGAGCGCGACAAGGCGGAAACAGGAAGATGGACTAGTTCGAGGGCAAGCGAGTTGCAGTGTTTTGTTACAGTCGTGAATTTTTAATAGTTTGCTGGATAAGTTAACAAAGTTACCAGTGAGAGTTGCAACACATGGAATTAAGAGGAAAGAATAGAAACGATTTATTTTCAAACAAAGGATATCTATTAAAGCCTGAACAAAATCTCTTTCCACTTCAGGAAATTACACAAACTCAGCCAGCTGCTAGCTAGCTAGCTAGCTAACTAAACTGTTTAAATTATTAAAATTTCCCTCGGGATGACTAAAGTACCTATCTATATATCCATCTATCTATCTATCTATCTACCAGTGCACACACCTTGGAAACTACATGATAATGATGATGGTAGTTGTGAATAGTAGCAACCAAAGTCTGAAGTACCATCACAGAGGCTAGCTACTGGTGTTTCTTACTGCAGCTTCTTCTGCTGTGTAAGTAGTTAATGTTAGTCTTTTCACAACAGCGACACCTCTGTTCAGGAGAATATTGCAACTAGTGTTGCGACCACCACGCGCGAGTATAAATGGTTACGGCGCTTCTGTGACGTCACATTGTCGCGCTACTGGTCGGGTGCGTCGAGTATGTGGGACGTTTTAGGCTGCGCAGTCACAGTGCAGTTCCACAGGGCGGTCCTGGGGGGGTGTTGGGGGGGTGGGGGGTTAGGGTAGACAGGATCCTAGGTTCCTAGCTGGCTGGTGGGTGGGGCGCTGGTGGGCGCTGCTGGGCTTTCTTCGCCAGTGATGCAGTGTTGGTGGTCCAGGAGAGGTCGTCGCTGATGTGCACCCCCAGGAATTTTGTGCTGCTCACTCTCTCCACAGCAACTCCGTCGATGAACAGTGGTGGCAGTTGTTTGTGGCCTCTCTGAAAGTTGACAACAATCTCCTTGGTCTTGCTGACATTCAGCAGGAGGTTGTTGTCTTTGCACCATTTAGCCAGCAGGTCTACTTCTTCTCTGTAGTGAGCCTCATCGCCCTTAGTGATGAGGCCCACCAGTGTTGTGTCGTCCGCAAACTTCACCAGATGGTTGGAGCTGTGAGTGGTTGTACAGTCATGTGTTAGCAGTGTGAAGAGCAGGGGGCTAAGCACACACCCTTGAGGGGCCCCCGTGCTCAGGGTCAGAGTGCTTGAGGTGTTGTCCCCGACACGTACTGCTTGTGGTCTCTGCAACAGGAAGTCCAGCAGCCAGTTGCAGAGGGAGTTGCTGAATCCTAGCTTGTCCAGTTGAGCTGATGAGCTGAGCTGATGAGTTGTTGTGGTATTATGGTATTGAATGCTGAACTGAAGTCTATGAACAGCATTCTCACATATGAGTCTTTATTGTCCAAGTGGGTGAGGGCTGGATGGAGGGCAGAGCAGTCAGTGATGGCCTGTATGCCCTGCCACAGGCTCTGTGCGTCTCTGCTGTCTTTGAAGTGTGTTGTTATTTTGTCTGTGTAATCCTTTTTTGCCTTTCTGATGCCCTGGGACAGGTTAGCCCTCGCTGTTCTTAGGCCAGCTACATCTCCAGCTCTAAAGGCTTTGTCTCTGGCCCTCAGCAGTCTGTGGACGTCTCCTGTCAGCCATGGCTTCTGGTTGGCCCGAGTGGTGATGTGTTTTATTTCTGTAACATCATTGATGTATTTGTGGTTGTTGTGGGTGGCAGCTGTTTTGAAAATATCCCAGTCTGTTGTTTCAAAGCAGTCCTGAAGTTGTGAGACGGCCCCCTCCGGCCACACTCTCACCTCCTTCAGAACTGGTTTGGTGACTTTTGCTCTTTGTCTGTATCGGGGCAGCAGCAGGATGCTAATGTGGTCTGACTGTCCGATGTGGGGGAGGGGTTTGGCTTTGTAGGCTTCTTTCTGTGGGGTGTAAACAAGGTCCAGGGTGTTTTGTCCTCTTGTTGGGAAGTTTACATGTTGGTGAAATTTTGGTAGTACAGTTTTGAGATTGGTGTGATTGAAATCTCCAGCGATGATTGTGAAGGCATCCGGGTGTTCACTTTGTTGTTCACTGACGGCCCGATACAGCTCATTCAGTGCCATGCTCCTGTCACTGTTTTTGTTGCTGGGGGGGATGTACACCACAACCAGCAGAATCGCGGTGAATTCCCTGGGGAGGTAGAAGGGTCGGCACTTAATGATCATAAACTCCGCCAGTGGAGAGCAGTGTCTGTGTACTACCGTAGCATCTCGGCACCAAGCATCATGTGTGTAAACACAAACTCCTCCACCACGTTTTTTGTCTGCTAGGGCTGTCAGCTCGATAGCACGTTAGCTGCTCCAGGTGTATAGCAGAGTCGGGGATGTTATCGTTGAGCCATGATTCAGTGAAAACATTCACGCAGCAGTTACTTACTGTCTTCTTTGCTGATCTTAGCAACCGAATGTCGTCCATCTTATTGTCCAGTGATCTTACGTTCGCCAGGAATATGAATGGTATTGCTGGGCGAGTTGGGTTGGCTGCTAGCCTTGTTCCGACGCCAGCTCGCTTGCCTCTCATACTTGTCCTGGCACACCGCTTGCGGTGACGCCGGCCAGGTGAAGCAGACGGGTCCGATGTTGTGGTAGGCAGGCGAAGTATTCCCAGTTCAGCCAGCGTCTCTGTTTTTATGTCCAAAACATCGATACTGCTGTTTTCCTTCCGTATCTGCAACAGTTGCTGTCGGCTGTACATGCGTTCCGACGTAGTTTCACGCGATAAACATTCCGAAAAACACATTTTAACAACAAAAAAACACTGCATGTTTAGGAGAAGCAAGGATTCGCTGCATCTACATGCGCCACTCAACAGAGTTTCAACAGCATGTTTGTCTGTGAGTAAGTGTGTGTGTGTGTGTGTGTGTGTGTGGTTTTGTGTGTAGCTGTTTTTGTGTGTGGTGATGTCTCTCCCCTCTCCGGGCCCCTAGACTGTCTAAAAGTGAACGTGCACACACAAACACGCGCGCACACACACACACACACACACACATCTATCTATAAATGACAGACACATTTGTCTGTCTGTGTATGTGTGTGTGTGTTTGTGTGTTAACCGCATATCTGTCGAACCATTGGTCCGATTGATTTCAAACTTGGCAGGTGTCTTGCTACAGGCAGGAGTAAGGGCAGTGGCAAGTTTGGCATTGTTTGGATAAGAAATGCAAAAGATATCGTTAAAATATCATTAAAAGATATTGTTAAAATATTAGTAAAAGATATTGTTAAAGATGCACACATTGGCTTCCACCACTCTACTGTAGCCACTCCCCCGTCTGTGCGTTTGTGTGTTATTAGGATAGCTGTCCAATCGTTCGTCCGACTGATTTCAAACTTGGCAGGTGTTTTGCTACGGGCACAAATAAGGGCAGTGTCAAGTGTGTGTGTGTGTGTGTGTGTGTGTGTCACAATGTGCATTACATTGATGTAGGATTTGTAATCTGTCTTGTTGTTTGTTAGATGTTGTCTGTTGGATTTGAACTGTGCCCTGCCTAGGGACTGAAGATGTAGCATTAGGCTAACTCTGGTACAATGCATCAAATGGCAACATTTATGTTAAAAACTGTAAATGGTCCCAAACAAATAAAATGAATAAATAAAAGAAAATGTAAAAAAAATGTTTTTGAGTCGTTGCAAATGTCATATGATGATGCATCATTCCACAAAATGGTTTGGCTTCCCTATCATCTCAAGTTATTCAATAGGCTGAACATACAGTGCATACATACAGAAAGCTTTCCGACCCTTTTCCCACATTTGATTATGTTTCAAACTCATCTTAAAATGGAGTCAAGTATTTCTTTCTCACCAATCTACACACAATACTCCAATACTCCACAAAAAAACAGGTGTTTGGAGTGTTTTGTAAATTTATAAAAAATAAAAGACATATTATGCTTCTCTCATCTACTCAAAGGAACTCTGGATCTCATTCATAGTGACCATTGGGTCCTTGATTACCTGTCTGACCAAGGCCCTTTGTCCCAGATTACTCAGTTTTGCTGAGTGGCCAGATCTAGGAAGACTGTTGGTTGTTCCAAACTTTTCCATTTGAGAATGATGGAGGCTACCGTGCTCTTGGGCACATTCAATGCTGCAGAAATGTTCTTGTATCCTTCCCCAGATCTGTGTCTTCACACAACCCTGTATCGCAGGTCTACGGACAATGCTTTCGACCTTGTGGCTTGTGGCTTGGTTTTCACCCTGACATACACCATCAACTGTGAGACCTTACATAAAGAGATGTGCCTAATAATGTCAAGTGACCTGAACCTGAATAAAAAAAAAAATCAGCCGTTCAAAATGTCGCTGTAGTGAGTGAGCGAGTGCATTCTTAATTAAGTTAAACTGCATTGCTGGTATTTGTGTGTGTGTGTGTGTGTGTGTGTGTGTGTGTGTGTGTGTGTGTGTGTGTGTGTGTGTGCACGCGCACATCTTCTGGGAGGGCAACAAGAACATTCGCAAAAACTAAAAGCCATCAGAGTATTTGTTAGCTTGCTACTGAGCGGGAAACAGCGCACAGCTAATTAATGACTAGTCTGACATCAATCACACCATGAAATGCCTCCAAAAAGATTTCAGGGTGTTTCGGCCATAAACTCGTTGACCGATGTCTGCCACTGTTGCCAGAGCTGCACATATCAACCGCCTGACTGTTGGCTTGATCTGATATCCATATGACGTGTGTGTGGCGGGTTGTGTGTGTTTGTGTGTCTGTTGGAGTTCACACCGTGTGTGTGTGTGTGTATGTATGTATGTACCTGTTTGTCTGTGTGTGTGTGTGTGTGTGTGTGAGAGAGAGACAGTAGAGGTGTGAGTGTGTGTGAATGTATGTTCATGCATGTGTGTGTGTGTGTGTGTGTTCATCTATGTGTGTGTGTGAGTGTGTGAGAGAGAAAGTAGAGGTGTGAGTGTGTGTGAATGTATGTTCATGCGTGTGTGTGTGTGTGTGTGTGTGTGTATGTTCATCTGTGTGTGTGTGTGTGTGTGTGTGTGTGAGAGAGAGAGAGAGAAAGTAGAGGTGTGAGTGTGTGAATGTATGTTCATCTCTGTGTGTGTGTGAGAGAGTGTATGTTCATGCGTGTGTGTGTGTGCATACCTGTGCGTGTGTGGTGAGTTGTCTCTTCCCTTGGCAGGGCCCCCAGTTTCCTCTCTGCTATTTGTGAGCTAGTGGAACTGTGGTCTGGTGCATCCTCAACAGGGCCTAAGAACTGACAACACACAAACACACACACACACACACACACACACGGAACCTGTCAATATGAGAACAACAGAACCACACACATACACACTTATATACCGGTACACACACAAACTAACAATATGTAAGGGATAATGTATAGAACGCCGGTCATTATTGGGAAAATAAGTTCCAACTGGGCGAACCGGACCCCGATACGCAGCGGAGTTTTGTTCCGCCCTGTAGGGACTTATTTTCCCAATAATGACCGGCGTTCTATACATTATCCCACTTATTACACGACTACTTGCCAAAACGAAACAATAAACTCCCCACGATATGACTCTTTAGCCTACATAGCTTAGGCTATAGCCTAAACATTCTTTAGAACACAGCTGATCAACCATCTGCTTTTCACTTTTGAATGAAGTTACAGTAGTTGCGGAGTGATATGGAAGACATGAATTAGAAGCACAAACTCCGTTGCCATTGACAGCGGTCATTATTTTTTTCAGAATTCCTTTAGTCAAAAATAATGACCGCTGGAACTTTGGGAAATCCCATTCAAGTCAATGGAGCGTTCTACTTGCATTGCGAAGAGCCGTGTAATAAGACAATAATTAAAGCCACACACATGTTTGTGTCAGTGCTGTTGTCCATGTGTAGGTTCACACAGCGTGTGTGTGTGTGTGCGTGTGTGTGTGTGTATGTATACATGCTTCCGTTGTGTTACTGATTGTGTCCATGTGCAGGTTATGTTTTGTTACCGATACAGATACAGCTCTGTGGTGAGAGATAAAATAACATCTACTGCTTCCATCCAGTGTCGTATGAGTTGGGCGCTGTGTGTGTGTGTGTGTGTGTGTGTGTGTGTGTGGGTTTAGATGTGTTTGAATGCGCACTGACCACTGAGAGCAGGTCCAGGCCATCGGAGGGCGCTACTGAGCAGCTTATAGCAGCCAGACTGGAGTCTATGAGGTCTAGAGGGTCGTCCTCACACCTGCCACAAGGTGGGCGATATTAGACTAGCAAACTGGAGGAACAAACGCACACACACACACACGCACCCATGTGCAAACACACACACACAAATCCATTCATCCATCCATACATTCATACTTACATACATACATCATACATACAGTGCTGCTTGAAAGTTTGTGAACCCTCAGACATGGTCATTTTATTTTTACAAAAAAAAATAAAACGTATTTAATGCACATCCAACCGCCAATCAACAATTGTTCTGCCCTCATTAAAGTTAGAGGCCCCCTTCTTCAATTAGACAGACAGATGACTCCCATCACACGCTGGTCAAATTTGGTAGATTTATTGAAACTGACATCATGCAAATAGGTCAATAGCTCTTACTTTGATGAAATTAAAAAAATATACAGAAATATGCACATCATACATTTATACTAACAATATCTTTCAAAAATACTCACAGACGATGCTTCTATAAGTGATTTCAAAAGAGGATGGATTAAGACGTTCCTGTCACTCACACTACCATGCCAATAGGCGAGTTCGACTTGCGGCAGATCTGACTTGATGTGATGCATGCTGGGTTGAACACAATGCATACTGGGATGGACGCAATGCTTGCTGGTTAGAAATTCTGTCCGACTTCTGTCAGCCGGGGAGGGACTTACCACCGTGACACCATGTCACATGGCCTTAAAATATCGCGGGAGTCTTAGCCTGCAGACAGATCTTGCAGTTGCCTTCCACGAGCTGCACGAGCTGAAACACGCCCTCATGACGTCAGTTCAAAGACGTGATAGGGCCATTTGGGAGGAATGTCCTCATGACGATTATGACGGGAGGCTCATGCTGCTTCCTTATGTTGGAATATGCGAAAATAAACAGAAATCGAAGGGATACCTTCTTATACGTGATTTCTGCAACAATGGTAGGCTAGCCTACTGAAAACGTTTGGATATTCTGTTATTTTCTGCTGTTGGCTAAATAGATAGACACTTGATATTGAATTTATGTGCTACAATGCAGGCCTGTTAACTGTATGACAACAGTGGTTTATTTAAACTACATCATAAGAATTTATTTCGTCAGTCATCATGCTCATTTTAATGAGTAAGAATGAAAGTTCTGCTGTGTTTATTGCAAACAACATTCCGCGATATCTCCCGCGAGTCACGTCAGGCAGACTGTAGCCTTTCTGTCCGGGATGAGCTGCCCTCTGTTGTAGCTCCTCCCGGCTAGCCTCTGAAGATCACGTTTACGTAGTAAGCCAGACCAAGTCAGACTCAGCCGAAGTCGAACAAGCCTATTACTGGTCTGAATAAAACCAAGAATTCAAGGTGACTTCCTATAAGTGTCACATGACTACCATGAATTTCAATATGACCACCCAAATGTCACCTGACTAACCCAAACCCCAAAAGAAAAGACACCACCTAGTGGCTGGAGGAGGAAATTAACATATTAATTACTTATGAAATGAACTCAGTCCAGAACAGTTATATATTTTCATTATACTGTATATTCAACAAAAGTGGTTTAGCTCACAAAAACTCAAAATATGGCATTTGCAAAAGTATGTGAGTCCATGTAGTTCATTTATTGTAGCACCTCCTATTGCACCACTACTACAACCAAACGTCTTCTGTACCCATTAACCAGTGTCTCATACTAGTGCCCATTAACCAGTACCCATTAACCAGTACCCATCAACCAGTGTCTCATACCAGTATCCATTAACCAGTGCCCATTAACCAGTACCCATTAACCAGTGTCTCGTACCAGTGTCCATTAACCAATGTCTCATATTAGTACCCATTAACCACTGTCTCATTCAGTATCCATTAACCAGTACCCAATAACCAGTGTCTCATACCAGTGCCCATTAACCAGTGTCTCATATATACCCATTAACCAGTGTCTCATACCAGTGCCCATTAACCAGTGTCTCATACCAGTATCCATTAACCAGTGATTAATCATTCTGTACCCATTAACAGGCCAATCCAATCCAATTTGTTTGAATGCGTATAAGGTCATTGTCCTGTTGTGAAATCTATTTCCTCCCTAGCTTCACCTCCCTGACTGACATGAGGTTCAGCTCATTTGTTGATAGACCTGAGAATTCCTGGTTTCCTGGATGATATGGAGTTGTCCAGGTCAAGAGCGAGAAAAGCAGCCCCACACCTCCACAGCCATGCTTCACTGTTGAGAGGGGGTCTTTTCTTGGTATACAGTGTTGGCTTTCCTCCAAACATGGCGATTTGGATTATGACCAGATCATTCTATTTTGTAGCGCTTTCAGACATACGTGTAAGACCGGAGGTTCTGCGGATGTTAAGCGGTGGGGCCGTATATCTGAACGACATAAACGATCATATGGAAAGTCCGAACTTAGCCGGTATGGAAAGTCCAAACTTAGCCGGTTGTTCTACCACTCCCCTCCTAGTATTTCCTCCGGACATGTATGTTAATGTGCTGTGTCTGAACGAAGCGTAGAACATGTGGTTAAATTCACACCTGGTGAGAGGGCGTGTTGATGACGTTTCTTTCGTGCATCTATGTGGTGGGGGCACTTAAATCTGACTTAAGGCCATAAATGCCAGTGTCATGATGGAGTGGCATAGTGCTGTCCAGAAAATCTCCGACCTGGAAAGATGCAGACATCACGGAGCTACTGTCCATGAGGGCAGACAGCATTGTGATAGAACATGTGAAGGGAACGGCAAGAGACACGTTGATGTAGCCTACAACTGCATCGCAAGGCCAAAGGAATTCAAAAGACCAAATCATCATAAGCAGAAGGCGCTGAAAAGGCAGTAGCCTACAACGACGTCGCTGACGACAATAACAGGAGTATTTAATAAATTGTTAGCCAACACGGTCGGTTTTCTGTTCATTGATAGCCTTCACATGACCTCACTGCTGAGCCCGATATTGTTGAGAACAAATATGCCTAGAGAAAAGGAAAAAGAAGAAAACCCAACTCTCCTTACGTAAATGCAATATAACACATGGGGAGAGGATGCTTTTGGAAATATAAACCATGAAAAAACGAACCACTTCACTGTTATGTCAGTATTTTGTTTGTTGTTTAAAGACGTTGTATATGATACATGGTAGCATCATATCTGAATCATCCGAAGGGTAGAACCTCCATTTGACAAACCTCCGCATATACTCCGGAGGTTATATCTGAAAGCCCTGTTGGACTCACCTGTCAAGAGAATGGTCTTCCAGAAGGCCTCTGAAAGTTGAATCGGGCAGATTTATTCTTTCTTGAGAGCAGAGGCTTCCTTGAACCCCATGAACGTTGTGTCTGTTCCAGTTCCATCTGATTGTAGACGCATGTACATTTATTCCATACAATGCCATCGAGGTCTGGAACTCTCTAGAGGTGATGTGTTGGTTGGCTTTTACACAGTTTATTATCTTTCTGGTGCATCTTGGTCATACTTTTGATGGGCATCCACTTCTAGGAAATGCTGCTATGATGTTGAATGCCCTCCATTTGCAAATAATTTGTCTTACAGTGAATACATGGAGCTGGAATCTTTTAGAGAGGGTCTTTCCCCAGACTGATGGGCTGTTACTCTCTTCCTTATGTCCTTGGATATCTCCTTTCCTCTTGGCATTGTTGATCCCTGTGGGTATGCCTTGGCATTGATGATCCCTGTGGGTATGCCTTGTCATTGTTAATCTATATGGGTATGCCTTGGCATTGTTGATCCCTATGGGTATGCCTTGGCATTGTTGATCCCTGTGGGTATGCCTTTGCACTACAGTGGTTTGGTGGGTTTCCTCTCTCTTTTAATCATAGCTCAAACCCTTTCCAAAGGAAGTCTGTTTGATTAGTATGCTTAATTGATTATTTCAGCACCCAAATATGTTTTACATTGATCAATTACCTACTTGACTTTACCAATGCAGCTGGGGGTTCACTTACTTTTGTACCTACAGTAATTCCATGTTTCATGATTATTTTGCATTCTCTCACACAATTCCCTCTAAACAAGTCCATGCATTTGATAAATATGCACACCTGACAGTTCATATTTAAAACTGGTGATGATAAAATAAGAAAATCAAGATAAAATAACAGACTGCAGACTGTTCAAAGGGTTCACATACTTTCAGTCAGCACTGTATATACTTACATCTCAACATACATACAGGCATCTCACACGCATATGATTCACACACACACACACACAGACACACACACACACACACACACACACAGACCCTAGTACCTCTTTGCATGGTTCTCTATGGGGTTGTGTGTCTCCGGTTCCATGAGGAGAGACAGGGCTTGTTCTACGGATGTAAGTTCAGCCGACTCGGAGGGAACACTGGTAGAACAAGACGGAACTTTAGGGAACACTGATGGAATCTCTGCTGACACGGATGGAGCACTAGTAGCCGCTGACGGAACCTTGCTGAACATCGGCGGAATCTCTGCAGACAGGAACTCTGAGAACATGGCCGATATATCTGTGCAGAGTGATGGAACACTATCCACTGACCGCGAAGTAAAACTTGTAAATCCTGGCGGAACTTCGGAGAACATGGATGAAAAGTCTTTGGAAAGGGAGGGAACTGTAGTAGACTGGCATGGAACATCAGAGAACATCTCAGCGTATTGTGATGGAATGCTTGGAGAAACAGACGGAACTGCAGTGAAGACAGATGCCATTTCTTTTGACTTTGAGGGAACCTCAGTGGAACCAGAAGGAACCTCTGAGAACATGTGAGGAACCTCTGTGGGGAGTGATGCCACATTGGACGATGTGTGAAGATCATCAGCAAAAGAAGAGGGTATCTCTACAGACACAGAGAGACTGCTATACACACACACACACACACACACATATATATATGCACAGTCACACATATATATACACACACACACACACACACACACACACACACACACACACACACACACACACCAGAGACAGAGAGATTGGGGTTACAATGTGTTCTTGAGAAGAGTTTAGCTAAAGTCAAGTCAAGCCAGGCCAGTCAGGTCAGGTCAGGTCAGGTCAGGTCAGGTCAAGTCTGGGTGTTGTGTAGAGTTGAGGGTGTCTGTAAGCTCTCTAAGCTTCATTAGTTTGGCTAGTCAGTGCTGCTGTGCTGAAGGCTAGTCAGTGCTGCTGTGCTGAAGGCTAGTCAGTGCTGCTGTGCTGACGGCTCTTTACCTCTGGAGTTTGGAGTGGGGCGGCAGCACATGCATGATGTCTGAGAGGATCACTCTGTTGGAGTACACACCATCTATGGAGTCCATCTGGAGAACACACACACACACACACACACACACACACACACACACAAAAGCGCACACACACACACACACAAAAGCACACACACACACACAAA
>NC_055961.1:5806811-5824311 GCF_018492685.1 Alosa sapidissima | reverse complement strand
CATCCACACACACACACATTTATGCATATACACATACCCACGCACACAAATGCAAACAAAAAATACAGAAGTTGTGTGTTTAAGCTCTATACAGAAGAACTATGTGTTGCGGATGAATGAGTGCATGTGTGTGTGCGTGTGTGTGTGAGTGAGTGTACGCGTGTACGTGTGTGTGTGTGTGTGTGTGTGTGTGTGTGTGTGTCCTCCTACCTTCCTGTGTATGAGGCCAAGAAGGTGCTCCTGAGAGCGCTGGAAATATGGGTGCTGAAACTCCACACTCTGCGTGTGTTCTGTGTCTCTGGGCAAACCCGAGTCTACGTGCACCACTTTATGGAAGCCATCTGTAAACACACACACACACAAACACACACACACACACAAACACACACACACACACACACACACACACACACACACAGACAGACAGACACACACACACACAAACACACACACACAAACACCTTTAAATATGTTTATGAAAGAGGACATACATTACCAAAGGCAGTTACACATGTTATCTATAGACATTTTTACCACCATTCACTGAAGTGTTTGCCAAAAACTTTGTCTTGTGTGTGTAGGTGTTCATGTCACCTGTGCATTGAGCCTCTTCTCCTGACACATCTAACAAACCCAACATGAGCAACCCCCCCAGCACTTCCTTCTACTACTATCTCCCCTGGGTGTTCTGCACTTACGCCCCCTTGTGGTGGTTTGATAAGAAAGTATCAGCTAAAGTATCTAAATAAATGTAAATGTAAAAAGTAGCTAAATAAATGTAATGTATAAAGTAGCTAAATAAATGTAAATGTAAGTGCTTTGGAGTCTGTCTAGCTACTTTCAATGGATCCATGTTTGTGCATCACCAACATGTTTAGCTATAGGTTGTCTATAGGCTATAAGTAAGCACTATAGGTTGGCTATAGGCTATAAGTAATCACTATAGGTTGTATATAGGCTATAAGTAAGCAGTATAGGTTGTCTATATGCTATAAGTAATCACTACAGGTTGTCTATAGGATATAAGTAAGCACTATATGTTAGTTATAGGCTATAAGTAATCACTACAGGTTGTCTATAAGATATAAGTAAGCACTATAGGTTGGTTATAGGCTATAAGTTATGGTTATAGGTTCTCTAGGCTATATGTAATCACTATGTGTTTTCTAGGCTATAAGTAATCACTATAGGTTGTCTATAAGTTGTCTATAGGCTATAAGTAGTCACTATAGGTTGTCTAGGCTATAAGTAATCACCATATGTTGTCTATAGGCTATAAGTAATCACGATAGGTTGTCTAGGCTATAAGTAATCACTATAGGTTGTCTAGGCTATAAGTAATCACCATATGTTGTCTATAGGCTATAAGTAATCACGATAGGTTGTCTAGGCTATAAGTAATTACTATAGGTTGTCTATAAGTTGTCTATAGGCTTTAAGTAATCACTATAGGTTGTTGGCTATAAGTAATCACTATAGGTTGTCTATAGGCTATAAGTAATCACGATAGGTTGTCTGTAAGTTGTCTATAGGCTATAAGTAATCACTATAGGTTGTCGGCTATAAGTAATCACTATAGGTTGTCTAGGCTATAAGTAATCACCATATGTTGTCTATAGGCTATAAGTAATCACGATAGGTTGTCTGTAAGTTGTCTATAGGCTATAAGTAATCACTATAGGTTGTCGGCTATAAGTAATCACTATAGGTTGTCTAGGCTATAAGTAATCACCATATGTTGTCTATAGGCTATAAGTAATCACGATAGGTTGTCTGTAAGTTGTCTATAGGCTATAAGTAATCACGATAGGTTGTCTAGGCTATAAGTAATCACTATAGGTTGTCTGTAAATTGTCTATAGGCTATAAGTAATCACTATAGGTTGTCTATAAGTTGTCTATAGGCTATAAGTAATCACTATAGGTTGTCGGCTATAAGTAATCACTATAGGTCGTCTATAGGTTATCTAGGCTATAAGTAATCACTACAGGTTGTCTAGGCTATAAGTAATTACTATAGGTTGTCAAGGCTATAAGTAATCACTATAGGTTATCTAGGCTATAAGTAATCACTACAGGTTGTCTAGGCTATAAGTAATTACTATAGGTTGTCAAGGCTATAAGTAATCACTATAGGTTATCTAGGCTATAAGTAATCACTACAGGTTGTCTAGGCTATAAGTAATCACTATAGGTTGTCTAGGCTATAAGTAATCACTATAGGTTGTGTATAGGCTATAAGTAATCACTATAGGTTGTGTATAGGCTATAAGTAATCATTATAGGTTGTGTATAGGCTATAAGTAATCACTATAGGTTGTCTATAAGTTGTCTATAGGCTATAAGTAATCACTATAGGTTGTCGGCTATAAGTAATTACTATAGGTCGTCTATAGGTTATCTAGGCTATAAGTAATCACTACAGGTTGTCTAGGCTATAAGTAATTACTATAGGTTGTCTAGGCTATAAGTAATCACTATAGGTTGTCTAGGCTATAAGTAATCATTATAGGTTGTGTATAGGCTATAAGGTTCAGGATCACAATCAGGTTCAGGTTCATTTGTACCTATGGCTGTTATATATCCGGGAAATCTATGCAACAAAGGGTGGAATTTTCAGCAACACACACACACACACACACACACACACACACACACACACACATAGTGTAAGGTTGGACGTACACATGTTGAGTTGTCTCACAAAGCTGGTCATGTTGCTGTGCTTGAAGTAGAGAGGCAGAACCTCCTTACTGAAGCGCGGCTCATCCAGCACCAGGAAACTACAGCCATCCTGTGCAACAAGACAAGGGCTCGGGTCAAACACACAGTCATGTAACACACACACACACCTGCATCATGTGGCTAGCCTTGGAATCACATTAACCGGATTATGGGCGGGTTCTAAATATAACTCAACATGCCATAGGACAGGAGTCCTCCAATAGCAGACCATTTAAACGTGAATGAGTGTGTGTGTGTGTGTGTGTGTGTGTGTGTGAGAGAGAGAGAGAGAGAGAGAGAGAGAGAGAGAGAGAGAGAGAGAGAGAGAGAGATGCACATGTGTGTTGGCCAGAGGCTGTTCATTCAGAGTGCTCTTCATATTAACACTTTGGGAGACAAAGACAAGTCTCAATATTAACTTGCAAACGTTAATATTAGATGAGAATAGCAGGTGGTGATTTATTTAAGGGAGGACTAGAACAAAGTCCATTTTCTAGTCCATTAGCTTCTTGTGCTGCACTCTAAAAATTAAAGGTGCTTTATAATGCTACTTTTCATCACTATATGGTTTTATAAAGAACAATACCTTTTTGTTGAACCTTTAGCCTATATGAAGTGAAATGTTCTAGAAAGTCTATTTTCATACCTTGTCTTAAATTAAAGGAACTGTATGTAAGATTGTGGTCAAAACTGGTACTACAATCACTTTCAAATTACTGTAGAGTGGTCCCCCTCCCCCCTGACTGGCAGAGCTGGCAACCCAGATGCCGAAACACTACGGACTTTGTGATTAGTAGATAGGTGGAGGGTGCATCAGGCCAAAACACAACATGACAACATCAAACAGTTGAGGGCTGCAACTTCACTTTTTATAGTTTTTATATAAAATGAACATGATTTCTTAATGTATAGTGACATATCAGGGCCATTTTATGATTAATTGAAATACATTTCTTACATACGGTTCCTTTAAAGTACGTTTACTGTTTCTTCAAAGAACTATTGCCTTGAGGGTTTTTTGAAGCACTACAAAAGGTTCTACTATGACATTCTGAAGAACCGATTGGCCAATCTAACATGTTGATGCGTTTATAGCTGTGTCAGCAGCCTTGTAAATTCTAATTCTCCAACTAAATGGAGCTGATATATGGTTGAGCCAAGTGAACTCTTCAGAAAACTCATGCGTAACCTGATGCTCCGGTCAGTGGGTTATAGATAGCTTCCCGCATCTCTAGCCGTTCATGACATGACTTAATTTCCCCTCACGTTTTCAAACACAGAAGCATGTGCTTCTTCTAACACCCAGAGAAAGAGCTGTTTGTCTAAACCTGGACTTCTACTGTCTAACGGACTCTCTCCTAGGTCTACTCACTTGACTCCAGCGGATTAAGTCATTCGTTGACTGTTCCTCGAGGAGTGTCCACAGTTTGCTGAGAAACGCTGGGACAGGGCTGTTCTGCTTCATTTGAAAACCACACAATGACAGAAAGAAACAATATATGTCAAAAACTCCACTTTCCTCCGACAATCACGAGTTAGAGGCTATTCTCGAATATTATCGCTCTATCGAGAAAGCTGGATCAGTCTCTTAAAACGCATTCGCTTCGGTCTTGTTTACGTGTGGCCACGCAGTCTCGATTAGACAGCAGTGAAAGGCTTCAGTCCGCATGTGGTCATGCTCGCAGCCTCGCACGTGGAGGCATTCAGTGTTGCACCCTCAACATCTCTCTCCTCCAATCACGCGCTGACAGTTACGTGCACGTCCAAGTGTGTTTTCCCTATTGGTCAGTGGACAGCTATGTTGGTTATGCAATGAGATGAAGTCGTGTTAATAGGCCACATCGTTAATGTTCTATTATTCTATCAGGGGTTCCCAAACTTTTCCACAACAAGGCCCCCTACAGATTCTGGCCAAGGACCCCCTTGATGTGTTATTAAACCCATCGACAATACTACGGCAAATGTAAAAATACATTAAGCTAATCCTAATAATTATTTTGTCCACAAGCACTTCACGATGGAGCATACAGTGTGTAAAAATTGCATTTGGGGCTTTCTGCTATTCTGCAGTCATTATGATGGAAAATATAATGTTCAGATATGTGACAAATTATTATAATGGCATTGTATAACGATCCTCATAGTAATAGGTATATTTTACATTTTTCAAATGTATTTATTTGTTGCATTTATTTTTCCTTCCAACTTGCTGAGGCCCCCCTGGCACCCTCTCACGGCCCCCGGCCCTCACTTTGAAAACCACTGTTCTAAATAACTAATCATCTCCGGGATTCTCTCTCACCAGCAACAGCAGATAGGAGAGGTATGCTGTGGGTAATCTGAGTGCAGTGCAAGTGAGCGACGACAGTAGGCAATAGAACACTGTATAGCCTACTGTCTCTATGTACAAACCTTTACACAATTGCGCATGGTGTGGCCTTCTCTGCAACCTCGGCACCATTGCAAATGTGTTTTCGCAGGCTTCAGCAAATAATTTATCAAATGTCTGGAAATTATAAAGGCCAACACTCACACTGGGCCCTAATTTAAATGCTGCAAAGTGCACAGTCTAAAGTCTACAGACAGCTTGCTTATTAACTATGCAAAGTCTATTGTTAATTTAATACTATGAATCCTAGTGGCAACCGGGTGATAAGCGGGATAACGGCCTTCAAGGTGTGTCCAGTTATACGGAAATAATGGACTCAGGCGGAGGCAACGGAGGTTTTTTGCCCCTCGCCCTCATCCATTAATTCCGTATAACAGGACACCTGACTTGGTTTCACAAAAGAGATGGCACATAAGTTACCATGGGGATTTATTCTCTACACCTAGCCTGGTCCCGACCAGGCTAACAGCCAAGCTAAGTTAATTCTAATGGTAATTATGTGGTCTTATTGGTTCAGCTAGCTGTCATTCACATCAGACCTCCGTGCTAATTTTAAGGAGCTTTATTCCATTTATAAACTATTTGCTAAATGTATTTGCTCGCAAAACAAAACAGATTGTCTGCCTACTACCATATGGATATTATTTTAATTGTGATCACCTTATAATTATTAACATAGGCCTAGGTACTCATTGTTTGCTTATTTTATTGATAGACGTTTGATGAATAGCCTACTGTAGTTGATTGGAAGTGGAGGGGCAAGTTTTCGAAGGTATTTCCAACTATAATATTAAGGTATATCATACTATGTGCATCTTTGCAGTGGCAAGCGCTTTCTTAATGATGTTGCGTGCCGAGACAAGGAAGCACTCACGTGGGTGCATACGTAAATTTGCATTCAGTTGGTCTACCACGCCTACTTCTGTTGTTTTACAGAAATGTCTAATGAGCCATGATTCCCCATTCCAAAAAGGATAACTTTACTTCATTGTTAGTCTATATCAAAAGCGGTTGTTCACTTTATGTGAATGACGCTATTTTCCGCATCTTTTTTATTCCAACCGTGGGCACTTTGGAGCAGAAACGAGAACGCGCACACATCCTGAATTACATACACCTGGCTTGACATAGTCGCTCCTACTCATCCTGGATTGGCATTAGTGAAACGAGTTGAGCTAGGATGACCAGACAACGCTATGTCAAACCTCGCTTTATCACTTATCTTGGATGTCTTAATTCTGCCTTTGTGAAATACCCCTCTGGTATCGTATTGCACTAATAGGATTTGCCAGCAGCCTGACACTGTTCTGGGAGACGTTCAGGCGACAAATTAAGTTTTAGGCCTACAGACTTATCAATAATGCCTGGAAGGTGCTGACCCCTGCATTACAAACCAGGTAATTTGCACTAGACTAGAGCGACGTCTGGGAAATATTAAAACTGTTAAATTGTTTGTAGCGACTCGCGCAACTCTTATTTTCTATCAGGCGCATATATAGACAGCTCCGGATCTGGGGCTGATGGAGACGCAGGCGCCTTGCGCGCAGCTGACAAGCAGACCGCAGCTAACAGAGTGACTGAATGGAAACATGCGGTGGTTAATGTTTACTACTCTGAGTACGAGGCACCTGTGGCCAAATCTTCTCTCGAAATCGGTCGACAGAACGCCGCTGCAGCGCATATTTTCTGCTAAAATGGTAAGAATGTTTTTTGCAAAGACGATATCTCTTCCAGGGCTAAATAAAGTTTGCTAACTTAACCTCCTGCAGCCAGAACCGAACGTCTAAACGAGTGGCCGACTAGTCTCGTCAGGTTATCCGACAGTCTGACTACCAAATGCATGGATCGACATTCAGCTGGAAACGGCAGCCCTGTCCTTTTAGCTTACGTTTGACGTCCACGATTGCGATTATCAACATCAAAACTCGGCTACAAATGAGAACGTTAAGCCCTTAGCCTGGGTAGACTGGTATAAAGTTAGCGACACATTTGGATGACTAAACTAACACTGGCTCTCTCATTCTGTTCTCCATACGCTTGTCTACTGTGCAGTCACGTGAATGACAGAACGTTCATCCGAAATCGAGTAAAATGAAGGGGTGGTGCTTTTGCGTTAGTTTAGTGCCATCTAGTGGAGTCTTTGTGTATGTGGGTTATATTTATCTTCCTCGTTATCCTGTGTGTGTGTGTGTGTGTGTGTGTGTGTGTGTGTGTGTGAGACCATGGACACCCACTGGCTGACCCCAGCAGAGCGAGAGCAGCAGCTGCTGGAGCTGAAGGCCACAGGTTGGGTGGAGATGGAGGAGAGAGACGCCATCTACAAGGAGCTCACCTTCAAGACCTTTAACCAGGTCACACGCGCACGCGCACACACACACACACACACACACAGTGCACTCACCTTCAAGACCTTTAACCAGGTCAGACACATACACATACATACACACACACACACAATCACACACAGTGCGCTCACCTTTAAGATGATTTATCAGGTCAGACACACAAACACACACCTAGAGTGCAGTCACCTTCAAGACCTTTAACCAGGTCAGACACACACACACACACACACACACACACACACACACCCCTAGAGTGCAGACCTTCAAAACTTTTAACCAAGTCACAAGCACACTTCCCACTTCCCAAGGAATATGGGGAGTACATGGCCTGGCATGTTTATTATGAGCACATCACATCTCTTAAAACAGCCTAACCCTAGTGTCGTCAATAGTCTCTTGCAGCATGCCAGAACCGGCATGTTTGCAGGGTTGCGGTGGCACTGGCTTACGAGTCTCTACGCTCTGGACGTATAGCCTATTGAATAAACTGATCATTTCTCATAGTCACACAAAATTAATTTCTATTAATTAAACCTTGCTACTATTTTCTTATCAGTGCAAAATTATTGATGGGTAGCCTCATTTATTGTGATGTCCAAGTCGTTACTGTTTCTTTCACGCAATGAGTGATTTGTATGAGTCAGACAACAGGTAGCTTGCCTATCTTCAGCTTAAAGTTAAAGAAGCACTATGCAGGTCTGGTTATTCCTTCGCTGTTTCTGGGTTTTCGCCGGAATTGGGCTCACATTTTTCACTACACAGCTCCCCCTGCAGCTTCGGTAGCAAGTGACTGCTATGCTAAACCAAAGTCCTTTTAGGCGAGTCCCTCCACTCGGCGGCCATTTGACAACGCTTTTTGGGCACTCGTCGGGCATCCATTTCGGCAGAAATGCGCGTGCGCAAGGCTTCACGACACCAATCTTGCTCCAGAGGTGAGATCACAACACATGATTGGCACAATGTCTTCACAACACACCATATGATTGGCTCAATGTATTCACATGTCGACGTTTTGCCAAGGAAGGGGTGGGATATGTGTAGACAACGGCCATATTGGCGTGACAAACTAGCCCCATGCATTTCTATGGAGTATTTTTTGAGTGCTGTGTCTCCACATTAGAAAGTCTCTGGCTAAACCCCCACTAGCTAGTGAGCTAGCCATCAAGAAACCAAGCCAAACACATACAGGGCTCACAATAAAACGGTCGAGCAAACACATTGTTCAAGAGACTATCAAACCACATCACAAAGACGGAGTTCACCCAAGGGTAGGCTACCTACAATTTCAACAGCAACAAAGCCAAGTCGGCGTCCGTTTTGCAGTCTTCTTCGAAACTACAATCTGACTACATTTTCGAGGCGCGATTGGATACTTCCACTGAGTCGCATCCGGATTTCCCTGGACCAGGTCCAGAAAGTTGAATATTCGTTTTTTCCGCGGAGATGCGATAGGGGGAGACGAAGCACCCACCAACCGACCCAGAAAGTGTAGAACCATCAGAACGACTCTCAACCTGCATCATTAAGGTCATTTTTGCTAAAATGGTTGCATAGTGCCTCTTTAAATGAATACCATTAAAATTCTAATCAGTAAAAGCCTATTTTTAGCGGACATTTGTTCATCCAGTGTTTGCTACCTCAACTCAACAAGCTAACAGCCTAACTTGTAATCCGTTTAGCTGTATCTGATGTCTGCCTTGCTGGGTTTTAAAAAATGTGCTTGCCATCTTCCACTACCACACCTCGTTCACACCTCATTTACCTCTCGTTCTTTCAGGGCCGCACAAAAGTACCTACCCCGAGGCAGCTACTCCGTTCGGCCCTGTAGAAGTTCCCGGAAGTTCCAGGTGCGGTAATGGAAACTGGAATGGGACTATAGTCTACCAAACTCAGACGTAACCACCACACACCTGTTATACCATCACAGTCTACCAAGCTCATAGACATAACCACGACACACCTGTTATACCATCACAGTCTACCAAGCTCATAGACATAACCACCACACACCTGTTATACCATCACAGTCTACCAAGCTCATAGACATAACCATCACAGTGGCTCTACTCCAACTGAATAGTCATGGTCATAGGCACCATACCATATTGTATCACTATACCATCAGTATACCATCACTGTACTTCCACGTCTAAGTCAGATGTCACCACCACAATAAGCATTTGTAACATGTTCAGCCGTTCCTCACCCATATGCACTGTCTATCCCATTAAACACTGAACCAATCAGATTTTTAACCTCAACACATGCAGCCAATCAGCATTCTGTCCTTAACCCTTCAGCTCTCTGTCGTCAGCATCAGTAGTTTTAAGATTTTCATTCATGCTAGATTTGTAATCTCTCCTGTTGGCTTTGTGAGGTTCTGTAGATTTGTAATCTCTCCTGTTGGCTTTGTGAGGTTCTGTAGATTTGTAATCTCTCCTGTTGGCTTTGTGAGGTTCTGTAGATTTTTAATCTCTCCTGTTGGCTTTGTGAGGTTCTGTAGATTTGTAATCTCTCCTGTTGGCTTTGTGATGTTCTGTAGATTTTTAATCCCTCTTGTTGGCTGTGGTCCTTGATCCTTTAAAGTAGACTCTTCGCCTGTGATCTTAAACTCCTGAAGACCCAGCTCTTCAGAGAACATCTCCTCTCATAGCACTACTTACAACTAGCCTTGCTAATTCTAGTACTTATCACCTGACTAGATCTGACACTTGACTGTATAGAAATATCACTCACTGATGCACTAACTTGTACTTATCGTACTCTACCTTAATTGTTTACCATGTTGGGAGTCGATTTGGTTAAGTCAGTCAAATGCAATGTAATCTAACACTGGGAAACAAGCTGAAAGTTTTTAAGGGCTTACACCTCAAGAGGTGAGGTTTTGTTTTTGGCCACATGATGGCGCTGTTGCTCCATGCTTACAGAGCGGGATGCCAATGCAACATCTATGGCGCTCCGTCTCAGAGCTGGTAAGAATGCAGGATGCCGATTTAAAACTGTAAAATCCTCTCAGAAAAAAACTCCCGCCCAAGCAGAATAACGAAGACACTCGGATCCGTTAAATCCAGAGTGTGTGTGTGTGTTTTCTCTGTCTCTCATGAGTATTGTCTGTGTAGGCGCTTCACAGAGAGGGGATGTGCAGATAACAATGTGGAGGAGAGACTCCCTTTTATCAGGAAGAGCCCTTGAGCTAAACCTTAACTTCCTGTGTCAGAATACTCAGTTATCTAGTCCCTGTCTGCCACACGGTCACCGACGCATACGGCCATACAAATCAGGCTCTCGTCTCCTACTGAAACTGGCCAGGCTTTGTACTGTGTTGCTGACAAATGCAATAGCACATTTGCACACACTTATATGTTTAATGGAAATGATTCTTATAAGACTATCAAGGCCTGTATCCCTACATCTGCCAATAGTGTGTGTACACACACACACACACACACACACTCTCTCTCTCTCTCTCTCACTCGTGTGTGTGTGTGTTGGTATGGACTAGCTGGGAAAGAGAAGAGGGAGAGAGGATTGAGAAAGTAATCCAGATATTTTCAAGAGAAAATCTTCTGTAGAGCACTACCCCTCTCTTTATATTTTCTCTCTCTCTCTCTTTCAATTCAATTCAAGAATGCTTTATTGGCATGACAAGCTCACTTATATTGTCAAAGCAGTTATACAATAAATCTGAACACATACATGTCAGTAGATTTTCATAAGAATAAAATAAATAGGTAAAAGTAAAATAAAATGCAGTGTATGATGCAGTGTGTGTGTGTGTTTATGTGTCGATATAGGTCACTCATTGTCCCTCAGATTGTGGCATGTTGATACATACTGTGCAGCAAGATATGCTTTATCTCCTTCTCCTAATAGTATCTTTAATTTTGATATGTCATTAAGTTCATTAAAATTAGGAATTTCTGAGTTAAATTTGTTGAAGAAAAGTTTTCTTGTTTGATTGAAGGATGTACATTGTAGGAGGAAGTGCATCTCTCTCTCTCTCTCTCTCTCTCTCTCTCTCTCTCTCTCTCTCTCTCTCTCTCTCTCTCTCTCTCTCTCTCTCTCTCTCTCTCTCTCTCATAAGATTATCAAGGCCTGTATCCCTACATCTGCCGATAGTAAGCACGCACACACTTATGAGACTATCAAGGCCTGTATTCCTACATCTGCCAATAGTAAGCCATACGAAGCTGAGTCAGGAGTACACGTCAAACAATCATTTGATCTGATTTGACTGATGTGTTGTAACTCAGAGAAACTCAGGTCTGTGTTGACACTTGTGTGGAATGCTTTGGAAATGGTTTAGCTTTACAAGACAACAGTAACCACGGAGACCATATCTTACACCGGGCCTGATCTGGCTCTGATCGGGTGTGAATATGGGGCCAGAGTGCTCTGCGACAAATGAAATGGTGCCATTTTGTGTGAACAGTTTAATGTCAAAATCTGAGACGACGTCTTCAAAGCACATCCTGTGTCTCCAGGACTGTATGCACATCTATCATGCAAAAAGCTACAAATTGGCCATTTCACTGTATCAAAAACACCAATATTTATTACCACCCAAAATCACTTCCAATGGAGAAATATTCACATCATCAACAGAAGAATGCTTACTCCATGAGTCTCGTTTTGGAGAGCATGGAAACAGATTAACTGTGGTATGGTGGCGCCAACCAACAGAGGACTGGATGATAGTATATTATGGTCTGTCTGGTTTAGTCTGGTTGACATTCACACATATTTTGCAGCCCATGCCCCCCCCCCCCCCCCTCCCGAGCATCTCGGCTGTAATGGAGATATGGTTGGCTTGGAGTGTGTGAACTTCACTGGGCCCCCACATAGACAAGCAGTTAGCTCCTGCTGTAACGCCATGGCGTTGTGGAGTGGCCAAGCCTAAGTAAGTGCTATTTACACATGTATGCTCAGCAAAGCCTTTTGTGGGACAGATAAAACACCTTTTCAATTTGTCCTCTGAGTCACAAAAAGTCTGAGCAAGTCCCACTTGTTTATTTTCAAGTCTCACACATCAGCGTATTATGAATATTTAAACTGTTAAATTGCAGTTATTAAACATGTGTTGAATTCATCTTGTGTTGAACAGCCAAACCTCCAAAGGTAAATCTGTGCTTTAACCTCTTTAATTGTGCTTATAGCCCTGCGAACAAGATGATAATGTTATTAATAATATTATTAAGAATAATGATACACTGGCTAAATGATGTAATTAATAAGCTAAATTCGCATGCATGAAAGCACGCTAAAGATACTTGGACATGTCTTTATGTAGAATATAGTTGAAAGGTAATATAAGGTACTGTAATACAGAAAAAAAGTATAAAACGTT
This sequence comes from Alosa sapidissima, assembly GCF_018492685.1. Lineage (NCBI taxonomy): Eukaryota > Metazoa > Chordata > Actinopteri > Clupeiformes > Clupeidae > Alosa > Alosa sapidissima. The sequence continues at coordinate 5,811,507 of NC_055961.1, read as the reverse complement.
AATATTGATCTGTATCCTAATTTTCGTAACTAAATAAGTTAGTTAGTTAGTTTATTTGTCCTTACATAGGAAATTTGTTTTCACATACCATACAAGCCTCACAGACATGAAATACATAGATACACACAGTCACAGTTCTTCACCCACCACCCCGCCACCCATACCCCACCCACATATATCACACAGCACATATACATCACATTACACAGATACAAACAGGAAAACCATCACCAGTTGACATTAAAAAACAAGGCACTCCCACAGCACGTTTAAAAGCCTTTATTCAACACCAACTACATGCAAATACATGCCAATCATGAGTCCTTTCACAGTCTGCCTTCATTCATTTCCCCATTATTTTGCGCTTCAAAGTGGTAACTTAAAAAAAATGATTGACAGGGTAGGAAATGTGTCATCTACCTCAGGTCATCATTCTCTAGTTTTTGTGATTCTAAATTTGACATCTGAAGAGTTCAGGAGCAAAACCCTCTAAGTCCATCTGCCCACTTTGTTATCAGGCTCCTCTAGGTTTTTGCCTACAAACGAGATTTCAGACCAGGAAGAGAGTGGTATTTAGCGGATTTTTTGGCCTTTTTATGCCTTTAATGATGGTGACAGTGGAGAGTGACAGGAAGTGAATGGGAGAGAGAGCAGGGGTGGGATCAGGAAAGGACCACGGGGCGGGAATCGAACCCGGGTCGCCGGCGTACGGTGCAGGTGCCCCAGCCAGTTGCGCCACAGCTGGGGCCAATTTAGTGGCCCCAGCACACACACACACAGAGAGAGACAGCAGTTAGACACACACACACACACACACACACACACACACACACACACACACACACACACACACACACACACACACACACACACACACACACACACACACACACACACACATAGAGAGACAAGATAATGCTCATAGTAGTGACAGCATCCAGTTGACATTAAAAAACAAGGCACTCCCACAGCACGTTTAAAAGCCTTTATTCAACACCAACTACATGCAAATACATGCCAATCATGAGTCCTTTCACAGTCTGCCTTCATTCATTTCCCCATTATTTTGCGCTTCAAAGTGGTAACTTAAAAAAATGATTGACAGGGTAGGAAATGTGTCATCTACCTCAGGTCATCATTCTCTAGTTTTTGTGATGCATTCTAAATTTGACGTTCTGCTTTACAGAGTAATCAGAGAGATTTGACTGTTTGACAAAATACAGGAAGTTCCGACTGAGCCTCGGACCAGCCTCTCACTGTTACAATGACTGTAGTTGCATCTGAAGAGTTCAGGAGCAAAAGTCCATCTGCCCACTTTGTTATCAGGCTCCTCTAGGTTTTTGCCTACAAACGAGATTTCAGACCAGGAAAAGAGTGGTATTTAGCGGGTTTTTTAAAGTGTATTTTTTTGGCCTTTTTATGCCTTTTAATGATGGTGAGAGTGACAGGAAGTGAATGGGAGAGAGAGCAGGGGTGGGATCCGGAAAGGACCACGGGGCGGGAATCGAACCCGGGTCGCCGGCGTACGGTGCAGGTGCCCCAGCCATTCACTCACCATTGTTATCTCATTTTTGACGGAGGTGGCGTTTAGAGGCTTTTGCATCTGAACTCTTTATTTACACTGATGTTTATCATTGCTAGCAACCAGGCTTGGAATTTCACCATTCTGGGGGCAAGGCCACTTGGCCTTCAGTTGGGCATATTTGGTGGGGGGCACAAAGGCCAAAGTTAACTATACAGTAGTAGGCTATAAAAATGATCTAAGTTTAGCCTATGCAGTAGACCTGCATCACTGTATGAAACATTACAAAAACATGAAATAAAAACATGACATATTACATAGAACTGTAAATCATCTGACTATCTAGGCTATATATAACATTTATTTTATATTTGGCCTGTTATGAAATCATGTATTGAACAATTTAATCACAGCTCAGCTTTAAGAAACTCAAATAGCTTAGATGCATGCTTAGCATTTTGTGATCATTAAGGCTACTTTCACAAATTCTTTGTCAGCTGTACTCTGATTTACCAATATCTAGGCGATATTTGTAACATTTATTTTGTATTTGGCCCGTTATGAAATCATGTGGAACAATTTAAACACATTGTAAAACTTAAAGCCCAAATTTGGAGACATCCATGTATGTCGAACTTTACTGCAAATTCAAAACTGGATTACTCTGGAACGGCTAACTGTACAGGGGACTGCTTTACACCTTTGTGTTCGGTAAGGTCTCCTGTTTATTCTGATATATGGTTTGTCATGTGTTAAAAGAAGGGTTCGTAAAGTATTCCACCGAGATGAATGGGTAGGGAGATCATGGGACGCAAAACCTTCAGTAGAATGTATGATTAAATTTAATTATCGTAATTTTATTAACATCGTTTAAAAGCTGAGAAAAAGCTCTTTCATGTGATACTTGTGATGTATGTGTGATGAATAGGCTACTTCGCGAGTAGTTCAACTGAGTGGGTGAATTTGGACGCAATTTCTTTCTTGAGCTGTCACTTTCTCCACTGCGTAAAAGACTAAATAAATTTAAATAAATAAATTTAAAGATTATTTTGACAGGCCACAGGCTAAATAAAATTGCTATTAGTAGGACGCAAAGCAGAATATTGAAAGAAGGGGGCACCAAGGCCACCGTGGCCTGTAAACCTCTGATTTTCAAAGGGGTTTGTGAGTCACCAGAACTGGACATTCTCATCATGGGTGTTAGGCACACTGTGTAGGCTATCTCGTGTGTGTTTTAATTAAATTAATCACTAACTGATATAGTCTTATGTCTAAACACAGTAGATTCAAAACATTTATTTTTCCAGAATATGTGTTAAGATGCCAAAAGTGAGATATTTCAGTACTGGAGGGTCTCTTTCATTATGCACTACTGTAAGAGCAGTGAATATCAGACCATGTTAAATATTTAATTCAATTGTTGATCTAAGACAGTATGTACATTTGTTAATTATGAAAACACATTTGTTTACATTTAATTTAATTGGAGATTTGTGTGATTGCATATGAGAGTACCTTTGGGCTAGACGTAAGCTGGATGCATTATGGGATGTTTGGGGTCGGGGCGTGTGTGTGTGTCTGTCTATGGGGCTTCCATTAGGTAGGAGTAGGGGAGCCTTTACTCAGTACTGCTGTGTGTGTGTGTGTGTGTGTGTGTGTGTGTGTGTGTGTGTGTGTGTCAGGGGATTTGTTCAGGAAGGATCAGCAAGGACATAGGCTGCTCTGTTACGGCCCAGAAACACACAGATTTGTGTTTGTGTGTGTATGCTGATGGGATACAGGTGCAAAGCCTTCTACCTACCCTGTGTGCGTGCGTGCGTTTGTGTGTGAGAGTGTGTGTGTGTCTGCGTACCCATATATGCAATCCTGTTTGAGGGTATTTGTCTATGTTTTTGTGTATGTAACATATAACATATGTAAATCTGAGCATGTGAATTTTTGCATAGTATTTGTGTTGTCTGTTTACATGTGTATAATGGTGTGTGTGTGTGTGTGTGTGGCTATGAAGGTCCCTTGAGTTTTTCTCCAGACTTCAGAATCTTGCTTGTGGGAGATTGAAGGTGAAAAGCACTGGTCCCTACAGAGTAGAGTTCAGCGGTTACACTCACGCGCACACACACACACACACACACACACACACACACACACACATAGAGACAAGATAATGCTCATAGTAGTGACCGCATCCAGATGAACAATGTTTCATATAAAACAGACACACACACACACGTCCTTCTGAGGGCTGTTAGCAGACTTGTTTCTCTCTACTAATTGGCTAATGTGTACGTTGAGACTCAAAGGGTAATGCAGATGCACTAATCTTGTGTGTGTGTGTGTGAGAGAGAGAGAAAGTGTGTGTGTGTGAAAGAGAGACTGACGTGCAACCTCTTTACACCTCTTTGTGTGTGTGTCCCCCTCCACACACACGTGCAGGCTCTCTCTCTCTCTCTCACTCACTCACTCTCTCTCTCTCTCTCTCTCTCTCTCTCTCTCTCTCTCTCTCTCTTCCCCCCCCCCCCCCCCGCTGTCGGGGCCTATTAGGGTGATGCGGAGCAGAGCCCTGTTTGGCAGGCTGGGGGGCTTTCGATCAGAATGATTTCTTTCACAAACAATCAAATTGGTTAAAATGTTTCATGTGCCACAGAAACCACTAATTATCCCATCATTCCAGACCAGCCCTCTCTTCTCTTCTCTTCTTCTCCTCTCTTCTCTTCTCTTCCTCTCTTTTCTTTTCTCCTCTTCTCTTCTCTTCCTCTCCTTTCTTCCTCCTCTCTTCTTTTCTCTTCTCTTCTCCTCCTCTCTTTTCTTCTTCTCTTCTCTTCCTCTCCTCTCCTCTTTTCTCTTCTCTTCTCCTCTTCTCTTTTCCTCCTCTCTTTTCTTCTCATCTTCTCCTCTCCTCTCTTCTCCTCTCCTCTCTTCTTCTCTTCTCTTCCACTCTTCTTTTCTCTTCCTCTCCCCTCCTCTCTTCTCCTCTCTTCTCTTCTCTTCTCTTCTCTTCTCTTCTCCTCTCTTCTCTTCTCTTCTCTTCTCCTCTCTTCTCTTTCTCCTCTCTTCTCCTCTCTTCTCCTCTCTTCTCTTCTCTTCTCTTCTCTTCTCTTCTCTGCTCCTTCTCTCTCTGTCTCTTTCGTGCTCTGTGTTTGTGTGTCATTGGAAGCTGGGGGGGGGGGGGGGGGG
>NC_055961.1:5776811-5801811 GCF_018492685.1 Alosa sapidissima | reverse complement strand
GTTAAACTATGTCTGTTTGCATTGGACTATGTGGTTGGGCTGTGGGTGTACGCAGAAGTGTCTAAGTGCGTAAACTAGTTTGCAACTGTGCGTGCATAGATAGAAATTGTGAGAAGAGAAAACATAAATAGAAATTGTGTGTACTGTGTACTGTCTTTGACACAGATTTGTGTGGTGTTGTCATGATGTCTATACAGGTGTGTGTCTGTGTCTGTGTCTGCGTGCGTGTGTGTGTGTGTGTGTGCGCAAGAGGGAGATTAGGGGGGGGGGGGGGGGGGGGGGCGGTTGCTAAGGAACATTGCAGGCTTTACTGGGTCTTTGTGGATTAGAGTCCTACTGGAAACACTGCTGGGAAAGATGGGAAAAGGATTGTGTGTGCGTGTGTGTGCGTGTGTGCGTGTGCGCGCGTGTGCGTGTGTGTGTGTGTGTGTGTGTGTGTGTGTGTTGGTATGGACTAGCTGGGAAAGAGAAGAGGGAGAGAGGATTGAGAAAGTAATCCAGATATTTTCAAGAGAAAATCTTCTGTAGAGCACTACCCCTCTCTTTATCTTTTCTCTCTCTCTCTCTCATCTCTCCCTCTCTCTCTCCCTCTCTCTCCCTCCCTCTCTCACCCACTCCCTGTCACTATTTATCACATTCTGTTTCTTTGTTTAGTCTTTTTTCTTGTTTAATCTGCTGCTACTTCTTACATTATTCATTCATTCTTTCTTTCTTTCTTTCTGTGTTGGTGAAAGTGCCAGTAGCTATAACATAATAAAGTCGGTGAGTGCAAATCTATTTAGTCTGTGTGTGTGTGTGTGTGTAAGGAAAGGAATTTACCCTGTAATCCACTCTTTATGAAAACCACCGCAGGACGGGGCAGGTTCTATGATCTCAAGCCTCTCTCTCTCTCACACACACACACACACACACACAGAAGTCGGCTTGTGAGTGGACTGTGAGGTCTGTACTGGGTGTAGGAAGCTTGTGAGTGGGCTGTGAGGTCTGTACTGGGTGTAGGAAGCTTGTGAGTGGGCTGTGAGGTCTGTACTGGGTGTAGGAAGCTTGTGAGTGGGCTGTGAGGTCTGTACTGGGTGTAGGAAGCTTGTGAGTGGGCTGTGAGGTCTGTAGTGGGTGTAGGAAGCTTGTGAGTGGGCTGTGAGGTCTGTAGTGGGTGTAGGAAGCTTGTGAGTGGGCTGTGAGGTCTGTAGTGGGTGTAGGAAGCTTGTGAGTGGGCTGTGAGGTCTGTAGTGGGTGTAGGAAGCTTGTGAGTGGGCTGTGAGGTCTGTAGTGGGTGTAGGAAGCTTGTGAGTGGGCTGTGAGGTCTGTAGTGGGTGTAGGAAGCTTGTGAGTGGGCTGTGAGGTCTGTAGTGGGTGTAGGAAGCTTGTGAGTGGGCTGTGAGGTCTGTAGTGGGTGTAGGAAGCTTGTGAGTGGGCTGTGAGGTCTGTAGTGGGTGTAGGAAGCTTGTGAGTGGGCTGTGAGGTCTGTACTGGGTGTAGGAAGCTTGTGAGTGGGCTGTGAGGTCTGTACTGGGTGTAGGAAGCTTGTGAGTGGGCTGTGAGGTCTGTACTGGGTGTAGGAAGCTTGTGAGTGGGCTGTGAGGTCTGTACTGGGTGTAGGAAGCTTGTGAGTGGGCTGTGAGGTCTGTACTGGGTGTAGGAAGCTTGTGAGTGGGCTGTGAGGTCTGTACTGGGTGTAGGAAGCTTGTGAGTGGGCTGTGAGGTCTGTACTGGGTGTAGGAAGCTTGTGAGTGGGCTGTGAGGTCTGTAGTGGGTGTAGGAAGCTTGTGAGTGGGCTGTGAGGTCTGTAGTGGGTGTAGGAAGCTTGTGAGTGGGCTGTGAGGTCTGTAGTGGGTGTAGGAAGCTTGTGAGTGGGCTGTGAGGTCTGTAGTGGGTGTAGGAAGCTTGTGAGTGGGCTGTGAGGTCTGTAGTGGGTGTAGGAAGCTTGTGAGTGGGCTGTGAGGTCTGTAGTGGGTGTAGGAAGCTTGTGAGTGGACTGTGAGGTCTGTAGTGGGTGTAGGAAGCTTGTGAGTGGGCTGTGAGGTCTGTAGTGGGTGTAGGAAGCTTGTGAGTGGGCTGTGAGGTCTGTAGTGGGTGTAGGAAGCTTGTGAGTGGGCTGTGAGGTCTGTAGTGGGTGTAGGAAGCTTGTGAGTGGGCTGTGAGGTCTGTAGTGGGTGTAGGAAGCTTGTGAGTGGGCTGTGAGGTCTGTAGTGGGTGTAGGAAGGAAATTCAGCTTTTATTGACGGGATTTTCTGCTTTTGCCCGCAGGTCCAGATCACATTAACTACACACGCATGTGGAGGCCTCTCCAAGAGGGACATCAAACTCGCCAAGTTCATCGATAAAGTAGCCCTAACCATGTAGAGTGTGTGTGTGTGTGTGTGTGTGTGTGTGTGCGCGTGTGCGTGTGTGTGAGTGTTTGTTTCTAAATTGTGATCCATGTAGAGAGGCATGGTGATTTGGACATTCCTGAATGCTGCTTTCCTTTGACTGGCGCTGTCAGCTGTTTCTGGTGTACTTAATTAAAAATGGGAGATCATGCTAGCCTACTGTGTTTTGATTCAGTTTGGGTGAAATATTAATGTCGTCATTTCAATATTCATAGCTTGTTAGAAGGCTACAACAATCACTTTGTGATGTTTGGCGAGGACTGAGAATGCTATTGGGTAAGTGGCGTCTGCCCTGGAGTTCCACCTGGGTCACAACTCTGTGATTGGTCCAGTTCTACAGCGGAATGTTCCATGACCACTGAAGACAGAGTTGAAGGAGTAACTCAGAGATTGAGAGTAGTCCCAGAGTGGTACACAGAAATGTGCCATATTTTCATGAAACGGTATTTTACAGTCAGACATAAGGGTTAAGAGCCACTTGCCTGCCCGACACTAAGGGCCCTGTGAAGTATATCTGTGGCTCTTTCTAATGGGACTCTGTCTGCAGAGTATCTGCTGTTAGCTCAGAGGTTTTTTTATTATTCCCATCACTGTTACTATATATTTTCAAACGGGTTATGGGAGGTGTCATTGTGAGATCCATCCATCCATCCATCCATCAACTCATTTGAATGTCACTCAGCAACTATGACATCAGAAAAATGTGCAGTTGTCTCTTGATTTTTTTCCAGAGCTGGGAATATATTATATATATATATATATATATAATATATATATATATATATATATGTATTTATTTTTTTTACTTTACAAGAGTTTTACCAAAATGGGCGGTCGTTTCACTAAACCGTGTTACGTTGCTGGTGTGATGGCAAACTCATAGTTTGATAAGTCCATAATGTTCGCCATCTCATGAACACGCTCTTCGGAGACTGACTGCAAATTGAATTACAATTTTTTGAGGAAGGCTAGCCTATCTTAAGCTTCTCAAGGTCACCAAACTTGTGATCCAAACCTCATTCCAGCATTATCCAGATCTCGGACATGGCGATCTATACCATGCAGTTTGTCATTAAGGAGCGCGTGGAGCCATGGGATCATTGAAGGAGCGTATATACCATCTTTGATATCTCGGTTTTTTTTATATATCGTATATATATCTTCGTGATTTTGATATATCGTTTTAGTTATACTTCCGATGCGTTCTTCTCCTCATGTCATCCACGCGCTTGGACACGTAGGATGGGATCACGAGCTCCCTGGCTAGTGGCCACCGTGAGCGTCCTCCACATGCGTCACGCTCTCCGCTTGCTGAAAACCGTGTCTCTCATCAGTGGTCTGCATGTGAGATTTTAAAGCTGTTAGTCACTGTGTGAGTTCGCCTCTACCATCTCCCTGTGTTAAAAGTAGGCCTATTCAAAGATGTGTGATTAAGTTGTCAGTGTTAATAATTCTTGTTGGTGGTTGTGAGGTTAATTGAGTGAGGATGTTCTAGTAACTGCTAATTCACTCGGTTCTATGTGTGTGTGTGTGTGGACGGACGGACGGACGGACAGGCCCTGATAGCTGCAGTCAGTCTTGGGGCAATCGTGGCCCATTGTTTAGGGCAGTGGTCCCCAAACTTTTTCTTCCGAGGGCCAGCTCACTATGCCTGGCTCTAAGAGAGGGCCAGAGACTCGGAGTATATCAGTAACCATAAATAGCTTAGCGCTGTGAACAAAGGCAGTCTACCTTAGTTGAATATTCCATTACATTTAATCTATAGGCTATTGCAATTTAATACCATTGTTATCTGTGTTTATATTGCCATCTTGCCATATCAGTGTAAAATGTAGCTCAAATGAAATAATACTAATAATAGCATTCTCAAAACTATAAGCAGGGAGTCCCAAAAGTATATTTTGAACTCTGAACTTTGCATACACAGCTCAAGTTGTGAACAAGCAATATCCTACAAATTTAAAGTTCTTAAACTATGAGTTTTATGAAGTGGTGGCAGAAACATCTGAAATGACCACCATTCTAACTTTCACTCACCTGATGAGAACTTTGTGAACTCTGTATGAATATTTGAACGAGTGAATAAAAAATATAAATAATTATACCAGAAAGTTCCAGAATTATGACTTGAATAGAAGTTAGTTAGTTATTAACAATTAATTGATCAACTTTTAGAATACTTTGAGCACTGATGCAGTCAGCAGAGGCCTCTTACATTGTTTGGAGGTACAGTAGGCCTACTATACATTTCATTCCGTTTTCGATGGCAAACGCGAAACAGCGCCAAAACAACCACCAGTGGACAAAAAGAGTATTACATGTGTACTGTTAAGACCCGCCATAGAGAATGAATGGGGGAAATTATGGAGGTTATAGTTTGACGATGTCGTACTCCCGTGCGGGCCGGATCCTATATACCACGGACATGTTTTGGGGGGCCACCCAAAATGAGGTGGCGGGCCGTAGTTTGGGGACCACTGGTTTAGGGGTTCGGCTTGGTACCGGAGGGTTGCCGGTTCGATCCCCGACCAGTAGGAATGGCTGAAGTGCCCTTGAGCAAGGCACCTAACCCCTCACTGCTCCCCGAGCGCCACTGTAGCAGGCAGCTCACTGCTCCGGGTTAGTGTGTGCTTCTCCTCACTGTGTGTTCACTATGTGCTCTGTGTGTTCACTAATTCACGGATGGGATACATGCAAAGAGTCCAAATTCCTTGTATACACAAGTATACTTGGCCTAGCTGGGCATCGTGGAGACTCATGTAGGCCTCCTCAGGTCCGCTCACTGCCCTCCTAGCGCTCCAGCAGTCCTACCTCTACCACACACTCACTCTCCTCCTGCCAGTGTCCTCTACCACACACTCACTTTCCTCCTGCCAGTGTCCTCTACCACACACTCACTTTCCTCCTGCCAGTGTCCTCTACCACACACTCACTCTCCTTGTGCTAGTGTCCTCTACCACACACTCACTTTCCTCCTGCCAGTGTCCTCTACCACACACTCACTCTCCTCCTGCCAGTGTCCTCTACCACACACTCACTTTCCTCCTGCCAGTGTCCTCTACCACACACTCACTCTCCTTGTGCTAGTGTCCTCTACCACACACTCACTTTCCTCCTGCCAGTGTCCTCTACCACACACTCACTCTCCTCCTGCCAGTGTCCTCTACCACACACTCACTTTCCTCCTGCCAGTGTCCTCTACCACACACTCTCTTCCTCCCTCACCACCTCTTGCACTCACTCTCTCTCTCTCATTTTCTGTCTCTCTCTCCCTCCCTCGGCACCTCTTGCACTCTCTCTCTCTCTCTCATTTTCTGTCTCTCTCTCCCTCCCTCGGCACATCTTGCACTCTCTCTCTTGCTCTCTCTTTAAATACTCAGTTCCTCCTCTGTTCAATTGACTCCCTTAAGCAAAGCTTCCAATTCCTCCCTCTGACTGTGTGTGTGACTGTGTGTGTGGTTGTGTGTGTGTTTGTGCGTGTGTAACTGTGTTTGTGTTACTGTGTGTGTGTCTGTGTGTGGTTGGGGGAGGGGGGTATGCATCTCTTGGATGGAAAAATAATAAGTCTTTGAAACATAAATGTCAGACCTTAGACAGGAGAACAGCTGGCCTCTCAGTAGCTAAGGAGAGTGTGGGGGGAGTAGGTGTTTGGTTAGATATAAGTGTGTGTGTTAGAGAGAGAAATGAAATAATGATACATGTTATTATAATATCATGTCTTCAATATTAATAATTTATGCATTTGTATGTTAGGGCTGTTTTTATTTATTGGTCATTCATAAGTGTGTGTGTGTGTGATGGGGATTTTTTTTTTAGATATTTGATCTCTGGCATAGAGATAACAAGGTCACAGAGAGCATAGTTAATACTATACACACAGAGACAGATTCTCTCTCTCTCTCTCTCTCTCTCTCTCTCTCTCTCTCTCTCTCTCTCTCTCTCTCTCTCTCTCTCTCTCTCTCTCTCTCTCTCTCAAAGTTGTTCACACACACACACACACACCACTCCTCCTAGTTTTACAGCCTAATGATGAAGAGTGCACTTAGTAAGAGTGTGGGTGAACAGCTCTGTCAGGTGTGTGTGTGAGTGAGTGAGTGTGTGTAAGTGTGTGAGCGAGTGAGTGTGTGTAAGTGTGAGCGTGCATATGCCTATGTGTGTGTGAGTGTGTGTGTGTGTATATGTTTGTCCATATGCTTGTGTGTGTGTGTGTGTGTGAGTGACTGATTGCTGTGTTCTCCCTGTAGTATGAGACTGAGCCTTTTAAGAGTCTGGAGTGAGAGGGAGACGTCTCTGGGCCAGAACACACAGGGGAGTCCTCCAGATGTGTGTGTGTGTGTGTATGTGTGTCTCTGGGCTAGAACACACAGGGGAGTCCTCCAGATGTGTGTGTGTGTGTGTGTCTCTGGGCCAGAACACACAGGGGAGTCCTCCAGATGTGTGTGTGTGTGTGTGTGTGTATGTGTGTGTGCATGAGCTCAGACAACTGCTGTCGACTCAGGTGAACCGCACACACACACACAAAACACAACACACTCCACACACACACACAAAACACAACACACTCCACACACACACACAAAAACAACACACACACACACACACATCCAACACGTCCACACACACACACACACACATCCAACACGTCCACACACACACATCCAACACGCACACACACACACACACACACACACACATCCAACACGTCCACACACACACACACACACACACACACACACATCCAACACGTCCACACACACACACACACACACACACACATCCAACACGTCCACACACACACACACACACACACACACACACACACACACATCCAGCAGGTCCTGCATTAATGATTGTCCTGGCCTGACTAAAGCTGGAGCTGCGGGGTCTTTTGAGGCGTCTCATCAGGTCTGCGCCAGTCAATGATTACTGCTGGCCACACACACACACGAACACACACACACACACACACACACACATATATGCTCACATACACACACACACACACACACACACATGCACGCACGCACGCACACACACACACACACACACACACACACACATCCAGCACGTCCACACACACACACACACACACACACACACACACACACACACACACACTCACACACACACTCACACACACACACACACACACACACACACACACACACACACACACACAAACTCACACACACACATCCAGCACGTCCACACACACACACACACACACACGCACACGCACACGCACACGCACACACACACACAAACTCTCTGGAGGCCCGCCCTGCATTTACTGCTATATTGTCCAGTGATTCCCAAACTGCCATACACATATGTTGCCTTGTCTAAGAAATATCTGTGAGTGGTATGTGTGTGCACTGAAAAGTGTAAGTCTAAGTGACTGGAGTGCGTGTGTGTGTGTGTGTGCGTGTGTGCGTGTGTGCGTGCGTGTGTGTGCGCGTGTGCGCGTGTGTGTGTGTGCGTGTGTGTGTGTGTGCGTGCGCGCGCGCGCGTCTGTGTCTGTGTCTGTGTCTGTCTGTGTGTGTGTGTGTGTGTGTGTGTGTGTGTGTGTGTGCAGACTGAGAAGTGTGCCTCTGACAGCTCTGTCTTAGTGATGTTCCAGAGGGGTTGGCGTGCTCTGTGTGAGATGTCAGACGGACAGAGAGAAACCACAGGCGCTGCAGCCGGGGTGATGAAGCACAGCTGACACCCAGGGCTCCAGTGCTAAAGTCACTCCCAAATCAACTCCTGGGGACAGAGGGGTATGTTTTAAGCACTTCTGTAACATTGTTGAGTGAATTTTAAAGGCAAATATCAGCATGCCTCGTATGTCCCATTCGTACGTCTCTTCACACCGTGAGTTTACCTCAGATAAGAAGTGGGGAGAGTGATGAGTCACTGCTGACGCCTCGGCCTCAGGCTCCATCCCTCCACTCCCCAGGTGTCTGTGTCATTCTTATCTCTCCATCTGAATGGTTATATGGTGCTATTGCACTCCAGCCACCCTCACGGTTTAGTGTGTGTGTCTGTGTGTGTGTGCGTGCGCGTGTGTGTGTGAGAGTCTTGAGTTGCGCAGCAGGGAATCCCAACTATGCTATGGGTTTATGATTCTCTGATGTTTATGAAACAGAGCAATTGTCTGAATGTTAAACACACTGTTGGTTCTGGTGGGGTAAATGACACATCTGATGGAGGTGCTAGAGAGAGGAATGGACATCGGTTTGATGGACACAGGGGGAAATCGGATTAGTTCCTGAAATCAGACCTTTAGAACTGTTACTTCCACACTGTTACTTCCAAGTGATCAGATCACATTTGCATATCCAGACACCACCAACCAACCTATGTGCTTTAGTTGCTATGGTAGCAATGGAGGCCTCGGTAGAATCACAGTTTCAGAATCACAGTGTGTCTCTGTATCAGTCCCAAATCAATCAATCAATCAATCAATAAGGGGGTCAATTTCTTGGTCCTCTGCTATGCTTTGCTGATAGGAACATAAATATATTTGCATTTTTAAACCACCTCCAAATGCAGTGTGAGTCTGATTTGCAATAATTAGATTTTAGGTGATTTGTTGCTATCCAGACTTTCAGAAGTGAATCTGAATGCAATCTAGACTGGTGTGGGTGTGAATTGCTGCTGTCTGTGGCATGGGCGGATTATGAACTTTCGGGCCCCTGGGCCCAGATGTATTAAGGGCCCCCCATTTATTGTCGTATATGTGGGAGGGGCGGGGGGGGGGTTTTTAATTTGTTTGATGTGATTTCCTGTATTCTGGTGCATTTTGGGGATGGCCAATACTAAATTCAATCAGATTCATAGCCTACATCCTGATTTGTTGATATTGAGGCAATGATTCCATGCAAAGGCTTGGGCTTCAGGGCCCCCTGACCCCTTGGGCCAGTGCAGTAATCCATCCCTGGTCTGTGGAACACTGAGGATCTGTGTGAACCAGTGAAAATGACTACACTGGAGATGTTAGTTCTGCGATAGTCGAGGTATAGGTGTTCCCTTCACACGCCAGCAATTGGCGCTGTTGCTACCACCTGATAATAATGAGAGAGGGTTAATTAAGTAACCTAATAATGCTACTTACAGGACAATTATACATTTCCTGCTACTGTTTCCACAGTTGGAGAAGTCGATGTCCAGCACGTTGGGATAAAGTTCACTTTACTAATATTTAAGTAAAGGGATTTTTTATTCTTTCTTTCACTTGGAATGATGACCAACAGAAATGTGAAAATGAAACCACTGCTAAATTACCAGTCAAGATGAGCTTGATTATTGCAAGCTGACCACCAAATAAATCTGATACTTTGTGTAGTGAGAAGTATGTCACTCTGTCTGGTGTTAAATACTGCAGCACAACATGGCACTTGCGTGGTCTAAAAGCAGATGACTTGACAGCCACACATTTCAAACCCCTCTGCGAGAAATCATGAGTGCCCCTACATAGGTGATGACTGGACCAACGCATGGCGGAAGACTCGCAAGGAATTGGATGAGGAATATATATCATTTGCGTTGATTTAGCCATTACTATAAGGAAGAACGATACTCAGATCTGCCGGGCCGCTGATAGTAGAGCATGGGATAGGCCTATAAGTGCTTCCTAATGGCGAGGAAAAATGTGTCGGGTTTAACACTGTCATTTGATAGAGTACCGCAAGGTGAGGCTATGTACTGGTATTTTGAGGGCATCCCTGCACCGCGTTATATGATCAGCAATAGTTATATGTGTTGGAGTTTGGTATTCTTAAGGATGTATCAAACTGTCGGCCGCTGTTTTTCATTTCCATGTGTTCGGTCAGTGGATGGAACCAAGTAAACATAGGCTATGCAGAAGCCTCCAGGTTGGCAGTAACACGTAGTGTTCCTTGCAGAGCTATAACTTCCAGAGAAACTCGGTTTTAATTTTTTTAAGGCCACATCAAGACAAGAAAAAAAATGTAGATATAACCCAGTTAATCAATGCTTTTTTTGTTTATCCAATTTAATATTCGGTAATTACGTTATGTTGAAATGCACTATACTTGGAAACTCTTCTAAAGCGTTGTCTGTTTTTGAAATAGGTCACTGACGTCTTTGATTGTCCCCCCTTTTGCATCCTCTGCTTTAATCGACGTCTGAAATGTTCGGCGTTTGTTGGCGTATTGTTGGATAAGATGAGGATCCCCTACTTCACTGGCCACACTAAGTAGGCCTAGTTTCCTTATACGCTTGAATCGGAGGCAGTAAGCTATAGAGGAAATGTTGAGGAGTTCAGAGCACACTCTCCAGACTTCTCCGCCAACTGAAGTGGATCATTATGCGTCCTTGAAAGATCATAAACACAGGACGTATTGTTTTCTTATCCTAAGTGATTTGAATGTCAAATACCATATATCAGTTTTTGAAAAATGTTTGACCTAACTTGCAGGATATTTTGCCGTTAAGTCTGTGAACGGGTCTTTGACAAAAGCACACAAAGAGAACAGCCCACTTCAAATATTTACAGACAATAAAACGGCAATATGAACTTTGGCCCATGGGTCACGATCCGAGCAGTCTTCTGCAGATTGGCAACATCTACTCGAGGCCGTGTCTGTTTTTCTTAGAAATCCCTGGGAGCTTTGAATTCATTTTATTAGCCTGTGAAATTGCTTTACGACACTACATTGCAATTTTCTTGGGGAAACCATGCTGACTTTTGGAGAATTTTGCTTTACCATAACGTAACAAACGAAACACAGATCACCAGGACTATTTATTAATAACCTATGAACATTATTCATTATTATTATTATTATTAGTAGTAGTAGTAGTATTGTTGTTGTTATCGTTATTGGCTGGAAATGTGTTTGTGGTATACATATAATACTTTCATGCGAATTAATGATAGCCTATATGATTATTAATTGTCATAGACAATTTTCTTCTGCAAAACGGAAACATATATGTATTATGCTTAACGTCCTTGCTTATTCTAAAATACAAAAAAAGATAGGCTGTCCTTCCCAGTTCTCTGATTTGATTTGGAAGGCTATAGGGTTAGACTTGTTCCTGTGACATAATAATTACGCCTAGCCTACTGTTCAGAAAAGTTTCCTAATAAATAACTAGATTTATGAAATATACTTTACCATAGCCTACCAACAGGGAGCAAATAGAAAGGTCAAAAGAGACTACCTCCTCTAACAGCGCGGGCGGAAATGTCAGAGGCTATCGGCTGCAATAGGTGAGAAGAACCAAGTATATAAAAAGTTAAATTGCCGCGGGCTCTGCCCTTAATCTGGCCTTAATGTCGCTTAATGACTGTTTGACTGATATGAGGTTTGTGGACCAGGGGAAACCAGATCGATTGTTGGAGTTTGCGTTAGATAACTCATTTAGTTATTTCCCTTAACATGAGCATACATCAGTTCCTGGTATGGCTTTGAGTAGGCCTATTTGCACGTAGGCTACGCAAAGAATTGTGTGTGTGTAATTGTGTGTTGCTGCGCATGTATGTGTTTTTTGAAACAAAAACAGCGATGAAGAAGTAGAGCAGATGGTATGTGCCCCCGGTCGGCGGTTGTGTTTGCGCGCGCGCGTGCTTGTGTACATAGGCTATGCGGTTTATGATTGAGAGTGCATGGCGCAGTCAAAAAGAGACCAAAAAGAGACCATAGGCATAGTATATAAATCCTGCTGCCACAGGAAACGAGACCTCTCCCATGATATGTGCTAGCTAGATGCGTTCCTTTGGCAGCTGTCATTGCAGCCTATGGCCCGACTCACGGCAAACCGCAACGACTCAGCTGCGGAGTCGAGAGTACACACACACACACACTCACACACACGACCAAAAGTGCCAACTGCTGTGTGACGTGTGGGGTGCGTGTGCATAAGAGAAAAAACAGGGATAGAATTACTCTTAATGAATCTCGCCCTTGCATCTTTTCGCCCCTCTGGTCGCTACATATTTGAAAGCCACAAGAAATCATTTTAATTGTATCGTACTGGAGTTTGTTATGCTTGGAAGGATAGCAGCATCAATTAGCGGTCGATGCCGTGAAAGGGTTCCTGTGTAAAAGTGCCTGCACTCAGCATATCTCATGATATACAGTACAAATCTAACATTTGTATTGATGATTGCAGTTTGAATCTAAATCGTCTGAGAATATGGCTACTTTTCATTTTTCATATTTTATAAATAAGTGCAATTAGATAAAAAACGAGTTCCCACACTGCAGGATCTTAATAGGTCTTTCTTTTATAGCCAACCTCAACTAGCCTATTACTTTGAAGAAATATAAACATGGAAAATAAACCTGAACGCCTTCTGTCGTACTTTATTCAAACATATTACCATAAACACTTGAGTATGTTTCAATCACCTTTAGTTACAGTATAAAGGACGTGCTTGGTTCTGGTTTTACACATATTATAATGTCAATTTACAAAAGACTGCACTCAAGATAAGCATGCAATTTATCTACGGAAGCAAATAAACAACAACTGCAATGACAAGTACAACAGCATCGTGAACAATAACATCACCGACACAGAAAAAATCCAGAAGACCAAGCAGGTAAAAATATTGTGAACCATAGGCCTACCATTTGCCTACGGAACAACTGCCATTTACGCCGAACTGTTGTACCCTTTTTAGGTCAGGACAACACATGAGCAATTTACACAGGCTTCATCTACCTGTCGCTCCAACTCCGAAAAAAAAGTAAATCTCCTATTCGACAATTTGTTTCCAACAAAAAAGATTTAAATACGATATTTTTTTTTATCTTCAACTTGAGCAACAAATGCTCAGAAGTTCTTTTGTTTAATATAGTATGTACAAAGTTGCAATGTAACACGTCTTCACTTTGAAATCCAAATTATGGATATTTAAATTGCTGTGCAAGTTCATTTGGTAAACACATACAACCCGCATAATCCATCTGAAAGAAAAGAAACGACTGCATCCAGTTTAGTTGTCTTTTCGCCCAATGCGCAGGTGCTGGTCTCCGAGGTTATTTTTTTTTTAGCGACGTTTAATTTGTCAGCTGTTATATTGACACGCGTTGAGGCTCGACCCTGGACTCTGCAGTCCACTGTATCCAAACGTTGGGTGCTGTTTGGACTTAAGTCTCAGGGTTGCGAGACTGGAGTTGCACGTGTCTCTGTAGACACTGTACGGGGAGGCCTGCGGGCCATACGGACAGGTGGATGACGTCATGGCCGAATTGATGGAGGAGCCCCCGATGCCGTTAAGGTTGCTGATGTTGTTGAGTCCAGCCGCGGACATGCCAGGCACACCCGAGTGTCCCATACTGGAGGCCATAGTCATGGACGAGATGGAGTTGGGGGCGGAGAACATGGACTGGGAGGTAAGCGGACTCATGGAGTTGAAGAAGGTGAAGTTCTTGGTGGCGAGCGGCGCTGGCGCCAGGCCTTTGTTCGTCCAGTTATTGTAGGTGTAGGCCGGGTACATGTCATCATACGGCTGCATGAGGCCGCTGAACTGCGGCAGGTAGCTGTTCTTACACAGGTCCATCTGCTGGTTCCGCTCCCGCTTTCGCCACTTAGCCCTGCGATTTTTGAACCACACCTGGAAAAAGGAAATGCATGATTTAGGCTACTATGTTATCATTATCGTCACTTACCTACTATTTTTACTATTATTGTTGTTATGTTATTATTGGTATTGCTACCATTATTATTATTATTGTTGTTGTTGTTGTTATTGTTATTGTTATTGTTATTGTTATTGTTATTATTATTATGATTATTATTCTATCTTGTTGTTTTATCTGAACGATATTGAATCATCTTGTCAGTAGACCTGCTGGTTGACTAATAATGCAAAAGTGCATTTAATGCAAAAGTGCCTCTATAGTGTAAATGGCATCGGTAGGTTAATTGAATAGGCTACTCTATTGTAGGTTCTTGTAGGTGTGGATGTAGAGAGAGCGTTTGGTGCAGTTGGCGTCGGTCAGTGTAAAGAAACCCTTATTAAGGATACCGTGACATTTTATTATTGCTACTGAGTTATTTTAGACAACGCGTGAAGTCTATTTATAGGTTCGTGGAGTACATGGCTGCTTTGACGAATTGTCCACAATGACTTTAGGGATATGACGCCATATGCTTTGAACAGGGTCGGCTATTTTTAGCAACCTTCTTCTCCCCACTCGGTGTGCGCATGCCTGTCCGTTATTTAATGCACACTCCCGTGCTGTGTCCGTGCACGAGAGCGAAAGGAGATAACGTTAAGTGGAGAGTGTGATAATCACCGAATTCATCACTTAACATTCACTGACTTCTGCTGCGTGATGATATGCCAACGGAGATGTAGACTAGTCCGTTATCTATTAATTTCTCTATTTCCTAATCGGCCTAATTTTACTTAAACTCAAACTATCGATCGAAGACCTCCTACAACAATATCTACAGCCTTTTTTGAGAGTCTGACCATTAGCCGTGTCATTTTATCTCTTAGGCTAATGGTGATAAGCCAAGATAAAATGAACTTAAAAATTATTTGTTGCCAAGATTAGTTGGCTGAACAATTTTAAGGAAATTATTTAAAAAAGAGGAGCATAGATCTACGAAAATAATGCATTTGCGTACCTAAATATTATTTGTGGGCTTTTTAGAAATTAATTAAAACAGCGTATAGAGGACCTTGCATGAGCCTAATAATCTCTATCTTCTTTTTCAAAGAAACAAATAATTTCTGGACATTCATATTGTTGATGTTTGTGATTATCTTGCTTGATGGGGAATAATTTATTAATTTATCTGTGAATTTTATTCCATAAGAAATATTTTTACAAGTAGGCCTAGGCCTACTCACGAATTTTAAAGCAACTGTTATTACAAAATATTTCATTGTAAAAATACAGGTATTAAATGCAAATAATAAATATCTAAAACAGTCACCCAACTGGATTTGGGTGACTATATTCCGAATAGATAAAAAAAACAGCACTGTTTTACGCCTTCAGCGCTTGTTGAGATAATAACCAAGTCTATCCCTACCATCCATAATTAGCGCAGAAACATATTTGGATTTTTCAAAATTCCGGACTTTAGAAATTATCAATTTCATGAAACAATTTCAAACAGAGAAATGAACAATGTCTCAGTCTTACTCGCACTCGTGCCTCCGTGAGATTTGTCCACACTGCGATCTCCTCCCGCGTACTCATGTCCGGGTAGCGGTTCCGCTGGAAGGTGGCCTCGAGCTCCTGCAGCTGCTGGCTCGTGAAGTGCGTCCGCTGCCGCCTCTGCTTTTTCTTCTTCGGGTCGTCCGCCTGTCCATCATCACTGCGGTGCTCTACGTTCCGCTCCTTTTCTGTAAGAATCAGCGAGAGGAGATTATTTTTCCGAACACTTATTTGCATTTTAGAACCGACAGACACAGAGGCCTAAAAACACACCAGCATATGCATGTGTTGGCTTAGCAAATGGTCCGCGAACAGTTCGAGGTTTTTGACAGGCCTTTTGGTGATTTTGTTCTAGCTTGGCAACAGCGAGAGCCCTGGGGTGTGTACCAGGCCCTAAATCTGATACCTTAAGTAGCCCAAAGGCCACATCTGGGCCTCTTCACGTTCTGGGAAGAGGCGAAATACATCGTTGAGCTGACATGCAGGTTTTAAAGGTGCTTCTGGACTGTATATCTGCTAGGCTGTAACTGTGAGCCAGCCTAGTCTATAGCTTTCATATAAGCGCTGCCAGCCCCGCTGATAACTCTACAAAAGCGCAGCTGTCGATGAAACGGCACAACAAAAAACATTGTAAATTAGGACATTGAAGTTAGCTCCGTGAGAGAGTGTGTGTGTGTGTGTGTGTGTGAGCGCGCGCACGCGCGCTCATGTAACATTTGGAGCACATTAAATAGCTTAGCCCTCATCACAAACATATGTAGGCCTCTGCCTACCCTGGAGTTTCATGAAACGATCTCATAAAACAACCTATCCTTAATCGTCAAGGAAATACACATAAGATACCTACTTGCAAATATTGAACATAAGTACATAAAAAGTGAACCTGTGACAACGTTAGCTTTGTTTTACAAAGCGCCCATTGTAACATTCACTACTAGATAAAATAAGTATGTCTTGGAAATAACCTTTTTGGAGCTATTCCACATCAGGACAAAAACACAGCCGTAAAGTGCTCGCCTGATTACTGTTACAAGTTTGAACACAGATAACCAGCTCTGGTACGGCGGTGTAAGCAGGCCGAGGCGTGTAGCCGGATTAAGGTGCATAAGTGACAGGGAGGTTCCTGTCAGTGAGAGAGAGAGAGAGAGAGAGAGAGAGAGAGAGAGACGCTGGAATAGTCGAATGTGTGTACCTGCGATCTCTGCATCCGATGATTCGCAGCTCGAATTCTCTAACGCTTCCCGCGTGCTGGTCGTTCTCGGCAAGTGAAATGTAGAGGCCATGTCGCGCGGTCTCACTGGCTTGGCAATTCGATCCAAATTCATTCCACCTTGGAAAAAAATGATTAAAGCGTTAAACTATTTCATCCCTCAGTCTTTGCCAGTCTCTTCGAGTCTAGTCTACAATCCACTCGACAGCTGCCTCCATCGCGCGATAAAAAACAATAGTGGTGTCCCAGGTAGGCTGGTCGCCACGAGCCGAAGAGAAAAAAGGACAGGAGCAAGCGCTTTCGATTTCCCGTTGGAGTGTCTGTGGATGGAGGCCGCTAGCGCAGCTGAGCCGAGCTCAAGGTTCCTCCCCTGCTCTCCTCCCCGTCTCACGCGGGTCCCTCCCACCGCACACGGGTGCCATCCCCGGACCCCGAAGCCCGTGGGGGGAGCACGTAAGACTAGCGCGCTTCAGGCAAGATTGAAAAGCTGGCAAGAAAAAAGGGGCCCCTTTCCTCCAGCCTGTGTGAGCTTGAGAAGAGCAGTCGGTGGCTCTTATAAGCACAGCGCAAAGGCTGCCTCTTCAATACGGGCTCAACAAAGTCAACATAACCCAGGCCCACGGTTGAGTTTCAAAAGAACTACAAAAGCCAACGAGAAGAGGGACAAAAACAACACCAGATGCGCATTCTCTGGACATGCATTATGGTTACGCGTATTTAATTAATGCATACAAATATAACGTTAGCAAAGAACACATTTTTATGAAACATCATGGCGCAGTCCTTTTCCAATCACTGTATGGAAGGGTACTAAGACATGTCACCATATTACATCACACACATGCAACAATCCCTCTTTAATCTTCATAATATTTATCTTAAACGGCCTTACAATATCCATAACTGACAATCATACCTTACCATGGCCTATCATACATCACCATTTCTAATAGGCTATTTTATCGCATTCAATAACAATAATAATAATTCAAATTGTAATTACTAATTACTTTTAATGAATTACTTTTATTACTGACATATTAGCAATGTTATAACTTCTAGTACCGGTAGTTAGTCTACTTTGCCTTACATCAACATGACGAGTATTGTTGGTTTTCGATTAACATAATATTTTCTTTAACCCGGTCGTGGCCTCCACCTTAGCCACAGGAGGTGTAGCGGCGCCTGCTGGTGAGTGCACCACGGAAGGTTCCTCCCCAGAGAGGAACTACTGATTCCGGATCACAGACACAAACCCAACGGAATTATTGAATTTGCAGTCTTTTTTGTTGTATCGGTCGTATTCGTTGATGTCAGTAGCGATGTAGGCTACTGGATTTGTCAACAGGTAGCCTATTATTTGACCTAGGCCTAATTACATTTAAGAGAAAATCAAACACGCTTCCATATCTACACAGACCTGTATTTTATTTGCTTTTTTGGATGTCACAATTTGCTGGTTTGGTTTGCAAGAGAAACACATGAAAATATTCACACTGCCCCTTTCTCCCTGCTTCATAACCCGCTGCGGGCCGTTGCATAGGCGAATCCATTATTATGTGTGGGACATTCGATCGAGTAGAAAAAGCCTATTCTGAAATGTAACCGCGACGCAACTGTTGAGGGTGTCATGGAATAAACTCGATGACACCAGAGAGCACCTCATCCCCGAGTCGCAGGCTCCTCGGCCTCAGCTGATAATGATGTTACATGAGCCGCTTATGTCGTCGGCGATATTTATCACGCGCTATGTGGAGCAGCGTTCGCGCTCTTTCATAAAAACACAGGAGAAGGGTGTTCAGGTGAGACGGGGCCGTCAGCTTTCGCTGTCAGCGGCGCCAGATCAGCGCTCATCGGCTCGGTTGTGACAGCGGCGTTTGACATAAGAGCCCGTCTGGCGAGAAGCCTTCCTCTAGGGGCTGTTTAAGGGCGTTTGTGCGCCCTCTTGACTATCACTTAGTTCCCATTCATTTGTTTCGGATGCCTTCCCAGTGTAATGCAATATTATTTCGGAGTCTCTTCTCCAACACAATGGGGAGGACGCACGCAATTCTCACATATTCCGTCATGCCATCTAACACTGGGATTATTTGCCTTGGAAAATGAATTAACTCTGAACGTCTGGGAAGCAGAGTTGTCGTTGAAAAACGTATAGGCCTAGGGCCTTAAACGCACGCATTGAGCAGAGAAAAACAGCTCTATTTAAATGTTGCATCTAGTGTAAGTTAAGCGTAGCCTGAGCCTGCAGCCTGTAGAACGGCTATTCAGCTTCACATGCAGTGGAGTGCGTGCAGGGCTATTTTTTTTTTTTTTTTAAAGAAAAGGTGATTGATTTAATCAAAGCAATATTCCACTGAATATTTGCAATCGACTCATCTTAAGGTTTTTGCTTTTTGTTTGCTAATTTGGAAGATATTAAAATAATCAGCTGGTCTTGGCGCTGGAACAAGACATTACGCGTTCCTGCTGAAGGGTTTAATTTTGATACTTTGTAGCAGCACATTCCAATAAACCAGTGCACAGAAAGCCACGGAGCGGTGTTGCCATGAGACAGACTAATAGCTTAAACCATGATCCCCCTACTCGGCCAACACATGGTTTTGACTCTTTAAAGCATATAGCCCAGCAAGAGCAGAGTGAGAGCAGCTCTTCTCCAAAACCTCAAGCTGTGACACGGCTTTGGCCTCTTCCGGAAAGGGACGCAGTGCGGCTGCAGTGGTGCGCTCATTAGGATAGGACGGCGTGTGTGGAACTCGCCAATCAGTGACGTAACCAGATGTGTACAAACTTGTTAGACCAAAATGACTCTGCAAATAATAGCCCTTCGGAGTTAATTAAGTGACCACGACTAGGCTACTGGAAGTTCAGGTTCATTCTGAAAGAACAACTTCAAAGGTGCGTCACTGCGAGCAGTCGGGCCAGTAGAGTGAGCGCGCCTTACTGGACACCCTACAGTTAAGGGTCTACTGGTCCTGACCACATGGCGGCGGAGGACCGACAGATCCCGGAGACATTGTTAACATATTTTTTTTTTTCGATGAAGAGGAGGCGCGAGGGAGGAACGGCTAGGGAATATTGATCACAGAGAGAGCGTGAATCAAAATAAACGACGCACGCGCGTCGCCGACTTCAAACCATATTCCGAACAGCGAAGAAGTAGAATTACCTTAAGCTTGGCGGTTCACAGGGGTTTTATTTGACAATCGAATCAAACCCTTCTAACTAGCAAAACAAACAGCAGAACAGCCGCGCCCCGGAGCCCGGTTCTGGACGGGAGCCGAGAGACCATGCTAGGGCCTGCGTGACTGCTGATTCTCACTGGAGCGGCTCGGATATGCTTAGGTGATGTGCAGGCTCTGCCGCAAACAGTATCAGATATTTACATGTGCACAATGCACCTATAACTAGACAACAGAAAGCCTAAACGCAGGGGTTGTCTTGTCTCTAGGGGAATTTACATGCGTGTCTGGTTGGCCGTGTTTTCGGTAGTCACTTTGTCCCTCTACACTTTGCAAAGATGTTTGGAACAACAATGTAGTGTATTGTTTCATGTTACTTTTACTTGTGTTTTCATTTCAGATATTGTATTGAATTAAATTAGCATTTTCAGGCAAATATTCCCTGTTAACAATATCCATATAATCACAGTGAATAGCTACAGACGTAGAGTAACCCAGGTTTGATTAAGGTGATATTTTGTTTATTTTCTCTGACTTTCAATTAGGTTTTAACGCATATCAGCATTCCGAGCAGGCCATTTCGAATATTCACTTGTATACATTGAGGCTTAATACATTTTCAATAATTCATATTAGTCAAGACACAACTGACAATTATAATCTAACACTCATCGCTATTCCCGTCCCACATCAATCTTGCTCTGGGTCTTGAACTGACACTATTTACATATTAAAGCAGCTAGGCTGTCATTTCGTGATTTAATGGCAAGGCTCTGGGAAAAGAAGAAGCAACGATGAGAGCCTGTGAGGCTGACACGGAGGAGCGATCTGACAGCACAAACACAGGCTACAGCTTGCTTTTAAGAAGCAATTATGGGATAGAAACGGCGGAATCGGTGGGAAGTGGGATCATCCGCTGTAACAGTCTAGCCCACTGACCGCTGAGGGATTCAACAATAACATTACAGGTGTGTGTGTGTGTGTTAGAGAGAGAGAGAGGGGGATTTACCTTGATCGCCGCAAGAGATTACATTCTTGGACAAATTAAGTTCCATTCCAAATACCTGTGGAAAGAGGGGAAAACAAACAACAAAACACACGTTTATTTTTTATCTTTAACAAATGGCAAATAAACGACAGCATACAAACTACTAATAGGCATACATTTCCACATAGCAAATAATTACAAATTAATTTAAAGTAGGCTTTTTTAATGGGAAGATTTTTCTAATTGAATGTGAAGGGCTCAAACGTAGTTAGCCTAGTGGTTTTCATGCAGATAAAAGTCTTGATTTTTACATGCATTTTAATTCCCACATAGGCCTTATAGGTGAACATAGCATACAGTAATAGTAAATAAATACATACTATATAACAGTAAATCCCTCCTCCATTAGATATAAACATGTAAGCTAGCCATCTTAATATTTTACATAATAGGAGTTTGGGTACATATCAAGCTTTTAGTTGTACTTGAACTACTGTGTGTGTGTGTGTGTGTGTGTGTGTGTGTGTGTGTGTGTGTGTGTGATAGACATGAATGATCAGTGTGCATAAGGTGATCTTAGTGTGATGGATTCCTATGGTCTCTTTCTCTCTCATCTGCTGAGGACCCTTCATAAATCATGAGGGGCAGTGAGCTACCCCGTACCCTTTAGCCGCCTCTAACCCACAAATACGCAAACACACACTAGCACCGAGTACGTAGGCCTACACGTTATTTACACACTTGTGCATGTCTAGAACCGCTTTGCCTTTCAGATCAAGTGGATCAAAAAATATCCCTTTTCCTATTTCTGTCCGGGTTATGACCAGACATGCATCGGTGAACACATATGGTCTGACCCCTCTTTATTGAATACATCTTAAGTAGACTATGAAATAATAATAATAAAAAATCAATCACACCAGACTGTACTGTGTTACTGGTTCACGCAATACATGTTTTATATGTGCAGTTAATTGAGTACATCTTTGATATTCCGCTTTGGTATTCTAGCCCGTTTCCAACACCAGTAAAATGATAAAGCGCTTGTGATTGTTGGACTTGCACTGTAAAGAGGGTATCCTGATCTGGTGTTTCTCTTCGTGTTAAACTTGGACGAAAATAACCGTTGATAGCAAATGACTCATCCATCGACTACCTGACGTATTATTCTTTGTTTTCTGTGTTTAGTTTTTAAACTTCGTGTTTGACTAGACCGCGGAGACAGGCCCTGTGCTGTCTTGCGTTTGCCTCGCCCTGCTTTGACAAAGCGCGCACCGAGCTTCTTTCAGGAGAGCTGCCGTGACGGACAGCATTGAACACAAATGTCAACACGGGTGGTATAGTGACTCATCTGCTAAAGGACCGGAGTTTCCTCGTACTCTCTCTCTCTCTCTCCTTCTCTCTGTGTGTGTGTGTGTGTGTGTGTGTGTGTGTGTGTGTGTGTGTGTGTGTGTGTGCGTCCGTCCGCACTCGCTTGTATAGTGCGTCTTAGCTAACAATTGATTACTTAAGTAAAATGAACATTCCACCGCTTTTTCCACTCACCGGGTATAAGCTACTGTATTTTATAGGCTATAGACACATCCGGCTGCGCTACTAGATCAATATAAAACTACAAACATGAAGCTTTCTGTTGCATACCGGCATAAACGATGTCTGGTCGTTTAAAAGGCTATGGCTTATTGCATATTCCACACTCCGACAATGAATACACGCTCACTCACTGGCTGGGTCGGAACTAGGTGATGTCTCCTTTTTTCCTCTCAAAATTTCTCCATGCAGGTGAAAAATAGATCCACGTACGCGCGGGAGTCCAAAATCTATGCTCTGACGGCCTCTCTGTCTCGCGCTCGGTTTTCTCCGGGCGTTTTCTCTCGCGCTTGAATGACGTCATGGCTGCGAGCTCCATGGTGGGAACCCGATCCAGGATACGAAGAGGGAATCAGCGCTGGCGAAATAATTGGTCTTCCAGAGCTTTAAGAACTTATAAATAAATAGAGTTGTAGAGAATGCCATCTTCCATAAGGTCAGCTCAACTCAAATTATGCCTTGTCGAAATTTGCGAATGTTTTTGAATGTGCTTGTTTGACTAGTTTCTTTTCAGAGTACGACTATTTAAAACATGTTAAAGCACAATTCTAACGTCCCCCTCTGCTTGTAAACCTAAATAAGTAGCATTTTACACAAAATTAAATTGTATCACTCTGCAAATATCCGGCTATTATTGGGTCCCAATGCTATCCATTCTATTCTTGGATTGGCAATGGGGATCCCACCAAGATTTCATCAGCCTTTAATAGACAGATTATGTTAAATCCAGTATTGGAAAGGGGCTTATGCGAGATTTGTGGATCAACATCACATGAGCATACAGCAAACAACATGTATGTGAACTTGTCCCTTTTAACCTTTTATAATTAGTCCTATATATTTTTGTATTATTTTGTAAGTTCCAGACTCGTGCATAGTGCCTATTCCTTAGCCTGTATCAGTTGGTGTCGGTTAAATTTGTGGGATGGCGGTCTATTAGTGTTTGTGTTATTAATGCACAGATGAAAACGTCTCTCCTCTCTCCTTCTCTCCCAGAGTGTCTCCCTGGCGCGCAGTCCCTCGGCCTGACTGAAAATCCGTCCTCATAAAAGTCTTTTTACGAGTTTATTGTAGGCTTATGTTTAATCCACGCCATGGCTTAAATGCCTTTTAGTTTACATAATTGAATAGTAGCCTATTTGGGATCCCTCGGATCCTAGGTCCTTAAGTAAGAAATAGTAGATAGCCAAAGCTGGACAGGACTACATACTTAACCCGATTTGTGAACATTAAAAGACTGTTCCTCAATTCCAACACGTATCTTAAAGACGCGGCATGACACCCTGCAACCACGGTTGTCAAAATAAAAACATAAGGATTTAATTGTTTCTGTTTCAATTTAAAGTATTCCTCTTAGTTTGCATTTTTTATACTGGTCTATATATTTTTAGGTTGAGGCTATTTATTAGAGTATCATATGACTAGGCTAATCTTTAAACTACAATTCGCAATTCGCAAATGTAAGCTATTTTAATTGCGACAAAATAAGAATAATTCTGTCTTTAGAAAAGCACTGCGAATTCACTGAAATTGTTTGCAAGTTATGAATTACAATTATCTTAATTGTGGAGGAAATTGATTTAATTTCTAAAAGAAAAACCGCCCATCTACACAAATGTAATTCGTTTCAGCTTTTCGTAAATTTAAAATAAATATAATTGTTCAGCAATGTAATTTTCGTAATTTTCTAGTTTTACCAATTTCCCCTGCAGTCCACAGACGCCTGGTATAAAGAGTAGTAGGACATCCTGTTGTAGGCCTAATCAAAAGGTGAGTTCAACTATTTCCAATTATAGCTCCATCCGAGTGAATTAAAGTGTTAGCTTCCTTGTTTCGTTTCAGTCATTTACAATTTAATAGGCATATGGGACCTAGGCTACTGCCAATTCCAAAACGAAAATTATTTGAAATGGGCCAACTGACATAGGTAATTTCAGACATTCTGCTCTACACATATTCCAACACAATTGTCAAAACACTGAGGCTTCCTAGGATAGTGGCAAAACGTGAACACATATAGGCTATTCATCCAGGGCAATGGGCTAAAATGTGTCATTTTGTGCTCAGCTGTAGCCCTGTGCGTCGTCGGAAGCTCTCTTGAAAACAAACTTGCTTAAAAGACGGTCGGCTATAGGAAGCCATTCAGACAAAATCCCCATTTAAGCGCCTAAATGCGCTCCGTAAAGCAGCCTGTGCGGGTTTGCAGAGATCACAGTGCACCTTTATTTTCATAGGAAAGATACATATGAATACAATACTAATAGTATTCGTTGTCGTTTTCTATGTCGTTTAATAACAACATTGAAGTTCAAATGTTGGCATAGATTAGGTGTACGATATTCTTGAAGGATAATACGCTACCGGTCGGGTAAAAATATTTTTTTCTGGGTCAGCCGGTGCGCCCGCGCTCCCTAAAGCACGAGCTCCCGGGTAAAGCCCTCAGCTGCCCTCGTGGCCTTTTCTCCCCCGCGTTCTCTTCGTTGTCAGCCCATCGCGATGCTTAAGGACCAGCTACCGAGTGTGAAATTCGG
>NC_055961.1:5759326-5776611 GCF_018492685.1 Alosa sapidissima | reverse complement strand
CCTTGTGTTCCTCTTAAACTTTGCCAAGAGCGACGCAGGCATTAGCAGTAGGCCAGTGGCCTCTCCGCGCGGGATTAAGCTCAGAGCCCTCTTCTGAACACGGTCCCTGCGGAGTTAGACTGCACAGCCCGGTTTCCCAGGCTTCCTTGCGAGGCCAGCTTGCTTGTGAAGGACATCTCTCTCACACCTCTTCCAGCGGGAACTTTTGCTGGATAAAGTTTCTGGCAGGTTGCGGCTGGCGACAAATGCTTGGTTGCACCCAGGTAGCCTACATTTTTCTACGATCTGTAGGCACCAAACGTTGTTAGCCTCAAAGATAATTTTATTTATTTTCATTAGCCTACCTTATAATCATAATCGAAATGAAATAGTTTACACTGCACTGCCTGTCCTGCAATAGACAAAACATGGCCTCTAAAGAAATCATTCCGGTCATCAGATCAAGTAGCCTTACTGAAAACATTCATCATAATTGTTTACACTAGTCTTTGAAATAATATCTTTAAATATGACTGAGGCCAATTTTGTTTCTTTGCAATTATAGCCTACCTAGCCTACTTGCAGGGGCCTAATTTTGAGCCTAGACGGATACAGTACTTCTCGTCTCCATGGCGACGTGCGCGAATCGTCTGACCCGTAGCCCTACTCACTGATGAGCTTTAAACCCGTCCCCTACATCACAGATGAGCGCAAGCCGGGCCGGTCGCGGAGCGGAGGAGTAATTGCCCGGTGACTGGCGTAATCGCGTGATGAGTCTGGAGTTAAGTGCCGCGCCGTGACCGAGCTCATGTCATCTCCTCTGCGCGAGCGAGGCCGCGGGCTCACATGTGCGCGAGGACAAATTTGAGCTTCTTCACTCAAGAAAATATGTAATCCAGCTGTGAACTAAAGATGTGTTTTATAGAC
Organism: Alosa sapidissima; assembly: GCF_018492685.1. Classification (NCBI taxonomy): domain Eukaryota; kingdom Metazoa; phylum Chordata; class Actinopteri; order Clupeiformes; family Clupeidae; genus Alosa; species Alosa sapidissima. The sequence goes on along the minus strand of NC_055961.1, from coordinate 5,775,705 downwards.
TCACCAGAAGTAATACTGGGCAAGTGTATTTATGTATTTATTCCGGTGTGTGTATGTGTGTGTGTGTGTGTGTGTTGAGCTTATGAATTGGACAGTGAAGCTTGCTTAAGAGACTGGAAGGGTTTCCTGCTCTTTGCATTTCCCTCTCCCACTGCTGTCTGGTGCTGATGGTGATCAGGAGGCCGGTCATGTGTGTGTGTGTGTGTGTGTGCGTGTGCGCATGTGCGCGTATGTGTGTGTGTGCGCGTGCGTGCCTGCCTGCATGCCTGCCTGTCGGAAAGATCAGGCAACTCCGCTCTAGACGGCACTAGGACCCAGCTGGGCCTGGTTTAGGTCAGATGGCAGTGCAAACTCCAACACACACACACACACACGCACACACACACACACACACACACACACAGGTCAGGTCAGGTCAGGGTATAGAGGGTCTGACTGAGGATATTCTGCACAAAGGGCAAAAGAACCCAGCACTCTCCACGGCTGATCTCAACCCTAAACTTGACTAATGAGCTGAGCTGCATCTCTTATTGGCTGCAGGTCCAGAGCTCAGGGCCCTGATTGGTTCCAGACCCAACGCCTAGCGGGGCGTTTCCCCAAGCTCCACCATGTAGAGGGCACCTGATCCGATATCCCTGATCCAATCTCTGATATGTGCCCCCTTAGATCCCCCTGATCTCTCTGTCCTGCGCTGATCACTGGAATCTCCCCTCTGCCACCCTGAAAGCAGCAGTGTCAGAGTTTCCTATGGTCTCTGAAATCAGGGCTGTTATGCCTACGCAGGCCAAAGGGGTTTACACGTGTAAACATCTCCGAGAGAGAGAGAGAGAGAGAGGGAGAGAGAGAGGGAGAGAGAGAAGGAGAGAGGGAGAGAGAGAAGGAGAGAGTGAGAGAGAGAAGGAGAGAGGGAGAGGGAGAGAGAGAGGGAGAGAGAGAGGGAGAGAGAGAGAAGGAGAGAGAGAGAAGGAGAGGGAGAGAGAGAGGGAGAGAGAGAAGTAGAGAAGGAGGGAGGGAGAGAGAGAGAGAGATGATCTCTGGGGTCGGTTCCTCCACGTGATTCCCTCGAACCCTCGAGGCTCCACCCTGCTCTGCTCGCCAATCCTCTCTGACCTTGAGTACCCCACACCACCCCACACCCCACCACACCACACCACACCACACCACACCACACCCCAACACACCCCACCACACCCCACCACCACACCACTCTCACACTTGTTGTCTGACCACTTGATTGCCCTGGACTCTCCTCTCCTTAATTTGCCTTCCCCAATCACTTTTGCACTGTATGAGTGTGTGTGTGTGTGTGTGTGTGTGTGTGTGTGTGTGCATGTGGTGCTTGTGTCCTCATGTGTGTGCATATATGCATTGCATACATGAACAGTGTATGTTTTTGGAAAGTGAGCATGTGTGTGTGTGCTCACGTGTGTGTCTGTGTGAGTGCATGCAAGTGTTTGTGTGTTACGGCAGGGTGAACAGCATTGGCTGCTACTACTGATTGTGTGTGTGTGTGTGTGTGTGTGTTTGGATGCTGGTCCGTGAGAGAGACATACACACTGACCCAGTCCAGGGGTAGGCCACTGAGTGCTCCAAACAAGCCTGGCCATAGCTTTGATGGATAGTTATGTTTACCAGTTCCCTCTTTCTTTTCCTCTCTGTCTCTGTCCCTCCCCCCCCTCTATCTCTCTTCATCTCTCTCTCCATCCCTCTCTTTCTTGTAGACATCTGGTTTGTAGGTTGGGAGAGTCCAGTGCTGGTCTGCGCTGCGCTGTGTTGGATTTATGAGTTGGACTTATGGCTGAGCTCAAGTCTGTCCCTCTCTCCTCCGCCCGCCTCCGCCACACTCCAACCAAGCGTCTCTCCCGCTCTCTCTCCACCCTTCCCCCTGTCTCTCTCTTCATCCCTCTCTCCTTCTTCCTCCCTCTCTCCCTGTCTCTCTTTCTCTCTCTTCTTCTCTCTTCTCCCTCTCTCTCATTCCAATTCCAATCTTACAGGGTCTTTATTAGCATGACCTTAACATACACAAACACTTTTTTTCCCATAATGCAGTGCATGAAATCTCCCTCGCAGTCACCACCTCCCCCTTCTCCAGCTTTCTTTCAATTCTTTCTTTCTTTCTTTCTTTCTTTCTTTCTTTCTTTCTTGCTCTCTCTCTCTGTCTCTAGCATTTATTCTTTCTTATTACCTGCCCTAACATCCCCCCACCCCTTTCTCTCTCTCTCTCTCTCTCTCTCTCTCTCTCTCTCTGGTTAGAGGTGTAACTCACGCTTTCTCTCCTGTGTCACTCAGTCTAGGACAGTTTTCTCTATTTCTCAGAGACTTGTCCCTTTGTCTTCCTCTCTCTTCCTCTCTCCCCCTCCCTCTCTCTCCTCTCTCTCTCTCTCTCTGCTCTCTCAATTCAATTCAAAGATGCTTTATTGGCGTGACAAAAAAAGGGCATTTGCATTGCCAAAGCAATCATAAAAAACAGTGCATAGACACATACATAGATCTAAACCTATATGAAATATCCATAGGTAATATGAAACAGTGCATAGACACATACACAGATCTAAACCTATATGAAATATCCATAGGTAATATAAAACAGTGCATAGACACATACACAGATCTAAACCTATATGAAATATCCATAGGTAATATGAAACAGTGCATAGACACATACACAGATCTAAACCTATATGAAATATCCATAGGTAATATGAAACAGTGCATAGACACATACACAGATCTAAACCTATATGAAATATCCATAGGTAATATGAAACAGTGCATAGACACATACACAGATCTAAACCTATATGAAATATCCATAGGTAATATAAAACAGTGCATAGACACATACACAGATCTAAACCTATATGAAATATCCATAGGTAATATAAAACAGTGCATAGACACATACACAGATCTAAACCTATATGAAATATCCATAGGTAATATGAAACAGTGCATAGACACATACACAGATCTAAACCTATATGAAATATCCATAGGTAATATGAAACAGTGCATAGACACATACACCGATCTAAACCTATATGAAATATCCATAGGTAATATAAAACAGTGCATAGACACATACACAGATCTAAACCTATATGAAATATCCATAGGTAATATAAAACAGTGCATAGACACATACACAGATCTAAACCTATATGAAATATCCATAGGTAATATGAAACAGTGCATAGACACATACACAGATCTAAACCTATATGAAATATCCATAGGTAATATAAAACAGTGCATAGACACATACACAGATCTAAACCTATATGAAATATCCATAGGTAATATAAAACAGTGCATAGACACATACACAGATCTAAACCTATATGAAATATCCATAGGTAATATGAAACAGTGCATAGACACATACACAGATCTAAACCTATATGAAATATCCATAGGTAATATGAAACAGTGCATAGACACATACAGAGATCTAAACCTATATGAAATATCCATAGGTAATATAAAACAGTGCATAGACACATACACAGATCTAAACCTATATGAAATATCCATAGGTAATATAAAACAGTGCATAGACCCATACACAGATCTAAACCTATATGAAATATCCATAGGTAATAGAGGGTAAAAGAAGAAGGATGGAGGAAGCTCCCTCCCTCTCTCTCTCTCTCTCGTCTCGCTCTCTCTCTCTCTCTCTCTCTCTCTCTCTCTCTCTCTCTCTCTGTGTACTCCCACCCTCTCTCTCTCTCTCTCTCTCTCTCTCTCTGTCTCTCTCCCTCTCTCTCTCCCCCCTCTCTCCTCTCTCTCTCTCTCTCTCTCTCTCTCCTCTCCTCTCTCTCCCCTGTACTCCCACCCTCTCCTCTCTCTCTCTCTCTGTACACCCACCCCTCTCTCCTTCTCTCTCTCACCCTCTCTCTCTCTCTCTCCCTGTACTCCCACCCTCTCCCCTCTCTCTCTCTCTGTACTCCCACCCTCTCTCCTTCTCTCTCTCACCCTCTCTCTCTCCCTCTCTCTCTCTCTCTCTCCCTGTACTCCCCCCTCTCTATCTCTCCCTGTACCCCCTCTCTCTCCATCCCTCTCTCTCTCTCCCTCTCTCCATCTGATTTCTGCCTCTCCTGTGACCCTCTCCCTCCCTGGCCTCTCCCTCTCTCCCCCTATCCCCCTCTCTCTCTCTCTCTCTCTCCATCCCTCTCTCCCTCTCTCTCCCTCGCTGGCGTTTATGTGTTTGGCCCCTGGTTCCTCCGTGCCTCTGCACTCTGACACTGCAGCCAGCAATCACTGCCTCCCCACTGCCCTGCTCAGTCTCAGCAGCTTTAGTGTGTGTGTGTGTGTGTCTCTGTGTGTGTTGTGTGTGTGTGTGTGTGTCTCTGTGTGTGTCTCTGTGTGTGTTGTGTGTGTGTGTGTCTCTGTGTGTGTCTCTGTGTGTGTGTGTGTGTGTGTGTGTGTGTGTCTGCACACATGTTTGTGTGCCTGTGGGAATGTGTGGGAAATTTGTGTGTAAATGTGTATGTGGTCATCCACGCACATAGGGAATATGTCATTGTGTGTTTGTGTGTGTGTGTGTGTGTCTGCACACACGTTTGTGTGCCTGTGGGAATGTGTGGGAAATGTGTGTGTAAATGTGTATGTGGTCATCCACGCACATAGGGAATATGTCATTGTGTGTTTGTGTGTGTGTGTGTGTGTGTGTGTGCCTGTGGGAATGTGTGGGAAATTTGTGTGTAAATGTGTATTGTGGTCATCCACGCACATAGGGAATATGTCATTGTGTGTGTGTGTGTGTGTGCACATGTTTGTGTGCCTGAGGGATTTTTTTGTTTGTATGTAGGTGAATATGTGTATGTGGTCATGCATGCACATAGGGAATATGTCACTGTTGTGTGTGTGTGTGTGTGTGTGTGTGTGTGTATACATGCATATGCTTGTGTGAATGTGTGGGAATGTTTGTTGTGTATGTAGGTAAGTATGTGTATGTGGTTGTGCACACATATAGGGAATATATCTGTGTGTGTGTGTGTCCGTGTGTGTACGTCAGCGCGGGGCTCTGAAGGAGGCCTGTGTGGAGAGCAGTGGCTCTGCCCAGTTCTTTGTGCGCTCTGACATCAAGATTTATTATGTAAACATTACCGTTTGGAAAAATACATATTGAAACAATTTTTGGACAAACAAAGAGACAAAGTGAGCAGAGAGTGGAGCAACAGGCATCTGCATTCATAAAAAGAGAGAGAGAGAGAGAGAGAGAGAGAGGGAGGGGGGAGAGGGAGGGAGAGAGAAGGGGATGGAGAAAGAGAGAGAGAGAGAGAGAGAGAGGGAGTGAGAAAGAAAAGGAAATGGAAAGATTGATAGAGTGAGAGAGAGAGAGAAAAGAAAAGAGAGAGAGATGGGGAAATCTAACAGGACATCTGAAAGGGGGAAGTGGAAACAGAGAAGAACAACGATGGAGAGAGAGAAAAGAGAGAATATCTGAGCGGAGAGAAAGAGAGAGAAAAGAGAGAATGACTGAGAGATGGAAAGGGTGTGTGTGTGTGTGTTTGTGTCTGCGTGGAGCAGTTTTGCTTGAGAACTCCTGAAAGGGAGTGTGTGGTGCTGTCTGGGCACTGGTGCATGGAGCAGAACACACACACACACACACACACACACACACACACACACACAGAGATGTAGAGGAAAGGGACAAAGACTGTCAGCACAGGGACACAAAGCAGGTGGAGATGATGGACACACAAACACACACACACACACACACACACACACACGTCTGAGTAAAGTGACTGATCTCTTCCATGGGTATACATACACACAGTCCACACTGAGTCCCACAGCAGACCCTGTTAGCCCAGGCCAAAGATGTGTCTGTGGAGAGCTGTGCTTTTGATTGTTGCCTGTTTTTTATTGGCCATGTTCGTCATGTTCATCTTGTTTGTTGCCGTTTTTCTATCGCCTCACATTTCTCTCTCAAAGTAGCCGAGCAACGCGAGCGACAGAGAGAAAACAGAGACGGGGCGTCCGGCAAAGCTTCCGCTCTAAATGTAGCGCTGCATGGCGCTGCACAGCACTGCTTTGCATTGGGTACAGTTAGGACATTCCAATTGAAAACAATGTGATTAATTTGATTTCATCGCTAACGCTCGCTGTAGCGAAGGGAGAGAGCAGTGACCCCACCCGGTCTTGAACGCAGGTCTCCAGGGCTCTAACCCTCCAGCTTGACCGCAACGCCAAAGAGCCAGGCTCGTTGGTATGGCAGTCAGAGCGCATACTCAACTGTAGTGACGGTTTTCCGGCACACTCACTCACATTGCATGTAGTTTGGATATGGTGTTAGCTGTGTTTGGTAGCTGTGTGTGGCTGCCTGTTGGACCCCCATCTTGGCGTTGTAGTTGCTGTGCAAGCAGAACGGAGACGTGTGCAGAGGTACTTTTACTTTCTGCAGGTGGGTTTTTCCATCACTGGAGACGGGCGACTAGTGCCACGTGATTGGAGGGGAGGTGGTGTTCTCCCCCGTCTGTGTAAGCACTGATGTCATGCTCACCTTTGCCTCTACTAGTCCTATTCAGCCAGCGCACAGGTAGCGTCGTGTCATCGCATCGTCAGGCGCTTAACAGCAGCGTTCCCCAATCCACTGCATGGCAACCCCTTTGAATCTCTCCATATTTGACTGCATGGCAACCCCTTTGAATCTCTCCATATTTGACTGCATGGCAACCCCTTTGGATCTCTCCATATTTGACAAACAGGCATGAATCAGGACGTGTCAAGTCAAGCCACCCCACTGTAAATGTGCTGTGGGAGAGGTTTCAGTGTGCAAAGAGTGTGTGTGTGTGTGTGTGTGTGTGTGTGTGTGTGTGTGTGTGTGTGAGAGAGAGAGAGCGCTTTACACGGTCTCACATGTAGTATGTGAGACATGAGAAGGGCCTGTATCATGGCTGGAGTAACTCTGAAGCCCACAGTAGCCGGGCACAGCTTACTGCATGTCCTCGTTTGCCACCTGTAGCATTCTTATGGCCTACAGCCATCCAGTTGGGCTCATCAGGTTTCTGTGTGTACAGTATAATCAGAGGTGGACAGAGATTATTACTATACTGCTAGGTTATCGGGCCCGGATGAGACCAGTCACACAAGATGAGTGGGAGTAAAGGTTCATTTGGACTAACAGATGACCTGTCTGTCTCTCTGTCTGTCTGTCTGTCTGTCTGTCTCACTGACCCCTCACCCCTGGTGCACTCTCTCCACCCTGTGTTGATATAATAAGAAGGAAGAGATGGAGACGGAGTATTTGGACCTGGGGGGAATAGCCACGACCATCAAGACCTGAGCGCTAGTTCGGTTAGACTACAGGTCTGCCTGTCTGCCTGCCTGCCTGTCCTCAGTGTGTAACTCACTGTTTGGCCTCTCTTCCCCCTGCTCTCTCTCTCTTTCTCTCTCTCTCTCTCTCTCTCTCTGTGTAATTTATAGAAAAGAACAGAGCGCTTGTGTTTCCCTGGGAAAAAAAGAAAGAGAGGAGCGCTGAGGTAGAACGAGCATTCCATCGGCAGTCCAAACGCAAGGCGAGGAGGAAAGGCCGTCGGCCGGAAGAGGATTTACTGCCGGGTCTGGGAATTCCACATGCACTGCGCCGGGGCCAGCATTTGGGAATGGGAAAGGACCGGGCTGCCAGTGGGATTGGGAAAGTATTGGACTGTGCCGGGCTGCCAGTGGGATTGGGAAAAGACTGGACTGTGCCGTGCTGTGGCAGTAGGAATGGGAAAGATCTGGGCTGAAGGAGCGGACTCTGGCATCTTCATCAGATAAAGGGGATCTGCTCCCATAAAACAGCCAGGCTCAGGATCCTGATAAAACTCTCACACACATGGCCTCGTTAGTCTGCACATAAACACACACACACACACACACACACACACACACACACACACACACACACACACACACACACACACACACACACACACACAGTGCCTGGCTATGAATTCTCTCTTAATGGCTCTTGTCCCGTCTCTTGTGTTATCTCTCCCTCTGACTCTGTCTGTTTCTTTCTCACCTTCTCTCCTTTTCCTTTAAGCTCCCTCCCTCTCTCCCTTATCTGTTTCTTTTTCTCTCTCTCCTTCTCTCTCTCCATCTATCTCTCTCCCTCTCTCCCTTATCTGTTTCTTTTTCTCTCTCTCCCTCTCTCTCTCCATCTCTCTCCATCTCTCTCTCCCTTATCTGTTTCTGTTTCCCTCTCTCTCCCTCTCTTCCAGAGGCTTTACCTTTCATTTTGTCTGCTTGTCTGTCTCTGCCTCTTTCTCTCTCTCTCTCTCTCTCCCTCTCTCCCTTATCTGTTTCTGTTTCCCTCTCTCACTCCATCTCTCTCTCTTTCTCTCTCTTTCTCTCCATATCTTCCAGGAGCTCTGTCTTTCATTCTGCCTGTCTGCCTCCTTTAATCTCTCTAATTCCTACCTTCTGACCACCATCCTCTTTTCCTCTCTTTCTGCTTCTCTTTCTGTTGCTCACAACTCCTCTTCCACTCCCTCTCTTTCTTCCTCTGTATATTTCTTTCTATTTTAAAACTCCTTTCTCTCTCCCTCCCTTTTGGCCACTCTCCCCTCCTCCTCTCCTCTCCTCTCCTCTCCTCTCTTCTCTCTCTCTCTCTCTCTGGTTCCCAGGTAAGCAGGCCAGAGGGTATGTGGGGAGGAGATCTCTGGTTAACCTCAGCCAGTGCAGTTTCCCACCGCAACACACGCACAAGGAGAGAGAGCGAGAGAGAGAGCGAGAGAGAGAGAAAGAGCAAGAGAGAGAGAGAGAGAGAGAGAGAGAAGGAGAAAGGGGGGGGGGGGGAGAGAAGGAAAGGGTAAATGTATGTTTAAATGTTCTGCTTTGGCAATGCAAAAATATTTGTCATGGTAATAAAGCTCACTTGAATTGAATTGAGAAGGAAAGGATGAGAGAGAACGGGAAAGAGAGAGAGAGAGAGAGAGAGAGAGAGAGAGAAGGAGAAAGAGGGAGAGAGAGAGAGAGAGAGAGAGAGAGAAGGAGAAAGAGGGAGAGATAGAAGGAGAAATAAGGACAGAGAGAGAAAGAGAGAGAAGGGAACCTGTTTTAGGCTCAGGTCTCTCCTTCAAACCAAAGTGACGCCCCATTTCTCTAATCTATAAATGGACACATTGACGACATCTGCTCAGGCCTCTCATCTTCTGCAGTATGGGTCAGAATGCCTCACTATTAGTCTGAGATATGTGTGTGTGTGTGTGTGTGTGTGTGTGTGTAACCCTGAGGCACTGAGGCTTGTGTTCTTAAGAGCACACTCTCAATCACGACAGTGTGTTTACCTGGTGCTGCCCCACCCTCTCTCACACACACAAAAGAATGATCCTCTCTCAGGACCACCAGTGGAGACGGCATGTGTGTCTGGCTCTCTCTCTGTTGTGTGTGTGTGTGTGTGTGTGTGTGTGTGTGTGTGTGTGTGTTTCCTTTGTATGGCCTAATATGGTTTGGGTCTACATTTGTATTGTATTCCGGTGTGTGTGTGTGTGTGTGTGTGTGTGTGTGTGTGTGCAGGAAGCATTAGTGAATGTGTGCAGGTATATATGGTGAATAGACTTTAGAGCTCTTTTTGCTCCTCCAGCGCTTTACAGTTTCATGCCTCACACTCACCTATTCTGTCTCTCTCTCTCACACACACACACACACACACACACACACACATTCACATACACACATTCACATACTGATGCCAGGGGCTGGCCTGTAAGGCACCCACCATGTAGCACAGCGAATATGTAGATGCTTTTGTGTTTCCATTCTTGTATGTATGTTTGTCATTATTGTGTGTTTAAGTGTTCTTGCAAGTGTGTGTGTGTTTGTGCCTGTCTGTGTTTGTCTGTGTGAGTGTGTTGTTGTATTTGTTGCTGGGTGTGTTTCAGTGCCTATGCAAACATTTGTGACAGAAATGTTTTCAGGAGATGTCCGGGTAGACAATAGCTGAGTGTGTGTGTGTGTGTGTGTGTGTGTGTGTGTGTGTGTGTGTGTGTGTGTGGTGGTGGTGGGATCACTGGGTGGGTGTGGAAACCCGATTGCTGTCACTTAAAGAATACACCCCAGCCCATGTCCTGAACACACACACATAAATACTCTGCATACATCAACAAAAACAACAACACATTGCATTTATTTAGCACATTTCAAGCATGAAGAGCCAAACCCCACCACTCAAAAGACTCAAAAGACAAAAGACCACCCCACCACGCACAACAAAAAAGATGCCCACACTACAACAGCAACTGTGACGTGTGGGCCTACGCCTAATGACACATCTATTTTATATAGTCTAAATAGCTATTCTCTTTTTCATTTAAAGTGAGACACTTGGCAGATGCTACAAACGATCATTTTCAGGAATGGGTAACAAGCAACAAAGGTATCTGACACGCACCACATTTTCTCCCTCACTGAATGACCTGTTAGCAGGAGCAATGCTCCAATGGAACAACTGATATGATGCCAAGGTGGCCGTCAAATGCTCTGTCAAGTGTTCAGTTCATATTGTAAAAGAAAATGAACAAAAAGAAGACGAGTCTGCTTCTCTGACTGACGTCTATATAGCCTACCTTTGCCTTGTACTTGATCTCTATATAGCCTACCTTTGCCTTGTACTTGATCTCTATATAGCCTACCTTTGCCTTGTACTTGATCTCTATATAGCCTACCTTTGCCTTGTACTTGTTCTCTGAATGACGTCTATATAGCCTACCTTTGCCTTGTACTTGATCTCTGAATGACGTCTATATAGCCTACCTTTGCCTTGTACTTGATCTCTGAATGACGTCTATATAGCCTACCTTTGCCTTGTACTTGATCTCTGAATGACGTCTATATAGCCTACCTTTGCCTTGTACTTGATCTCTATATAGCCTACCTTTGCCTTGTACTTGATCTCTATATAGCCTACCTTTGCCTTGTACTTGATCTCTATATAGCCTACCTTTGCCTTGTACTTGATCTCTGACTGACGTCTATATAGCCTACCTTTGCCTTGTACTTGTTCTCTGAATGACGTCTATATAGCCTACCTTTGCCTTGTACTTGATCTCTGAATGACGTCTATATAGCCTACCTTTGCCTTGTACTTGATCTCTGAATGACGTCTATATAGCCTACCTTTGCCTTGTACTTGATCTCTGAATGACGTCTATATAGCCTACCTTTGCCTTGTACTTGATCTCTGAATGACGTCTATATAGCCTACCTTTGCCTTGTACTTGATCTCTGAATGACGTCTATATAGCCTACCTTTGCCTTGTACTTGTTCTCTGAATGACGTCTATATAGCCTACCTTTGCCTTGTACTTGATCTCTGAATGACGTCTATATAGCCTACCTTTGCCTTGTACTTGTTCTCTGAATGACGTCTATATAGCCTACCTTTGCCTTGTACTTGATCTCTGAATGACGTCTATATAGCCTACCTTTGCCTTGTACTTGTTCTCTGAATGACGTCTATATAGCCTACCTTTGCCTTGTACTTGTTCTCTGAATGACGTCTATATAGCCTACCTTTGCCTTGTACTTGCAAATGCCAGTGCCTTTGGGGAAACTCTTGGGAAATGTTCAGATTTGAATGCATCAGTTAAGTCTGGCATTCAAAGTAGCCTACCAATCTAACGTGTAGAACACGTTTTTTGCCGGTGTTATTTTGGTTCCGTGGACATATCAACCAGAAAGGTTATGCTACAAAAATAGGAATCCTTCTTTTGAATGTCCCGCGTTCCTCCTTCTGTTTGCGCTTAGTATCAGGGCTTTCCTGATTGCAATAGTACCTGGCTAAAGAAACAAACGCATCTGCTTCTTTTTGGGCTAGATTCCTACCCATTACATGACGGTAGTACTATTTTAATTTAAACATTGTAGCCCAACTATTGGCAGTACTGTCAAATAATGAAATGCATTAAAAAGTCCAAGGAGAAGTGAGAACATCAGTTGAGCAGTCGTGACCCGCACAAGAGGAGGCAAATAGCCGCAGGTTTGCCACCCCTGCACTAACTCATGGAGATGCACACACTAACTCATGGAGTAATACACACTAACTCCTTATGGAGTAATACACACTAACTCATGGAGTAAAACACGCTAACTCATGGAGTAATACACACTAACTCCTTATGGAGTAATACACACTAACTCCTTATCGCCACCCCTGCACTAATTCATGGAATAATACACACTAACTCATGGAGTAATACACACTAACTCATGGAGTAAAACACGCTAACTCATGGAGTAATACACACTAACTCCTTATGGAGTAACACATTAACTCATGGAGTAATACACACTAACTCCTTATGGAGATACACAGACTTAATCGGAGTAACACACACTAACACCTCATATACACACACTAACTCATTATGGAAATACACTAACACCTCATATACACACACTAACTCATTATGGAAATACACACACTAACACCTCATGGAGTTACACACTAACACCTCATGGAGTTACACAGTAATATTCTGCCATAAACTCCTCACATAATCAGGTTCCTATTAACAAACTGCAGACAAACACACACACGCATGCACATATTAACATCAAAGGCACACTCTCTCACACACAAATAGAAACACAGACAGTTTGTTCAGTCTCCCACACAGCTCATGGCTGGCTAATTTTACTTGCTGATGTGTTTCCTTAGAGCAAACCGTAACACTGTCAGCTGCACTGATGTGTGTGTGTGTGTGTGTGTGTGTGAGAGAGTTGCGTGTCTTCTGAGTAAACGGTAACATTGTGTGGGCTACACCAGTGTGTCGGTGGCCTTTTGAATAACCTGTCGTTTTGAATAAATGGGCCTCACCCAAATGACCGAGAAAAGGCTGCCCGCTGATAAAGCACTTCACAGTTCATCTCCTCACATCTGTATGGAAAGGAACTGGTGTGTGTGTGTGTGTGTGTGTGTGTTGTATTGTGAGAATAGAATAGGGGAAGCTGGATGAAAACAACCCCAGTGTAGCAGTTCTGTTGATGAGGTGTGTTAGCGAGTGTTGTTCTCTATGAAGGAGCTGTCGTGTGATATTAGTAGACGGGGTGTGTGTTTGTTTGTGTATGTGTAGGTGTGTGTGTGTGTGTGTGTGTGTTTGCTTGTGTATGTGTAGGTCTGTTTGTGTGTGTGTGTGTGTGTGTGTGTTTGTTTGTGTATGTGTAGGTGTGTTTGTGTGTGTGTGTTTGCTTGCTTGTATATGTGTAGGTGTGTTTGTGTGTGTGGGTATGTGAATGTGTGTGTGTGTGTGTGTGTGTGGGTGTATGTGTCCTGTTTTACTAGCTTGGGTTATGTTCCTGGCTTAACTCTTATTTTCAAGATGACAGCTATTCAAACTGCACAGATTGATGAATGTGTCATATTGCGATGCATCTGTATGGAATCACAAACATGAGTTACGGTTAATCAGTATTCAAATTGGTACGGTAATTCCGGGCAAGCCCTATACCTTTTGCAAAGAATGTGTGTGTATAATGTATATTGGTCACACTGAAAGATGAACTAGGTCCAGTCTGAACTAACTGTGTGTGTGTGTGTGTGTGTGTGTGTGTCTAGTGTATGTCCAGTGTTATATCCAGACCTAGAGCTGAAATGCCCTGATATGGCGCTTCAGAAAATACCAAATGTCCACTGGTCAGACCCTGATAGATGAAAACACACACACACACACACACATATACTTCAATATGTGTACACACACGCTTGTCAGTATGTGTACATCATACAGGCTTTCATTCTTCATACCCCCACCCCCCTGCACACACATATTCACACACACACACACACACACACACACACACACACACACACACTGGTAGTCCATCTCTGGTTTGCTGTGGCAGAGGGGCCCCTGGCTTGTTTAGGTCATGTGCTGTGTTCAGAGTCGCTAAAACCTGCCGGCCATATTTCAGAAGGGCTGAGAGCAAGAAGGCTTCAGACAGCCTTTGATCATAGTCACACACACACACACACACACACACACACACACACACACACACACACACACACACACAGATGGACAGACTCACACAAGAAAATACACTCAGATAGACTCACACAAGAATACACACACACACACACACACACACACTCAAATGCTACAGTCACATACGTACTCAAACAATCAAACACACACACACTTACCACACATACCCCCCCTACACACACACACGAGATGAAAGAAGGTCAAGCCTTATACCATTCGTCCTCCATCTTTTCTCTTTTTTCTATTTCTTTCTTTCTCTGGGTCAGTCTTTCTTGTGTCCATCTCTTTTTGAGTATTCTGTGAATGTGTGAGTGAGAGAGAGAGGGAGAGAGGGAGAGATAGAGGAGTGTGCGTGTGTGAGGAGTGAGAGATAGTGAAAGAGATAGAGTGTACGCTCGTGAGAGGGAGAGTATGAGAGGTGTGTGTGTGTGTGTGTGTGTGTGTGTGTGTGTGTGTGTGTTCTGAGGTGTAAAGGTCACATAAACACAGCTGGATGACAGAGACCCTCTCCTGAGCAGAGCAGAGGTGAGATGAGGAGCATTCCCCAGATCCACTCTGTCTCTCCACTCCTCCTCTCCTCCTCCTCTCCTCTCTCCTTTCCTCTCTTCTCCTCTCCTCTATTCTTTTCCTCTCCCTTTCTCTCCTCTCTTCTCTCCTTTCTTCTCCTCCTCTCCTCTCCTCCTCTCTCCTCTCCTCTCTATTTCTCTCTCCACTCTCCTCTCCTCCTCTCTGTTTTACTCCAACACCCTCTCCTCTTCCTCTCCTCCTCTCTCCTCTCCTCCAAAATACAGCTATCGCCTCTCATCCCCTCCTCTCTCCTGTCCTTCAACACCATCTCCTCTTCCTCTCCTCCTTTCTTTAGGACAGTCCACTCCCCCTCCTCCTTTCCTCTCCTCTCTTTATGACTGCCCCTCTGTGAAGCATCAGTCCGCAGCAGACTTGTCGGATGGGGTTGGGTGGCCGGGTGGGGTGTGTGTGGTAGGGTGAGCCCCAGGTGGTGGGGTGGTGGGGTGTGGTGGGGTGGGGTGGGGTGTTGTGGGGTCTGGTGGGTGAGCGGCTCCTGGCTCAGTGCTCATAAATGAGAAATGTTGCTGTTTGTTTGTGGCCTTTGCCAGGTTGTCCCCTGCTTCGGCCTTTTGCCCTCTGATTCCAGTACTCTCATCCACTGGTCAACTTGGCTGCAATAAGGACCGTTATAAAAAATCATTACTGCCCACTGCTATAACAATTTACAATAACTCCCCTTTGTGTCATGAGAGGAGAATCATATTCTGAGAGACAATGCAGAGTTTTCAGTTTACAATCAATTGCACTGAGACTTCATATCCTAATTATATTTATTTTTCTACAATTAAGAACAAAATTATTTATACAACTGGCAAATATTGATTTAATGATGATTTTCTCTACACCAATATGTTCATTCTGACTGAAAATGACGCTGCCACATGCCAAAAGGTTGTAAGACAATGTGAAAGAAACATGGAATCAAAATAATAAGCATTTTTTTATCTTTCCTAACATTTTTATGAAAATTAACTATGTCCTTTTTAAATAAAAAAACACACACACACACACACACACACACCTCAGTCCAAAAACAACACACACCTCTGCGGTTGTGTAAAACACACACCACGCAGCTCAACACATCACTCATCTATTACAGCAGCATTGAGTGCCACACACACACACACATATGCACACACACACACACACACATACGCACACACACACACACACACACACTCACACAGGTCTCAGCAGCAGGCCTGCGGTGGGCAGCCCCTTCTCTGAACCCGACACTGAGACATACAGACACTAAGACAGCTACAGCCAGGAAGGATACACACCTCACACTCAGATTCCCTCACAGCAGAGGCCAGAGGGGAACACACAGTATTAATAGGAGGTGTGTAAGTCAGAGGGGGTCACCCTGGAGAAGGGTGTGTGTGAGAGAGAAAGAGAGAGAGAGTGTGTGTGTGTGTGTGTGAGAGAGAGATAGAGTGTGGGAAATGATGGTGACCCATCCATCATCTTGGGACTCCCACGTTGATGTAGCTGATATCAGCACAGAAGAATGACAGACAGACAAGGGGTGGCGTCAGTCTTCCAGATCCTTCCGCGGAGGATCGCCAAATCTGCGTTCCCCTGATTTGGTTATGAATCAGCCCTGCGCTGCACTCCTCGCTCGCCCGGTCTCGCTCTGTTTCATTAGCCTGTAGAGTTATTCCTCTTACTAAGAGACGGCACACTCGTTGAAACGAAGGGCGAGGTGCAGTGTCACTCAGTGACTACAGCATCTTGCGTTTGAACTGAAGCCGTCATGTGGCGTGAGGGAGGGAGCACCAGACTAGTTCACCGATTTCTGTGCTCAGGATCTTGGTCACAGTGTTA
>NC_055961.1:5744326-5746826 GCF_018492685.1 Alosa sapidissima | reverse complement strand
ACAAATATGGATCCAAGATGAGCTATCCAGCAGCAGTCAGCTAAACAATGTATTTTCATGCTCTTTGTATTTTCAAAATTGTCATTTTAATGACACACACACACACATAAACATAATATAATATAATATAATATAATATAATATTTGCATATATAATATATAATATAATAATAATATTTGCAATAATGTTACAGTGTATTGTGAAGTTTAGTTGTTTTCCGCACTGGGGAAAGTTTAAAGTTTATGACCCTAAATCATTTTCAAAATTATTATTATTATTTTTTTTTGTGTAGACAGGAAGGGAGATAATATCCGCCAGACAGTGCTTCCCCTGCCACTGTCCTGTGTGTGTGTGTGTGTGTGTGTGTGTGTGTGTGTGTGTGTGCGTGCGTGTGCGTGCGTGTGCATGCGTGTGCGTGTGCGTGTGCGTGTGTGTGTGCGTACGCGTGTGTGTGTGCGTACGTGCGCGTGTGCGCGTATGTGCATGCGTGCGTGTCGGTGTGTGTGTGTGGGGGGGTGACTGACTGCAGGACCATGTTTGGGAGACCCAGCAGAGTTCAGTCCAAACCCTAAGCTGTTAAGCCCCGCCCCCCATTCCTCAACAGACTGGTCAAACCTGCTGGACCACACCCATCAGCTGTCAATCAAACCCCATCCATCTGCCTAGCATCAGCCAGACAGAAGCTTAATCCTTCCTCTCCAATGACTTCCTCCCTTACACACACACACACACACACACATTGTGTGCTAAGACAAACACAAACAGAAATATATTAATTTGCATGGTTAAAATCTAATCTAATCTAATCTAATCTGAGGATCAATAATGTATCTATCTATCTATCTATCTATCTAATCTAAAAAAAGACACCAGCACAAACACAAACGCACATATACATACACACACACACACACGCACGTATGCACACACACACACATACACACACACGCACACATACTTGCATGCATGCAAAACCTTTATGTTCACACCAACACATTCATTCAAACACGTTTACACACACACACACACACACACTGACACACACACACAAGCAAGAACAAAACACACACACACACAAACACACAAGCAAGTACAAAACACACACACACACACACACACATACAAACACACAAGCAAGAACAAAACACACCTGAGGACACACAGTCATGTAGACTGGATACCACTCTCTCACACATATGCAAGACTACGCACGCTCTCTCTCTCTCTCTCTCTCTCTCACACTCACACTCACACACACACACACACACACACACACACACACAGAGTGCTGTATCATCATGCCATTACTCATAATAATTTTTGCGTGAAACAGCCATTTTTCTTAGTCATTCACACCCAGTTAAATCAACAGTTGAAAACAAGGCTCCGTGCCCACACTACTGTTAAAACACTTTTCCAAGTGCGCTTGAACCCAATCACACACACCTTCTGTCTCTCTCTTATGAACACAGACACACACACACACACACTTATAGAGAGGGTAATAAACTCTCCGAGGAGACACACACACAGACACACACCTTCTGTCTCTCTCTTACAAACACACACACACACACACACACAAACACACATAGAGAGGGTAATACACTCTCCGAGGAGACACACACACACACACACATTCAGAATACTTTCCAATGGGAGATACTCACACACAGAATACTCTTCAATGGGAGATACACACACAGAGGGGAATACGCTCTCAGGACACAAACACAAACACATGACTTACAGGCAGCAACACAACCCTGTGTCTTGGTGTAGCACACACACTCTCATGGCGTATAGCACACACACTCTCATGGTATATAGCACACACACACACACACTCTCATGGTATATAGCACACACACACAAACACACACACACACACACTCTCATGGTATATAGCACACACACACAAACACACACACACACACACTCTCATGGCGTATAGCACACACACTCTCATGGTATATAGCACACACACACACACACTCTCATGGTATATAGCACACACACACAAACACACACACACACACACACTCTCATGGCATATAGCACACACACACAAACACACACACACACACACACACACACACACACTCTCATGGCATATAGCTCACTGTGCATCACGTTTCACCATCTCCCTTTCTGCTAGTTGTTATGGGATATGAATGTCCCGCTACTCAGCTTGAAATTGGTCAGCTGTCATTCGTCAGTTGTGTTAAAAAAAAAAAAATCAACTTTAAAAAGTTGCTCTGAGCTGCAAAGGCAGCAGCAGTGTTTCAAAAAAAACAGGCTGGCAGCTTTAGCAAAAAAAACAAAATAGTGCCAAATGTGAACATGGCCTAAGACTTATATCCTGTGACTACAATGCTTTATAAGTGTGTTTTTAAGACTATTATATCCAGTGAATACAATGCTTTATATGTGTTATTGTAAGACTATTATATCCTGTGATTACAATGCTTTGTGTGTTTATACAAGCAAAGACTCACT
>NC_055961.1:5724326-5739326 GCF_018492685.1 Alosa sapidissima | reverse complement strand
CCCCCTCTCCCTCTCCCTCTCCCTCCCTTGTTCACTGTCACTAACTCCAGTGTTTTGCAGTAGCCCTTAGATAAAGCCATTCACACTCGTGCCCATTCATGACGCTTATCTATCCAGCTCATTCAGTCCCATTCATCACACGGAGCAAAGCTCTGCCGCGCTGGGGCCGGATCCGGCCCGCATGTACCCCAGAGCTGCTTTTCGGCTGCTTTGTTACTGACACTCAAGTGTTAGAGCTTGACGAGGGTTACACAGCTGGGCTAATGTGTGTGTGAGAGACTCTGTGTGTGTGTGTGTGGGTGTGTGTGTGTGGGTGTGTACGTGTGGGTGGTTTATCTTGTCTATCATATTTGTGAATGATTAAATTTCGTGTTGGCTATTTATAAGTGACTAATTGTATGTGTTGTACAGAGTGGTGTGTGTGTGTGTGCGTGTGTGTGTGTTTGAGTGACAGGAAGAGAGAGGGATTTCACGTGTGTGTGAGAGAGAATGTGTAAGTCAGCGGATGACTCAATCATTGCTATTTGACATGCGCGTGTGTGTGTGTGTGTGTGTGTGTGTGTGTGTGTGTGTGTGTGTGTGTGTGTGTGTGTGTGTCTGTGTGTGTGTGTGTGTGTGTGTGTGTGTGTGTGTGTGTGTGTGTGTGTGTGTGTGTGTGTGTGTGTGTGTGTGTGTGTGTGTGTGTGTGTGTGTGTGAGAGCGCTGAGGATGACAGGGCCGTCTGATGAGTCCTGACAGAAGGCACCAGGGGAAATCAAGCCTGAGCTCACTGGATGCATATCCGTGTGTGCGTGTGTGTGTGCGTGTGCGTGTGCGTGTGTGTGTGTGTGTGCATGTGTGTGTGTGGTTTTGATGGTGATACATTTGGATATAAAATGCATTTGTATGTGCATTTGTGCTACATTAGCATGTGTGGGCTCTACATGTGTAGGGTATTTACACAGTGCATGTGTGACATGTGTATTTATGAGGATGTATGGACATTTGTGTTTGTGATGTCAATGTTTTAGTGTGAGTTTTCTATACAGGACAGTATGTGTGTGTGGATTCATATATCCTGTGTGTTTGTGATTAGTAAATCGTAGTCCTGTCCTCTTGGGATGGTGTTAGTTGCCCCAGTCCCCAGAAGACCTCCTTGACATCAAGCCCCTCTTTCTCCCCCATGGCAAGCATCCCATAATAGACACGCGAGGAAGGCCAGAGTTCACTGCTGTTGGCCGTTAATGCAGACAGCCTTGCTTAACATTCCTGCCTAACAACTCCACAGCGTAGCAGTGTGACCGAGGGATACATCAGCCCCATACCAATGAAGCAGACGAGACATCAGTGAGAGCCTGCACACACACACACACACACACACACACACACACACGCACGCACACACACACACACAGACACACACAAACACCCACATACAGTTACAGTAGACACACATACAGTAGACACACACACACATACAGTAAATACACACAGACACACACACACACACACACATACAGTAGACACACACACACACATACAGTAGACACACACACACACATACAGTAGACACACACATACAGTAGACACACACACATACACACACATTGTACATGACCTTCCCTAACCCCCTGTGAACACCTACTGAAGGCCTAACTAGAAGAGGTGTGCCCTGCTGTTTTCACACAGGCAGGTTTGGGAGGAACCCACTAGTTGTTCTGAATGCACACACATCCTGTCATCAGTGACATGTGAAGATAGGTGTGTGCATGTCTGCACATCTGTGTGTCATTGTGTGTCTGTGTGTATCTGGGTGGATCTGTGTGTTTGTGTGTGTGTGTGTGTGTGTGTGCATGTCTGTGTGTGTGTGTGTGTGTGTGTGTGCATCTGCGTGTGGGTGTGTTTGTGTGTTTGTGTGTGTGTGTGTGTTTCTGTTTCTGTGTGTTTGTTTGTGTGTGTGTGTGTGTGCGCGGGCGCTTGTGTGTGTTTGTGTCTGTGTGTATATATGTGTGTGTGTGTGTGTGTTTGTGTGCATGCACCTATGTGTATTTAGGGGAGAAAAAGGTTTGAGAAACTGGTAGACATGACACAACCTGCTTCTAAGCTGCACGCTACAGCTCGACCTAACAAAGAACCCTACTGCCACTGACAGCTATGGAAACCATCACACACACACACACAGGATCAGAGGGGTAGAGAGAGAGCGCGAGCAAGTGTGTGTGTGTGTGTGTGTGTGTGTGTCAGATAGAGGAAGATAGATAGAGAGAGGCACTCCTTGATAAATAATAAATCATAATGCCAGATGATAGGTACAACTTGTTGTAATCACGTTCATGTTTTACACACATCTGAGTGACTCCACTCTCCCCTGGGGTCCTCTTCCCTCATCTCTGAGACAGCAGCAGCCTCTGCTAGTGTTTGAGGGCTAGGGAGCTGGTTCTGAAGGCCCAAACAGAAGGTTCTGAAAAGACCCGATCAGAGACTAATGTGGTGCTGTAAGAACCCAAATAGCTGGTACTATAAAGAACCGATCAGCTGGTTCTGTAAGGACCCAATTAACTGGTTCTCTGGTTTTATTAGGACCCAATCAGTTGATACTATAATGATCCAATAAGGTTGTTCTATTGCAAACCAATCAGCACGTCCTTTTGCTGCACACACACCACTCCATTAAACCTTACACACAAACACACACACACCATACTAGGCCAGCATCAGATGCCAATTCATGAGAGCACCTCACCTACAGGCACACACACACACACGACCCCATTACCCCCCCCCCCCCCCACACACACACACACATACACACACAGACACACCATTCCATACCAATACTTCACCCCACCTGTCTGTCAATCTTCATCTTGTACTGTGATTTAGTGGGAAAACACACTCACACACACACACACACACACACACACTCATGTGACCTCTACCGTCCTAGAAAAATCTACCGGAGGCAAATCCGCATGCAAACAGCACAGAGTGTTTTATTAATGACTGTGCATAGTCATTGAACATGAACAACTATTTCTCTTTCTCTCCTCTCTCTCTCTTTCTATCCCTCCCTCTCTCTCTCTCACACACACACACACGTCATGGTCCAGTACAGATGCCAAATGGCTCTAATGACATTTCAACACGGGGAGGATGTTATTTTTGCAAAGGCACAATGAGCAACGGACCACAATCCAGACTCTTATAAAAGGCCACTCCTAACACACACAAACATAATTGCGCTAAGGTCAAGTGTGTATGATGAATGTAGCCTCTCCTCTGTAGCCGGAACCGTGTGTGTGTGTGTGTGTGTTTGTGTGTGTGTGTGTGTGTGTGTGTGTGAGAGAGAGAGAGAGAGAGAGAGTTCACTGATCTGAGACACTTGGGGCTTGTGTGGTAACTTGTTTAGAATTCTCAGGCTGAGAGGAGAGTTTTTGGGATGATGATGATAATATTTGGGGAGGGGGAGTATACATTGTGTATGTTTCTAAACATTTGTCAGTAGCTCTACAGAAACACTTGTGATGAAGGTGTGTGTGTGTGTGTGTGTGTTTTCATTAATCAAACTATCAGTTATCAGATATTTATAAGGCAACACAATGAAGACTTTCACAAAAGTAGTCATGCAGGTGAAAATATTCAGAGCAGGTGACTGCCTTTCTTTTATCAATTAACAATGAGTGTGTGTGTGTTTTAGGTATTTATTCTCTCTCTCTCTCTCTCTCTCTCTCTCTCTCTCTCTCTCTCTCTCTCTCGCTTTGTGTGTGTGTGTAAGTGTATGATGAATGATGTTTAAAGGTCAGTAATCCAAAAGATAACTCTGAGCTGCTGTGCTGCTCCTGGTGTGTGTGTGTGTGTGTGTGTGTGTGTGTGTGTGTGTATGTGTGTGTAATATACAGCAAGTCAATATGTCACACACTGGACAACTACATTCATCACACATACTGTAATTGTGTGTGTGTGTGTGTGTGTGGGGGGGGGGTAGAGTTTGCATGCATGTGTACATTAGACCACCAAAGATGACCTTACAGAGACACAGATATTCTGAATGGTGTTTCTAACCTCACGCACTGATTTGTTTAGTTAAAAGGGGCCATGCACAGCACAATACTATACATCGTTATCACACATTGGGCTATTTTGGATCTGTAGTTCCTGGGCAGGAAATATACAAAAGTACAGATGGCGTGAAATAGAAATTAGCAGCAAACAATATTTACAAACAATATATCACATTTGGGATGAACAAAGTAATTCGCCTGTCTATCCATCACATATAAACCTGATCACATCCTCACTCACTGCACTGCTCATAGCTAGACTATTCTGATCACATCCTCACACACTGCACTGCTCATAGCTAGACTATTCTGGCGAAAACTACACCACACTACACCACAGTACACATACTACATGCAATTAATCAAATCAATCAATTTAGTCACTTGGGAGGACATATATATATATATATATAAGTATATATACTCTTTTGATCCCGTGAGGGAAATTTGGTCTCTGCATTTATCCAAATCCGTGAATTAGTGAAACACACTCAGCACACAGTGAACACACAGTGAGGTAAGGCACACACTAATCTCAGCGCAGTGAGCTGCCTGCAACAACAGCGGCGCTCGGGGAGCAGTGAGGGGTTAGGTGCCTTGCTCAAGGGCACTTCAGACGTCCCCACTGGTCGAACCGGCAACACTCTGGTTATAGGTCTGGAGTGCTAACCAGTGGGCTACGGCTGCCCCATAGAAAGTAGCCGGCTTACAGAGACTTAACAGATCATCCGTTAAGATTCAAGAGCAGTATGCAAAATAGCCTTTTTTCATGTCACCAGGTGTGTGTGTGTGTGTGTGCGTGTGTGCGTGTGTGCGCGTGTGCGCGCGTGCGTGCGTGCGTGCGTGCGTGCGTGCGTGCATGCGTGTGTGTGTTTGTGTGTGTGTGTTTGTGTGTGTGTGTGTGTGTGTGTGTGTGTGTGTGTGTGTGTGTGTGTGTGTGTGTGTGCTTATGTATCTATTATGGTAGCACAGAGACACCAGAGCTGTACAGATGTTGCACACACACTATAAATACACACACACACACACACACACACACTTTGTAGCAGTTTCCTGATTCCATTCCTTTAAATCCCAACACATCCACTCACACACATGCACCTAAATCCCAACTCAAACTCTCACACATATACACACAAACACACACTTAGACTCGCACACACAGGCATGGCCTTAAATCCCAACTCAAACTAAAAAAAAAAAACACTTACACACAATTGAACCACACACATGCACACACACACACACACACACACACACACACACACACACACATTTCACCATGCACACACACTCTTACACACACAAACACACACACATACACACAACACACATACATGCCCAACATTAAATCCCAACACAAATTCACTCATGTGCTTTGGAGTGTGTGTGTGTGTGCGTGTGTGTCATAAAGCTGCAGCTGTTGACAGACATGGGCCATGTCACATCACACACAAAGAAGTGCTCACACACACACGCATGCACACACCAGCCTGCTTTTTATATAGGACCGCAAAATATCAAGCACATCTCATAACCTACTGCCTTGTGGTTGCGTTCTGTTAATTTACACACGTACACACGCACGCAGACACACACACACACACACACACACACACACACACACACACACACACACATAGTAAGGGCTGCACAGAGTACTCGAGTACTCACGCTCTCGAGCAGTGACTAACTTCTAAGTTTCTGCATTCTACGTTCCTCATGCGTGTTATCCGTGGGCCAGGAGCGAGGGGACCTGGCAGAGATTTCCATGCAACCTGCACATATTATTCCCTCATTCCTTTCAATCCCAACCTGCACATATTATTCCCTCATTTTTTTAAATCCTACCCTGTTTGTCTTCTAGTTCTCCAGACATAAATATCCATCTTTGACAAACAA
Source organism: Alosa sapidissima (assembly GCF_018492685.1). Classification (NCBI taxonomy): domain Eukaryota; kingdom Metazoa; phylum Chordata; class Actinopteri; order Clupeiformes; family Clupeidae; genus Alosa; species Alosa sapidissima. The sequence continues at coordinate 5,733,384 of NC_055961.1, read as the reverse complement.
TGAGTAACAACTGAACAATTTCAGTTGAAATATATCCCCAATCACATACACACACACAGGCATACCTACATGTGTGCCTTCTATCCTACAGTATAACACATTTTGAATTCTTTATTTGAACCCATCAATCACATTCCCAACAAAGAAATAACCTTTGACACTCACCGGTACAGAAACTATCGCCTACTCTACACTGCAAGGCTGCCTGTTACAGCTTTGGTCAGCTGTCTAGTTCCTTTTTCTTAGATAGGCTGTGTGTGTGTGTGTGTGTACGTGTGTGTGTGTGTGTGTGTGTGTGTGTGTGTGTGTAGGCCTGCCAATACTGCAACCCACTGCTTGTTTGTTTTAGAGCATGCCCAGGGTTGCCAAATAACAACAGCACCTACACACACATCAGCTACTTCACTGATATTAGCATGTACTTGACCTGGTTGGGATACTATGATTTACGGTTATGGGTTGACACAATGGCGTAGTAGGTCGCAACCTGGGATTACTCTGCTTATATCCTGTTTATATATCTGTCCGATATCATGCAATTAATTGTGCAAATGCTGAATATAACCGAAAATATGGCTAATATAAAACAAGGAATACTGCATGCCCATCAGGGTTGTGCACAATTCGAATTGCAATTCTGCTTCCTGGTTGCTACCTCAATTGAAATGCAAGTGAAATTCAAGAATTGAATTGGAATTTAAGAGCCAGTTTCAATTCAATTCTGGAATTTTGCACAAGCCTGATGCCCATACAGGTCAACATCACTTCCTGTCTCCAGGATTAGGGATACCGTATGCCCATACAGGTCGACATCACTTCCTGTCTCCAGGATTAGCACTTATACAACTGTTTACAATATGAGCAACTGATTTTAGCTATTGAGTCAAAATTCACACACACACACACACACACACACACACACACACACACACACACACACACACACACACAGGTCATTCCCTCTGATGTGAATGTTAGCGTCCCTGTGGGATTCTCCCACTCCAGTTCATCGGCAGGTGATTTAGTTAATCCAGAATAATTAATTAGTAAATGTAGTAAATGTGGGTAATCCCTTCAGATTGGGGACTGTGTGAGAGTGTAAACCCCCCCCCATTAGTTATAATCCTCCTGACTCCGCAGCGAGGGTGTGTGAATGAGTGTGTGTGTGTGTGTGTGTGTGTGGGGGGGGGGGGGGGGTTCTACAGCCACGGCTAATACAGCCAAGAGATTGGCACCTATTTACCTGGAGGTGTGAAGCAAAGACTTTTTAACACACACACACACACACACAGAGACACACACACAGAGACACACACACAGAGGCACACACACAGAGACACACACACAGAGAGCCACACACACACACAGAGACACACACACAGAGACACACACACAGAGGCACACACACAGAGACACACACACACACACACACACACACACACACACAGAGGCACACACACAGAGGCACACACACAGAGGCACACACACAGAGACACACACACAGAGGCACACACACAGAGGCACACACACAGAGGCACACACACAGAGACACACACACACACACACACACACAGAGAGCCACTCACTGCCCCGTACATTTATGAAAATACACTAACACCTACGCACAACAAGCACAAAGAATGATCTCTGTCCTATCGGACACACAGAGCATGCCCTCCCACACACACATACACACACACACACACACACACACACACTCACACACACACACACACACTCAGGCTCGGAAACAATCCATGAATTTCCATCATTATACTTTCCGCCCTTCTACATATTCACATACAGGTAAGCTTCATCCTCAGTGCTGATGAGCACTTCCCAGTGGATTAGACGTGTGTGTGTGTATGTGTGTGTGTGTGTGTGTTTGATTATGAGTAGATTAGGGCTAATTGGCAGCTTTAGCTTTTAGGCCTCCAGTCAGACCAGCTGAAACCCAAACCTGCCTCATCGCTGGAGACACCCTGGATACACACACACACACACACACACACACACACACACACACACACACACGCACACAAGATATCCTGCAGGGCAGATACATGGCTGCCCCTTCATCCAGTACTTAAAGACGCAGACCTACACACACACACACACACACACACACACACACACACACAGAATCAATACTCACACATTCACACACAGTGTGGAACACACTCTGGCATAGTCTTGCCAACACACTCCACATGTTGAAATGTGTACACACATGTTCTGTAAATGGTCACTATTACAAATGGTCACATCTTACAAATGCATGCAAATGTTCCTTTTCTCTCTCTCTCTCTCTCTCTCTCTTTCTCATACACACACACTAGACATAATTTCTAGACATATGGGCTCCATTAACCCCTCTGAAATATTAGCGTTTCTGTAACAGCAGCTATTACAACATATGTGTAATCACGCAGAGTCATTCATAGTTAATGAAACTATTTTAATTCATCACAAAATTACAGCTGAAATGATGATCATCTTTGGCACAACTGTAGCTGCCTATCATTATTCCTCAGTGCTTCTACACTGCCACAATTCTGAATTCTGAACATGGTTTATATTGGAGTGGTGTACCAAAATGCGTTTATTGTCAGTATTGCAATATTCGAAATTAATTCAATAAGTCAATAGGAAATGTATGAACTAGGAAATAAATGTCATATAATGTGTTTATTTATTTCCAGATCTTTTACAAAAACGTATAGGCCTACCAGACGTGCAGAAATAGCGCATATTGCGTAGTCGCTTTATTTTCAGAATGTAACACTACTAATAAAAACTTGCTTATTACTTGCTTAATAATAAAAAAAAAACATTTCTAGGCTCAGGCTACATGTTCTTTTTGTAAATGTGGCACAAAACAGAGCCGCAACATTTTGCACATGAAGTCTACTTGTCGGGGATTGTGGAGAACCGTTTGAAAGAGGAGCCACTGACAGCGATGGCGTCTGGAAATCCGGGACCGAAGATGTCACGGACTGACGAACGTGGAATATTCTTTCTTTTTTGACAGGTGGAACCGAGACAGCGAGGTGCGCGCGGGTAAACCGATCCGTCTGTATTTCATTTCATCTTTCCCGCGGCCCCGTGCCTCCGCGCCGGCCACGTGAGATCGGCTTTCCCTTTGCCTTCCCCGGCTTCTCCTCGCCTGGCGAGGCGAGCACATTCAGTCGCCCGTAGCCCGCTCCGGTGTTTAGGCAGGTCTGGAGATCGACAGCAGAGCACCTCGAGTCGCTGCAGTCTCGCTGCAGATTAAGGACACCTCCTCGGGGAACGTTTCATTGTCCCCTGAAAAACGTGCCTGCTTGTCTGTCTCCAGCTAGCCGAACGCCCCACAATAGACGACCATCCTCCAAAACGGGGTGAAATTGAGAGGATTCGTTGTGTGGATCTACTGAAGTGGTCCTTAGAAACAGTGGAACATTGTTTCACAATGGGTTTTTATTCGGTATGGAAATCATGCGTAAAAGTTAATTTACAATATTAAACTATAGGCTACACAGGCCTGCAAAAAAGTTTAAAATAAAATAATATTGCTTATGAAGGGAACATTTATTAAATGCCTATTTGTGTATGGGTTAATATGTGTTTATATTTAATTTATTTATGCAATTATATAATGTGTAAATATTAATATATAATTATTTAAAATTGCATTAAAAAATGCTATAGTATTAGGCTATATTCTGAAGTGAAGATAAAGAAACCCAAGTGAATTTATGGAAGACTACATATTTGTGTAGAAACGTGTAGGCCTACAAGCTAAATGTTAGAGATTATAGTCTCTTGCAATATAGCCTAAACATATCTCGGGGCAAGAATTTTATTTTACATTGAATAACTTTTTGTTCCAGATCTTAATCTTATGTACAGTAGCGTAAATAAATCATGAAGCAACAAACAAAATCAGCATTTGTCTTTATGCCTCTACTTCTCGCTACTCTGAAAGGGTAATAATAGCCTAACAACAATAACAGCAATAATAATAATAATAATAATATTAATAATAATAATAATACGGTTGTGCTTGTTCTTATTTAGCCTACAATTAGGTTTATTATTTTACTGTGATGTTATTAGGTAAGATTAAAAACATAGGCCTACTCTTGTTTGGAAAAAAAAAATACTCGTTTCAAATTACCTGTTTTAACAACTCCATGTTATTATTATTTTTTCTGGCCATATTCCACATAGTTTGTTGGGGTTGGTGACCATGGGCTACAGTGTAGTTATGCGGTAGTCACATCTGTTGTGGGCTACAGTGTAGTTCTGTGTAGTGTCGTTCTAGTGTAGTTCTGTAGTTTAGTTCTGTGGTAGTCACCTCTATTGTGTCGTTGTTGGACCGATCTGCCACTAACCACCCCATTCTCTCTCTCTCTCTCCCAATTGGTCATGAGACACCGGTGGGCCAGATGATCTTGCAGGAGAAACTGGACGGTCGTGTTAAAACGGATATAGACCTAGGCTACAGCAATGCATACCTCAAGTTTAATGAATTGAATTAAAAGCACACATCCAAAGCGAATATCGCATCTCTGCATGTCCTGAACATCTCTAACCCTTCTAATCCAGTCCAGCTTGTACATTTAATTGATCGTGCACATGTCCCCTTACGTTCTAGTCATTTTAGAACTGTTGTAATTGAACAACAGATCGAACTTCAAACGAACAAACAAAGACACATAATAGTGAATGAGGGGGTCGTATAAACGGCCCATAGCAATTGTGGATGACAGTGAGCTCTAAGACACAGAACAGACCTATATTTACAGACGGCCTACAAGCATGTAGGCGACAGGACAAAACAAGTTGATGTGAATTTTGAGAAAACTATTAGAATTGTCACTGGATTTTGGTTCATCTTTACATAGGCGATGATGCTGCATATGATGCTGAAACCAAGCCGACCTGCAGCTTGCACATCCAATAGGCTGCCCTATGCGCTATCCCCTATCCGCAGTCCATCTGTCCTCCAGGTATGCAGGGCATTTCACATGTCGCTTTTGGCCACTTAATCATATCTGCAAAAAGCTGCATGAGGAAAATTGCGTGTCAGTGTGGAGTATTCTCCTATTTTCACTTAACCAAGTCGGTGGCGTTAGTGAAGACGGGCACGATACAGAAAAAAAATCTATCAACTGACGAAAAATGTTAATGGTTTGAAAAAAAATATAGGCCTATACAATATATGTATACCACAAATAACAATTGTGAAATAGTGAAATAAAGTGGAATATTAGGAAACAATCGCAAATTCTGTTTGATTTTTAAACAAACAAAAATCTATTTAATGTTACCACGTTGGCTAAATCCTGCAATAGCATTTTTCACTGTTGTGTTAGCATTGCATCTGAGTTGAAGTGTGTTCCTCTAAACTACACAAATGTTCTGGCAGAATTCCTCTGAGTCACGCGATTGATCAGACAGTATCAAAAAGAGCGTCAGGGCAGGGTTTCCGCGTCAAAGGTCAGACGTGAACGCTCTTTCTCGCGCTGATTCCTGACGGGTGGAAACGTGCATTCCCCGCGCACAAGTCTGACTGCTGCAGACAGACCGAGCGTAGTTGATTCTCGCGCTGGACCCGTTGCTGCCTAGTTGGATGACAAGGAACACCGGTAGAGCTGGATTTCTGCGGTGATTTCTTAGGACAAAAAGTAAAAGATGGTTTAAAGTCAAACAACTCCCAGTATCGAAAGGGCCTGAAACTAGTCATAATTTCAAAGGGTTCATGGTTTACATATGACAGGAAAGTTTGCGTGATCTGATATGTTCAATAGGCCTACTTATCTTCAAAAGGGCATGCCTATTTTTAAACAATAGCCCAGGTCATCTTCAAAATGGCATGCCTATTTTTAAACAATAGCCCGGTCATTTTCAGAAAGTTTTCAAAATTTGCACGATGACAGCACAAGGGTCCGACAGCACAACCGATCCTTAGACTATATTCACAATCTCTTCGCTGAAAGAGGCTTTAATAATATAGTGCCTATATGCTTAATTATGGTTAAAATAATATTTAAACCATAGTCTGAGGTGGTCTGAGGTTTTTTTGTGATCTTTTGAGGCGTGTGATTATAAGTTAAATAAATAGGAATATTAGGAAACAATCAATAAGAATAAAATAAAAGTGACTTTTTCTTGTTCGGTCTGAAAACAGTGTAACAAGAAAGGAAGCCTGTGCTTTCTATAGGGGTATTGGAATCAATTATATCAAAATAATCAATGTAATCACTATTATTATTATTATTATTATTATTATTATTATTATTATTATTATTATTATTATCTAAGCGTTGCATGTTGTCCCACAATTTGAATTGTTGGTGCCCACTCAACCTATAAGGACTAGCTACAGCTGTTGCTATGAATGGGTTCCTCCTGTCATTGAAGAGTAACCCGTGCATCCTATGAAGCCTAGGCCAAAGCTTTCACCTTCAAGGTGTGTGAAGTGTGAGCTTCAAAAATGTGAGTCATATGGCACACAGGGAGAAGGTACAGCCCAGCAGACATCAGCCTTTAGGGCTTGAAAGCTTGCAGTGAGAACAACTGCCTGCCTGTAATGAGTTTGGTTTCCCCTTTAAGGACGCCTCCCTCTATCAGTCCCAGGTTAGCCATTCTGACACGAGGAAAAACAGTCAATAAAGAAGCACAACAGAATGTATAGCCACTCCTGCACGTTACTGGCCCTAAACACAGAGCTCTATTGTTATTGCCTGCTTCACTGGAGAGCACAACAGGTCCATTTGTGTAATATTAATCATGGTAATAGCCTATATTATGGGCTGTGTATGGAGAGCAAACTGCTTCTGTGAGGTTTTTCCACGTAATGCTCCCCTTATCCACCTAAATCTGCCTCTGAATGGGGAAACATGACCAACAGCTTTAGAGAAAAATGTGGTATCAATGAACGGTGATAGATTGTCCGATGGAGCCCTGTTCTCTCTCGAGCGAGGCGTTAGAAAAGAACCGTCGTCGACGCCCAAGACGTCTGGTTCCAACGCGCCCTTGCCATGACAAGTTGATATACAGAACCCAGTAAGAGCCACTCTACTCTTTCCACCACCACTTCCAGCGCTCATGATTCACTTTGAAGCAGTCCCTATTCTCTAATGTGCGTGTGTCCGTTTGTGTGTGTGTGTGTGTGTGTGCATATATGCGTGTATGTGTGTGTGTGTGTGTCTGTGCGTTTCTGCATCTCTCTCTGTCTTTGTGTGTATGTCTTTGCGTTTCTGATTCCGTGTGTGGCAGGTTTATTGTGTGTGTGTGTGTCGGTCCTTTGGAATGTATGGTGCAGTCTCTGACAATTCAGCTCTTTTCTGTTGGATGTGCAAAAGCTTGGCATGATGGTCTAGCTGCAGGCCTGTTTCTGATTGTACAACAAAGGTCAGCTGTAAGCACTCTGCCAGACCAGCCCTGTACAGACACACACACACACGCATACACACACACACACACGCATACACACACACACACACACACACACACACATACACACACACACATGCACGCATACACACACAAACACACACACACACACACACATGCACGCATACACACACACACACACACACACACATGCACGCATACACACACACACACCACACACATGCACACATACACACACACACACATACACACACAAACACACACATACACACAAACACACACATGTGTACACACACACACACACACACACACACAATAAACCTGCTACACTCTCACCCTGCTGTGGTAATTACACTGGCCACAACGCTCTTTACTGCACGCTTTGCTTTCCCTGTTAAAGTACGACTGTTTTATACACACACATACAAATGCACTCAGACACACACACACACACACACATTTGTGTTTATATCTGAACGGTCTACCACAGCTGGGAATTACACTGATTTCTGTGCACATGGTGAGAGGGAGAGAGGAGAGAGAGAGAGAGATGGAGAGAGAAGTGATATCTCTTCTTTATTGTGGCCCTTTCATCTTTTCATCAGCCAGATTGCAAGGCCAGTCCAGCAGCTCTCTTCTGTTCTCATCTCATAACCATTCAGTGGAATGAGAAAGATAAACTCTCTCTCTCTCTCTCTTCCTCTCTATCACTCCCTTACAGACACACACACACACACACACATACACACGCACACACACACACAGAGACAGCCACTTCTACATATTCACATACAGGTAATCCTCATCCTCAGTGCTGATGAGCACTTCCCAGTGGATTAGTGGATTCTCTCACATCCACCCACCCACACACACGCACACACTTTCCTCCTCATTTGTGGATACAAATTCACACACACGCGCACACACACACGCGCACACACACACGCACGCACCCTCCCTCTCGCCACTCTATTTGGAGTGCTTTGGCACCCAGGGCAGGATCCGCTCTCCTCTCCCTTGGTTCCCCCGGTTCCTCACGTTCCCCCTGCGTTCCACCGTAAGCCGTGCGGGCCTGGCGTTCTCAGCAGCCCTTCCGTGATAATGATAAGACAGTAAATCCCGCCGCGGGCCTGGCCTCTGACCTGTGTGTGCTGCGGCTGCGTGGGGGGATTAGGGGAGAGCTCCACTGCAGCACCGCACCAGAGTGTTGTGTTTGGCAGCACCGCCGAGCCGAGCCGGCCCCGCGACCCACACACAGCTGACCACCCCACTGGACTACCTCTCTCTTCTCCTCTCTTCTCTCCTCTCTTCTCCTCTCCTCTCCTCTCTTCTCCTCCCTTCTCTCATCACCTCTTCTCCTCTTCTCTCTTCTCATGTCTCGTCTTCTCTTCTCCTCTTCTCTCTTCTCTTCTCCCCTCACCTCTTCTCTTCTTTTTTCTCTTCTCTTTTCTCTCCCTTCTTCTCTCATCACCTCCCCTCACCTCTTCTCTTTTCTCTTCTTTCCTTACTTCTCTTTTCTCTTCTTTCTTCACCTCTCCTCTCTTCACCTCTCCTCTCTTCACCTCTCCTCTCATCTTCTCTCTAGTCTTGCCTCCTAACTCACAGGAGCTTTCCACAGTGTTGTTCACAAACACATCTTTTACACTCTCTCTAT
>NC_055961.1:5701826-5719326 GCF_018492685.1 Alosa sapidissima | reverse complement strand
AAAAGTGATTTACACTCGTAGCCGAACACAGTGAGATGCAAGCCGTCCAATCCACTCAGAAATCGGTCAATTAGGCTACTCTCACGTCCTTAAAGGGGCAGGCAGTAAATTAGACACCACCAATGTAATGACATTAAAGAGAAGTGTAGTCAAATAGTTTAAATCAATATGAAATTACTAGATACTTACTTGGCTATTAGTAATTATGCAGGCCACAGACTATGAATTATTAAAAATATATGAACTTAATATGAATTACTAAACATATGAATGTATTGAAACATATGACATGATGCCATTTCTTTAGACTCTTTTTTGGACAGTTCTACAAAAGGTTATACTGCTTTGTGAATTACCCCAGTCAAAGCATTTACCCTTGTAATATTCACCTATGACACCCCATCAAGTTGGAGAATACAAAGCAAGAGATTTAAGACCATTCGTCTTTACAAAATCTCCCCAGATCGTCCAGATTCCTAGGTGCATACTCCTCTTTAACTCACCCCATTGTTTTTCTATGGAGTTTAGATCAGGGGACTGAGATGGCAATGGCCGAAGCTTGAACCATATTGGTTTTGATCTGGACGTTTTGGTTCATTGACCTTATGAAAGACCCAATCATAACCAACTTTTATAGTATCTTAGCAGAGATGGACAGATTTCTTTTGAAAATGTTCAGGATGTTCTTGTTGTTCGTGATACCATGCACCTTAATTATTCCCAAGGCCTTTGGGAATAAAAACAGCCCCACAATAGCACAGCCTCTCCACCATAATTCTCATTAGGTATGGGCTTCTTTTCAGTATAGTCATTCTTCTATGTACGCCAAACACACCTAAAGTGTTTCTAGCCAAAGAGCACACTTTTCATTTCATCTGACAATAGACCACACGTCCAGACAAAGTACCTGTACCATTCAGTATCTCCTGCCGTTTACATTGGTAATTAAATGACTGGACAGCCTTTTACCTAACATGCCCTCTGAATAAGCTATTAGCAGTGAGGTCATTTTAGAAGATTTTTTGGGGGACTTGGTGACCCCAAGATGACACCTTTGTGTCCAATAGTGGTTCTTATGGATTTTTCTTGCCTATCTTACCATCCTCCATGTGCGTGGGAGCAAGATAACCATGGGTCTTTGTCCAAGCATGTTTGTCACATTTCCAGTTGATTAGAACCTCTTAATAATTGTTTTAATTGTAAATATAGGCATTTTCAACAAAGTAGGCTACCTAGTTTTTATAGACATTCCCTGACTTAAAAATGTCCAACACAGTCTCACTCCCTACTCGTCAAATTTCTGACGTATGGTCAAGGGTCCTTGGCGTCAAATTCCAACGAGAAAGGTGTACCTTCTGTGTTGTTTTCCGACGTGGGGGTCCGTCCGATAGACATTCATGTTAATCCCTCATCGTCAAATATAGACGAAAGGAAATAAATGTCCATCAAAGGTGCGGTCACGTTATGCGACTAATGATTTGTTTGAAATTATCTAAAAACAAAAATCGCAGACCATCAGAGCCATAGGCTACCTTAGGTTACTGGAATTCAGCTTTGGTGTAGGTAACGTAAGGTAAAATAATAATAATAATAATCTCACTTTGTGTATGTGGGAGTTATGTTGGCCAATCAAGTCCAAGTAAGTGATAAGTGCATGATTGTTGCAAATGTGAAGCACTTGGTAGACTAACTTTGCTAACAGTTAACCTTAAAGTTAGCTGTTCAATTGTTCTCATTGCTGGTAGAAAGCAGGAATAAAATTCAGATAGCATTTAAGAAAATAATCGAGTTAAATGTGCATTTTTTAGCATTGTGTAGAGTGTATTATGACAATTTAATATATTAAATCAATCAAGACATTGCATTATAACTTGTTGCACCTAATGTAATATGCAGTTACTTTAGCTATAGCCTCTAACTAATTGTCATACAGGGTAGGCTACCATCATCATAAGTTGTATTTAATAAAACATGGTGCAATGTAATTGTAATATTTGAGTTACTTAGGGGCTAATCACAGCAACAGGTATATGTGAGATTGTGTTTTAATCAATTCTGAATGTCCCAAGTGCCTTTAACATGCTTATTGACCCACTTTGTCCTGTGCATTTGCCAACTGTTCAATGGGTAACGATTAGATTTTAGTATTACTAAATGTTATCGTTGGGGTTGGAGCAGTTGCCGACTGTCCCACAATTGTAATCATGGATTGGGGTTAGGTTTGGGTTATGGTCTGGGTGTAGGTAAGTGGCAGAGGACAAAGGCGATGGACAGTAGGCAAGTGGGTGTGAGTGGTGTGTGCAATCACCAATAGTGCAGAACAGTTTTTGCACCTACTGTCTCTCCCTTAGTCTCTCTATTGCTGCTCTTTCTGTGTGTGTGTGTGTGTGTGTGTGCGCTATTTTTGTGTGCCAGTCTTTTTGCCTGTGAAATCTCTTCATCTGTTCTCTGTTAAACAAATATATCATGTCTACCTGATGTTGTTTTGTGTGTGTGTTGTGTAGATTCCATCATGCCTCGCAAGAAGTTTAGGCCCTGCCCCTCCTGCCAAACACCTAACCAGGTGAGGGAAAAGTGCAATAGAGCATTAGATATGTCCAATATTCTAATATGAGGTTTTAATGTTCTACATTTCTCATTAGTAGGTCATGTGGACACTAAAGTATGCTCCTACTAAATGACTTTTTATGATATCTGTACTGTGTTCCAAAACAGGGATAATGTAAGGTGTCTGGATTGATATATATGTTGATGGCTTGTTTTGCAACAAACACCATAGGCATCATTGATTAGAGTAGGTAGGGTGTATCATACCTCTGCTACTTTCACTGTATGATTATCCTTTGCCATGATCTGTTGTGTACTTGACTCTGGATAATCCTGTGTCAATCTGGAGACGCATATTCTGAATTGCATTGTTTCATTTGTGCCTCTTTCCTGTATACAGCCAAATTAAACTCTGTATCTTGATTATACGTCTTCTTTGTGACTGGATCTGATGTCTTACTTTGGTATACTTTTATCAACCCAGGTGAGCAGAAAATCATGCAGTTGTTGCTTCACACCTCTCTCAAATAAAGAGAAACTACTAGCTAAAACAGTTTCCCTGAACAGGAAGTGGGGGGAAGTGGTCCTCAAAAATAGAAACGCAGGAAGAGTTGTGGACTCTGCCCAAATTGCAGTAAGTAGAAAAGCTCATATTTCACTAAGCATTAATGATTTGCTTCACTTTCATTTATATCGTGGGTCCCCGAGCTGCATTTGCCGTGGGTCCCCAAGCTGCATTTGCCGTGGGTCCCCAAGCTACATTTGCCGTGCCGTGGGTCCCCAAGCTGCATTTGCCGTGCCGTGGGTCCCCAAGCTGCATTTGCCGTGGGTCCCCAAGCTGCATGGCCCCCAAGCTACATTTGCCGTGGGTCCCCAAGCTGCATTTGCCGTGGGGAGAGACGTGTAGAGAGGGTCCCCAAGCTGCATTTGCCGTGGGGAGAGACGTGTAGAGAGGGTTGCCGTGGGGAGAGACATGTAGAGAGGGTTGCCGTGGGGAGAGACATGTAGAGAGGGTTGCCGTGGGGAGAGACGTGTAGAGAGGTCAGGATCAGGAGGACAGGTGACCATAAAGAGGGAGTCCAGTCAAAATGTATTTTTGTTCGCTTATTTTGTTTTGTGTGTTTTTGTTCGCTTATTTTGTTTTGTGTGTTTTTGTTAGCTTATTTTGTTTTGTGTGTTTTTGTTAGCTTATTTTGTTTTGTGTGTCCAATCAATACGGTTATGGTTATGGGATTTGGCAGACGCTTTGTCCAAAGCGATATACAAATACAAAACAATATAATACTTGCATTTAACAGGGAACAATTTAAAATGTTGGTCAGACTACATTAAGGTAAATAGCAATAATAAACAACAATGTCAATTTTTGAAGGGTGTCAGGTCTTTTAGTGTTCCCTTTAGAAACCCAGATTGTTAACTACTAAACCACCAGCACCCAGCACAACATAACATGAATATTGGTTGTATAGAGCAGGGATTCTCAAACTGTGTATACAAAGACCCTTTGTATGGGAGAACAATTTTCAAGGACCCCCTCATAATCAAAACAATTAAGCATCCACTTGCTACATTTGTATAGCCTAGAAATCTAGACGCGCCCCTAGCGGCAGCAAATTACATTACATTACATTTGCTGCCAGGGCTAGTCTAGCAACTCTCCGTTGGCTTGTGAGCTCCAGAAATCGAAACTCAATCAGGCCAATGAAATCGTGTATAGAGTCATTAGGTGGGCTTAACATAATGATTGATGGCAGAGTTTTTGGCAGAGGTTTGGCTTGAATTCCTTGCTACTTGAAAACAAATAAGATGGATGTTGCTGTTGGCGAACAGTGTGACGCGAGTTAAGCTTTTATTAAGTTGGCAAACGTTTGAACTAGCCAACTAGCTCCGCTGGTGGGAAACGCATGGGACTCATAGCGCTGCCGCTGTCCTATTGCGTGCAGAGGGAATTTGAAAGACAACTGATTATCCCGTTCCTCGGACTGAGCACTGCGAACGGTGAGTGCCCAGACCCTACATTTTAATGTGGGTCTGGCTCGTCAGGCTAAGATTTGTATACTTTGATGCCTTTTTGTATTCCCTGAAGTTGTGGCCAGGTTCACTGTTCCGTGTTTTCTAGCTGGTGTGTAACTTGGTCTTTCGTCAACTTTTGATTGATGTGGTCTTAATGATGTGGACTGACTCAAACACATTCACCAGCTATCTTAATGGCAAGTAAGCCACGCTCAGTAGCAGTAAGAACGGGTCATCATGACCTGAGTGAATTAAGTGATTCACAACAGATTGATTTGATTAGTCATAATCACAAAAAAGTTAAATGTTAATGTTTTAATTCATTACTGCATTTAGAATCTAGATCCTATAACTAGATTCTAGATCATTACATTGTCATTGGTAAGCATTTATTATTGATAAAGCACAACCTTAACATTCAAAGCAAATTATTCTGTGGACCCCTTGGCTATGAGTGGTGTACCCCACTTTGAGAACCATTGGTATAAAGTCCATATGTAATGAATGTCGTTTCTAAGGGAGAAAAGCTGTTATAGTTGATCATGCTAATTGTGTACCTGTATATTAAGAATAGTAGCACTAATGTATTCAATATAATTTTGTTTTCAATATGGTGGAAAAATAATGCAGTGGGAATAACTAATGTTTGCTTATTTGCATTAATTTATTACAGGTCAAAAAACTAAGTGCATTGGGCTATGTCCCAATTTTGTTTTACGCACGGAGAGAAAAAGCCTCTGGAAAGTGGGTGGCAGATGTTATGACCGATCTGCCACCCACTGAAGACAATCAGAAAATTGTGGCCAGCATGAAGAGGGCATACAATTTTGTTTTGCTTAAAGAAGGTAGGATTTGTGTCATTTAAAAGTCATGGTAGTTTTAAATGTTTTGCCTTTGCTGATGTGTACATATCGAAAATTAACATAGACATTTAATATTGTAGGGGCCCAGGCCCAGCCTCAGGTCCAGCCCCAGCCTCATCCTCAGGTCCAGCCTCAGCCCCAGCCTCAAGCCTTTGCCCTGGCTGAGCCCCAGCCTCAATTTTATGTATTAGACTTATACCCTGCCTCGGCCCAGCCCGAGCCTCAGGCCTTGGCCATGGCCAATGTACAGCCTCAGGTCCAGCCAGAGCCCCAGCCTCAGGCACTGGCCCAGCCCCAGCCTCAGGCCTTGGACCTGGGCCTGGCCGAACCCCCCCCCCTAAAAAATAAAGTGTAAGTGAACTGTGGTCTGAGAACACCATGTATGAATTTCCCATTTTTGTAATCATTATTCATGAAATACAGAAATCCTATTAATATAGGCTGTATTTGGGCCATGAAATCAATGAATTTGATGGCTAATACATTCTTTAGTTATTTAGCTGTATTTTTGTTGGTTGTTCTGACATTTTGAAAGTTCAAGGACCATGTCTAATGTTGTTCCCCAGATTTTATGAAAATTTGTTAAATTAGGTTGTATCAAAGTACTCTTTTGATCCCGTGAGGGAAATTTGGTCTCTGCATTTGTCCCAATCCGTGACTTAGTGAAATACACTCAGCACACAGTGAACATACAGTGAGGTGAATATAAGCTGCTAGGTGACATTTTAAACGCCCACACACGACTGCATGCGTATGTCGTGTCGTCCTAGTGAATCAGCGCAGTCACACACACTACGCACACCCACCAACCAGAAGTGGCACAGTCAAGGAGGATGACAAGAATATAAATGTCAAATAACAGAAATGTACCTATGTATGATTATTTGCAGATTTTAAAAATTGGGCAGTTGCATTGGATCATATTTTTATTGCGATTGCAACGAGCAGCCCTAAATGGGACACTACAGCTTACCACATTGGGAAAGAGCCCTCTCCCATGACACAGGTTGTTGGAGGCAATGGCTGAAAGAATCCAGCTATTGTTGCATCCCTGTTGTGGAACACGTGGTTTCGGTGTATATTGACATCACACTCGGTGTGGTCGGCAGTCACGACAACGGACAGCAGCTGGACATTTGCTACACTGTTGGCAAATCCGATTTGCCGCATTTTGTTTTGCCACCATAGTATTCTCCAGCTGGGGTCTCTCTTTCTCCCACCTCTCTGAGAGGAGACTTTTTCGAGTAGACTAGTCTGAGGAAGCTTGTGGTGGTGCTGGTGCTGTTTCCTGATCATCCAAGTCATCACCCTGTGAGTGGTTTAGTTCCTCAAGGAAAGACTCTAGTACATAATATTTAAAAACAAAATGAATGTGTGCAACATGCTGTCTGTTTTCTGTGAACGTTGTCTGTTATTCTGTCGCAAACACATGGAATTTACATTCTAATTATTAGAATTTACAAGCTCCTGGATCTCTGGTTTGTGAACTTTGGCTTGCTTACTCTTGACTCTGTTAATGGATTTCCTCTGACACACCTGGCTTCCCTTTCATGAACTTTTGCTTGCCTGACTACGAATAAGAATTGCCCTAAGAACTTGTTTGCCTTGTGACTTTTTGTAAGAAGTTAAAAGACTGCTGTGACTGCCTCTTGTGGATCTTCTGAGTGTTTAATTTTCACCAAGTTATTTGTTTCAACGAGATGTGACCTACTCCTGCATTTGCCCTTTTGTGTTTGGAGTCACCTTCTGTTCAATAAAACTTCCTGATTGTTTCAACTCTACAACTCGGTTTTACTAGCTTTCCCAGTCCTGATAATCAGCCCAATTCCGTTATCTATACTTTGGATGAATATGTAATAAAAACCTCATATTTTATACCAGGCCCATGGCTGATTCATGTATTCAATCCCAAGCGGTAAAACAATCTACAATATCCGTTTTAGATCGATGTGAAAAATTGCAGGAGTTCTACTGTAAGTAATATAACTGACCCATTTGGTTTCGGGATGATCTTGGTCTGCCATAGACAACAGTTCCATCACTGTCCCTCTTCAGCCACCTGACCGGTTGATGACTGGTGGCTGGTGGAGCCACCTGAACCTGTTGATGGCTGGTGGATAGTCCTGCCTCCCGTTCTACCTCCATCTTACTAATAAAAAACCTTCCATGGTCTGGAGTTCACTACTGACTAGAATGGTCAACAAGCTTGTCAAGCTCCTTAAAGGAACCGTATGTAGGATTTTGGCCAAAACTGGTACTACAATCACTTTCAAAATACTGTAGAGCGGTGTACACCGCAGATGTGGTAACTAGAGCAGAGCGGGCCACCGAGATGCCGAAACACTACTGACTTTGTGATTACTAGATAGGTGGAGGGTGGCGGATCAAGCTAAAACACAAATATGTAAACATCAACATCAGTTGAGGGCTGCAACTTCACTTTTTTAAATGACGATATCCTGGCCGGACTTCTGTTGTCAGTGATATAAGTATTTGAAATTAGCATGATTTCCTAATGTCTAGTGACAAATCAGGGCCATTTTATGATTAATTGAATTACATTTCTTACATACGGTTCCTTTAACAAGCTGCTCGACATTGGAGTCACTCATGATGAACAAGACACACTGACAAAACACCAATAAAGGTGTAGGGGTAGGGCTAGGGGGATGGGGATGGCTAGGGGTAGGGCTAGGGGAAGGGGTAGGGGTAGGGGAAGGGCTAGGGGTAGGGGAAGGGGTAGGGGGATGGGGATGGCTAGGGGGATGGCTAGGGGTAGGGCTAGGGGGATGGGGATGGCTAGGGGTAGGGGGATGGGGATTGCTTTGGTGAGTGGTTGTTTGGACCATTATGCACTGGCCAGTTGTCCCCGCCCCACTAATCCCATCTGAAAGTAAAAATTAATAAATAAATAAAACAGAATAAAATAAAAGTTAAAAGGAAATAAAATAAAATAAAAGAGAGGAGCTTGTAGAAAAGACACAGAGTGGTATAAAACTTTAATTCAATTTTTCATTAAGACCTTGTGGGTGTAGTGTTTGAAGTTTTAAAATCCACAATCTCTCTGCTCTTTTCCTCTGTAAAATTGTCCAGCCTGGGTTCCCTTCAAGGCCACAGACCCTCAAATGTGTGATGTTGTGCGTCTGGAAATGTGTGACGAGATAAGTGTTGAGTGTATTTTTATGTATGTTGTGCAGATGTTGTTTGAGGCGTATGTGAAGTGTATGTCCAGTTTCCCTGATGTACAACATGTGACAGTGAGTGCAGGTGATAACATATACTAAATTGGGAGTGTCTAAGTTGAGTGGATTGGTGGGTGCAGAACAGTAACTATGAATATTGGTGATGAATAGGTGAGGGGTGAAGTGTAAGTTTTCTTTAGGGGGTGGTGGTTGTAAGTGACGGGTGAAGGTGGTGCGTATGAGGAGGTCTTTGAGATTTTTATTGCGTCTATATGCGGAGATGAGTGTGTGGTGTTGGAAGGTGGGGTGTGTTGTTTGGAAATCAGTATAGTGTTGTTTCAGTGTGTGGTGTTAGAAGAGTGTGAGATGTGTTCAGATTGAAATTCATGCCAAAGCATTTGGTCGTGAACAAATCATTCAAAGCTACAAAAGCAGGGCTGAACAGACCATTGATGGGGCTGCTAGTGACAATGATGACATGGAAACAGATTCTAGAAAAGATTCTAGCAAAGACTGGCCAGATGACTGGTCTGTCCGGAGTGCTGATCTTCAGAAAGTGGTGATGCTGCCAAGACTGCCTGGTAACAAGACAGCAATATTTACCAGAAGGCTGGTGGCATATCATGAAATGTTTGCAACTGTGGGCACGCAGTCAAAGCAGATGCATGCATAAAAAGAAACAGACACTATCAGTTGTGTGGCATGAGGGTATTGCTGGGCACAATGCTGAAGAAGTAACATCAGCTTTCATTACAGCACTGACGCACCACACAGAGCGTGATGTGAAACATGCCGTGATATGGGCAGATAATTGCACTGCCCAAGTCTATTGACCAGCTTAGTGACTCTTGTAAACAGTAGGACAACAGCACTGGAGGAAATTACCCTCAAATTCTTTGAATCTGGCCATACGTTTATGAGCGCTGACTCCATTCACCATGGGGTGGAACTTGCTATGAAAAGATGCCCTGGAGGGAAACTTTTTGACTTTGATGATTTTGTCAGAGTAATCAAATACTCTAGTTCCAACATTGACATAATCGGATTGGAGAACAAAAATGTCCTTGCTTGGAAGGGTGGCCAGAGTCAGAGTAAGCTCAGCCAGACTGTTTCGAAGTTGGCCTCAATGGTTGAGATCCAGGCCAGGAGAGGCTCTAAGGATCTGTTCTTCAAGACCTCTCATGACGATGTTGAGCACTGTAAACTTGACTTCCTGAAGAAGAACTTAAAAAAGAATGAATTACGAATTCCAGCTTGCCTCTGTGAACAAGACAAAGGAGTGTCCCTTTCAAAGAAGGCATCATCCAGAAGCTGATCCCTTTAATGCCAGAGAACCGAAGACGCTTCTGGAGGGAATTGTCTTAGACTGCTGATGAGGATGTTGAGGATGCAATGGACTGGAAAATACTGTCTTTAGCATGGTCTGATCTCTCCTGACCCAATGCCCCTTTTTCACTCTTTCACTCTCTCTCACCCTTTCTCACTCTCACACACACTCTCTCACACACACACACTCTCTCACTCACACACACTCTCTCTCTCACACACACTCTGTCTCTCACACATACACACACACACTCTCTTATTCACTCACTCACACACACACAAACTCACTCACTCACTCACACACACACTCTCACTTACTCTGTGTGATGTCTTTGCGCCTGGCAGTGGTGCTTTGCCGGTGCTATGCCTGAAAATAGTTCCAAATCTAAATTGGTCTAGTAAATCCCTTCGTGTTAATTTGCATGGATATTTGTACTCGATGTGAATGTACAGGTTACGAGAAATTATTATAAAAATCTTCAGTTATTTGATTCACTTTTGCAACGACATGCTAGCTGGAATCGCCGGATTACAGCGACTACGCTAAAATAAAGCTAACCGGGCCGTTTCTAGATTAGGACAATGGCTGGGTCAACTGATGGCAAACCTCAAATAGCCGCCTCACTATCCAAACGATTGTTTCTGCCTCCAGTGACGTCACGCCCACCCGAATGTTTATGTTTTCACCACCGTTGCGAAGGGGTCTATAGATAGATAGTTTAAAAGTAGACTGTTTAAAAGTTGAATTTAAATAGTTTAAAAGTTGTTGACAGACTGAAAGTTTAATGAATGTTGATATTCAAATAGTTTAATGGCTGTATATAGGTAGATATTTGATGATAACGGAAAGTTGGAATGGCTCTTATGTTTGCTAGCAGCTATGATAACAATTTTAATTATGCTACTTAGCTAATGTTTTCTAGCAGTTTTGTTAGAAATGCTAACCATGCTAACAATGTTAACCATGTTACTTAGTTAACTTTGCTAATGTTTTCTAGCAGTTTTGTTAAAAATGTTAACAATGTTAACCATGCTACTTAGCTAATGTTTTCTAGCAGTTTTGCTTAAAATTCTAATAATGTTAACTATGCTAACCATGCTACTTAACTAACTTAGCTAATATTTTCTAGCAGTTTTGCTAAAAATGTTAACTATGCTAACACTGTTAACAATGCTAACATGTTAACTAGCTAACTTAGCTAATGTTTTCTAGCAGTTTTGTTAAAACAAATTAACAACGCTAACAATGTTAACCATGTTACTTAGCTAACTTAGCTAATGTTTTCTAGTAGTTTTGCTAAACATGCTAACTATGCTAACCATACTACTTAGCTAATGTTTTCTAGCAGTTTTCTTAAAAATGCTAACAATGTTACATGCTAACTAGCTAGTGGGTAGGAGTCATAGTTGATGACAAGTGATAGTTACAATGGCTGAACAGTTAAAAAGTTCAGTAGTTTAAAGGGTTAAATTGTTTAACAGTGAATTATTGCAGTGAGGCCTTTTATTTTGAAACAGTTTTTGGCAGAGGAAGCAGTTGAACATGATGTGTAGTCTTAAAGGAACACGCCACCCAAAATCAATAGTAATATATGTTCTTACCTTAACTTTCACGAGTTAAGTCATACCTCTTCCGTGCCGGTACGTGCACTCAAACGCTCTATCGCGTGGCGCGAATGTGTTAGCATGTTGCTATGCTAGCGGGCTCTGCCGTAGCCATAGAGGGAGTAAGATGGCATTAATCAAACACATCCATGTTTTCCCTACTTAAATACAGTTGCACGAGTAGTTGATAAAAATGTGTAATTTCACACAACATTAGCCTTATAAAGTTAAATAACTCATATAACTTAGATAAGTTGAATATATTTTCTATTTATTCATAACAGTACATTGCAGATGTATTACGTAAGGGATAATGTATAGAACGCCGGTCATTGTCGGGAGATAGGTCCCGACAGGGCGAAGCGGAGGGCGCAGCGGAGGGGTCTTGTTCCGCCCTGAAGGGACCTATCTCCCGATAATGACCGGCGTTCTATACATTATCCCGCTTATTACACGGCTACTTACCAAAACGACACAATAAACTCCCCACGATATGACTCTTTAGCCTACATAGCCTAGGCTATAGCCTATTTGTTACCGTTTCATCATGGCTTTTGCTGAGAAACAAATAGTTCGCAACAACACACGCTGAACTTGAATCAAACATTCTTTAGAACACAGCTGATCAACCGTCTGCTTTCACTTTTGAATGAAGTTCCAATCCTTGCGTAGTGATATGAAAGAATTGACTTAGAAGCACAAAGCCCATTTTCCTTGACAGCGGTCTGTTATACTTAGCAACGGTCTGTTATTCAGAATTAGCAGACCGCCGAACGTTCGGAAGGCCCATTCAAGTGAATTGAGCATTCTGCAGCACTATGAAGAGCCGTGTAATAAATTGTGATTAGCCTACATACAGTGATGGTGTGGCATATTCAGGCTTGAACGTTGGATTAAATCCAGTCACAGGTATGCTGATGATCTGCTATAAATGCTCTTTTCTTTAGAATTCTACTTCGGTCATGCCTGTAGGCTTGCTCTGTTTGTATCTGCACTAGTCTGGCTCTCCGCAGCATATTAGCAGCTTTTCTCTTTCTCCTCTCCGACATCTTTTCATTAGCTATCTTTTCTTGACTCTCTGCTTCAGCTGCCACAGCAGCTCTGGTTGAAACCACTGGTTGATAGCTGGATAACTAATAATCAAGCTGGTCGGAGTGTTTAGTTCCCCACGTGTTTGCAACTTTAAATGTAGCTACTCTCAAAAAACTTCGAACCAACTACAAAATAGAATGGTTCTTTATTCAGGTAAAAGGTTCAAATTGCACCTGTCCCCATCACCAAGTTGTGATTGACTAGAATGGTGCACGACTCTGACCAAGTCACTTTGCCATTTACTGAGCACAAGGGACAGGGCTGAACACAAGACTGTAAACAAGCACTAATCCTTTAATTGCTCATTAGATCTTTTTGAGTCATGTTTTTTCCCCCCGTAAGAGTCTCTCACCCATGAGCTGCAGGGCCATGCTCTGACTGCCAGAGAGTCGGGGTATGTGCACAGAGCAGACATAGGTGCCCTCACTGGTTTCCCTTGTGAGGGGGATCTTGAGAGATGCGTCTCCCTTAGCAATGGCCTTCACAGACACACCACTGCCCTCACTTATGCACTGAAATAGTTTTTTATTCTACCTTATCTACATTATACTTTACTCTCCTATTTGTCCATATTATTTATGCTGGTCTCTAGACCTTACTCTTGCACTGTTGGACTACTTTTTGCACCTTCACCATGACACTCACTCTCTTGAGCACCTTGCCATGCACACATAACTAAGGACTATGGTTGGACTACTTTTTGCACCTTCACCATGACACTCACTCCCTTTAGCACCTTACCAGTCCCGGCCCTGTCACCACAAGCGTCTTATGCTTGATCACCCTCAAGCACATTGGACTTTCTTAATTTAATTTATATAGTGTATTTAGTATTTAGTTTTGTTAGTTTTCTTATCTTTCTTATCTTCTACTGTCTTTATTGTACAGTGGAGTTTAGTTATATGTTTATACTTATACTTATGTTTACCATTTCTGCTGTAAGTGCATGTTGTGTGTGATGTCTGTATGCTACTGAGACCCTTGAATTTCCCTTTGGGGATCAATAAAGTATCTATCTATCTATCTATCTCTGGCCCGTGTGGCTGGAGTAGCTGAAGAGCTTGGAGCGGTGGCCTTTGCGCTACAGTGAGGTGAGCTGCCTTGTGGTCTACAGCGAACATACAGTTCGGGGTCTGCTCCTTCATCAGGGCAACCACCACAGAGGGGGTGTTGCTGAACATCAACATTACAGCTGGCCAGGCACAGAAACAGAGGCATGTGGAAAGGCATAAACTGTATGGTATTATTACCACAGTTATTATCCTACTCTGTTCTCTAAGCAATGACACTGTGGTGCTGATTATGTCTTTATCTGCAACTGGAATCCGATGTTGGAGGTCTGGCTGCATAACATTGGGAACATTGGAACTATGTGTGAGGAGTCCCTCGGTGTGGCGCAGTGTGCAGGTAAACCAGTTGTCGTGCTCACGGGCTCCCAAGCTGGGCCAGCGCTCCAGCGTCCCGCCCGAGTAGTGCCTGCGCACCTCGCATTGAAGAGTGTCCAATCCACTTTTAATGTACCGTTGCATGTCCACTTTATATGCTGAGACCCACAAAGACATTTGTCAGTTGGCGTAGTACACACATTAAGACAAGGAGTCGACACTTTATGTTGAACAGACTAACCTGTGACAAGGAAAGTTATTAACTCTGAATGCACTGGACTGTCTCCGGGCTTGCCAAACTGCAGTCCAGCATCTCGAAGTTGATATTTTAGTTCTGATACGTTCATCTTCTTCCCTTGAACTAGTTCCTCGACGATCACAACATGTTCGTCAATAAACTTGCATGGCAGCCAACGAACCTCATGTATAGGCTGAGAGATAACAGCTGTAAAGCTTAATAAGTATGTCAGTTTGGAATAAACCGCAAACAAATCGATTCGATAACAACGCAACAACTCAATCGATGAAGCTGCCATGGCACAAATACAATAAACATCCACAAAAGAACCTGTCTAACCTGTCAAAAGCACGGAAATAAGAGCACCAAATATCAAAACCATGTTGATTTATGTTAGCCAAAACGGCACACCAGTAAGCCCAACAGGTGTTAACTCGCAAACTTCCGCGTTACATAGCGCGTCTGGCAAACGTAGGGCAGGTGGAAGGAAATCCTGCGCCCTGGGCGAAATAGGAATATGTCGCCCTCATGTTCATAGACTGCGTGCCACTTTCGACTGTGTGCTACCTTCCCAAAAACCCCTGGCTGCAGCGTGCAGATCGGGGCTGGTTTCAATGTGGGGGAGCTCAACAGTGCTACTTTCCAGTGTTACTGGACCGCAAGGGGAAAAAAAAAATGTTGCGGGACTATTGCGATTGCGAGGCCTCACAGAAAAAATGGTAGCCTACAATTAACCAATTAGGCTTTTCACGTAACATAAACATATTATTATTACAGGCTATTATACAGAAATCGGACTATCTATTTAATATGATGCCGTCTGTTAGGTGTGCATTTAAACGTGACATTACCCAGGAAAAAATTAACTATAAAATTTCACAGTAAAACAATGAAATTTACAGTTCAACTTAAATTTGTTATAGTTCTACCATTGCCTTTACAGTTCGACCATGATTCATGAATTTATCATAACTTGACTATGAACTCTCCCATTACTATGAACTTCATGGTCGCACGTCTGATGCGGACTTTAAAGTTTACAGTTAATAAGATGACAATTGACTGGAATTTGTTTATAGTCAGACTGAGGTCTTTATAATTATGAGGTTAACTATGAAGTTTATAGTTCAACTAAATATTTTCAACTTCAAAAGTAAATCACATTTCTGGGATAATACCAGACTGTATGAAATAAAACATGAATTCCCTCTTTTTATAGTATCCTTCACATTCCTGTGCTACCTCTACTTTTTAAGCCTATGTCATGTTTGATGTGGTCATCAAATAGGCTATGTTTACTTACTCACATTCGCTACTTGTATCGACATGTTGTCTGTCAACAACATGACAGAAAAACAAACTTTTGATTTAAGAACACAGTGAAGTTGTGCGTGATTTTGACTCATTAGCCTACTTTAGAGATTAATAACTAAAACTTCACCGATTTTTGGGAGATGGCACGTTAAACATAACTTTCAGCCTATGTTGAACATATCTACAGTATATTTGAATACCATGGCCATGCCATACCATAGCAAATAATTCCCCAAAGCAGAATGCTTTGCCATCGACGTCAGTCTAGGGCCTAGGCTATAGGCTACCCCAAGCACTGTTTGACATGGGACATTTTTGCTTATTTAACACTTTATGCTAGACTAGGTTTCATTAGGCTAAACGAAGACACAACAGTGAGTATGCCTAATTTATCAGTTTATCCATTTATTAATTTCAACAGCAAATAGCCTACATTGCTATAGGCTACTACGGCTCAAGTCCATTGGATCATGTAGCCTAGGTCTCCAAAGCCTCCCAGAACATGAACATTCTACACACGTAGGCCCAGGGCCCAGTTTCCCGAAAGCATCTTAAGCCTAAGAGCATCGTAAAGTCCCTCTTACGAACGTCTTAAGATTTGCCGACTGTTTCCCGAAACCATCGTAGCTTAAGAATGTCGTGAAAACACTCGTAGATCTACGAGTGCTCCAGAGTTCTCGTTACCGGCTAAGTGAGGGATATATTTTATTAGGCCTATGAGGTAAAATTCAGAGGATATTTCAGAACTATTAACGTGGACAGCTCCCCTTAAGAGTATTTTAGAGCAGTACACGCGCGTTCACGCTACGTGCATGTTCGGGAAACAGTCGGAAAAACCAAACGAGCGATCGTAAGATGAATCGTAGAAAACCCTCTTAAGAGCGTGTCTCCGTCGTTATCGGGAAACTGGGCCCAGGTCAGTTAACAAGTAAGATGAAGTGCAATATAATGCATTCAATCAGATATGTCTGCAAACGACCATTAGCTACAGTCACCACCATAAGTTACTCAAGCAATCACAGCTGTCTGGCTATAGGCTACGTTATCCTGCGCCGTCCTAGCCAGGCTACCTTAACTAATATTCCCTCCTAAATTTTTTAAATTAGCCTAGCCTACACGTCAGCAATCAGGGAAAGAAAATACGCTGCCCGTGCCCACCTACCTCTTTAAAGTTTGGTTATGCTAGAAAGAAAAAGGCCAAGGCTACTTACATGAATATGCTGTCCAACTCCCTTTGAAATCAATCTCTTGAAAAGTAATGCGACAGTTGTGTGACATATTATTTAAAATTGGATAAAGACGAGGCAGGTAAAGGCTATATGGGCATGTACCCTCCTATCACATTTTTGACTAGTAGTCTTATAATAAATTAATATTGACAGATGCCGCAATTAATTCCTTGATAACGTTTCCTTTGCACTGTAGCCTGAATGTTGTTCTTAGGATAAGTGTCTGCTAAATTAATCAATGTAAACATGCTAAATGATAGGGAAAGGAGCAGCAGCTAAAAAAACTTTTAGTTTGGAAGGACTTGCATAATTGTATATCTTTTTAATAATTCGAATGGATTGATGATTGCTCTCACTCAGTTAGCCTAGTTCATATTTGTAGCCTACATTAAACGTAACACGTTGATCTGAAAGGATGCTTTTCACGAACATGAGTTAGAAAGATCAGTAGGCCTACTTGGGCTCATGACCTAACAGGGCGTTCTTTTGGGCTAGCTAGACCGTCCCATTTAAAAAAACGTTGTACCAGTTAGGTCCAGTCTATGCGGTCACAGAAGACCAGTGCTAGGTAGCACGAATGCTCCGAAGCATCCGGCCCCTGAAATGAGACACACTCACTGTCACTCACACTCAAACTCATTGTCTCTTTTGAATGGAAACGCTTCCAAACGGGCGCAGGTCCTATTTCTCGCATGCATGCGTATTC
>NC_055961.1:5649326-5696826 GCF_018492685.1 Alosa sapidissima | reverse complement strand
CTACAGTATGTGTTCATATGAGGAACCACTTCTTAGTTCAGTTTAACAGACATCCTACAGTATGTGTTCATATGAGGAACCACTTCTTAGTTCAGTTTAACAGACATCCTACAGTATGTGTTCATATGAGGAACCACTTCTTAGTTCAATTTAACAGGCGTCTGGTGAAGAACCACTTCTTAGTTCAGTTTAACAGGCATCCTACAGTATGTGTTCATATGAGGAACCACTTCTTAGTTCAGTTTAACAGACATCCTACAGTATGTGTTCATATGAGGAACCACTTCTTAGTTCAGTTTAACAGACATCCTACAGTATGTGTTCATATGAGGAACCACTTCTTAGTTCAATTTAACAGGCGTCTGGTGAAGAACCACTTCTTAGTTCAGTTTAACAGGCATCCTACAGTATGTGTTCATATGAGGAACCACTTCTTAGTTCAGTTTAACAGGCATCCTACAGTATGTGTTCATATGAGGAACCACTTCTTAGTTCAGTTTAACAGACATCCTACAGTATGTGTTCATATGAGGAACCACTTCTTAGTTCAGTTTAACAGACATCCTACAGTATGTGTTCATATGAGGAACCACTTCTTAGTTCAATTTAACAGGCGTCTGGTGAAGAACCACTTCTTAGTTCAGTTTAACAGGCATCCTACAGTATGTGTTCATATGAGGAACCACTTCTTAGTTCAGTTTAACAGGCGTCTGTTGAAGAACCACTTCTTAGTTCAGTTTAACAGGCATTCTTTTGCCTGTGTTCATATGAAGAACCACTTCTTAGTTCAGTTTAACAGGCATCCTACAGTATGTGTTCATATGAGGAACCACTTCTTAGTTCAGTTTAACAGGCGTCTGTTGAAGAACCACTTCTTAGTTCAGTTTAACAGGCATTCTTTTGCCTGTGTTCATATGAAGAACCACTTCTTAGTTCAGTTTAACTGGCGTCCTACCATATGAAGAACCAGTTCATGTGTTGTTGTCTTGCTGTCTTGCTCCCTGTGCTATTTAATCTAAAGATGATAGATATGTTAAAACACATTGGAATGTGAGTTTAAAGTAGCCGATCCTATCTGTCGTCTCAACCTTGATCCACCCCCCCAAAATCCCCGGCCTTCACCCCCCCCCCCCCCCCCCCCCAGCCTTTGGCTTTCTGAACTCGCTTCTCAAGCAGCCTTCAGTGTTGTTTCAAAGACGGCTGGATTGAAATCACTGTTGGTTTAAGGTTTAAATTGGCCAACGCGTCATCCGAGTGTTCTCTCAGCAAAGCTGCTCAGAGGTTCAGCACACACACACACACACGCACACACAGACACACACACACACAGAGACACACACACACACACACACACACACACACACACACACACACACACATCTTATAGCTCGCTCTCACACACACTCACACACACATCTTACTGCCCACATCACACACACACACATACACACACATCTCATAATCTGCTGACACACACACAAGACATACCTCACAGCCTTCTCATACACACTTATACACACATCACAAAATCGATTCACACACACTCGCAGCCGCACTCAAGCACACACTCATACACACACACAAACAAACACCTCACACACAATTCCAATTCACATCTTACACATGCCTACACAAACATAATACACACATTCCGAGCCCTAATTTAAATTGCAGGCAAACTGTGAAGTCCTTGTTCATGAACTATAGCTATCGTGTGGCGAGTGGAAGTATGGAGCTGACTCATCAATGTCTGCATTCAACATCTTGCCCGTGGCATTAAATGAGCACACACACACACACACACACACACAATGTCTGCATTCAAGATCTTGCCCGTAGTATTAAATGAGCAAATTTAGTAAATTATTTATTAAATGATCTTTAGTTTGACTGAAACTTCTCACTCTTTCCAACATGGCTTATTAACATCTACACAGCACAGTGAGTAGCCTATATAATATAATATACAAGTAATATAATATAATAGCCTGTATAACGTGTGTGTGTGTGTATGTGATGTACAGTGCCTGATTCCCCAGTCTGTTGGGGTCAGGGGTCGAGGGTTAAAGGGCACGTAGTCAAGCAAAGGCGCTCCTTTGGTCTCATTATGAGTGTGGTCCTAATCCTCTCACACACAACGGCAGACAGCCCATACAGACAGCCCATACAGACAGCCCTCCCTGCAGTGTGTGTGTGTGTGTGTGGGTGTGTGCTGAGAGGTCTCTTCATGATGGTCCTTCCCCGACATAGTGTCGCGCCTTTTAGTTGACGCGCAGACAAGAAACAAAAAAGGACATGTGTGTCCACACACACACACACACACACACACACACAACCTGGGTGGTGAGTACACCTGAGTCACCTGTCTTGTCCATGGGCTTCAAACTCTAAAGACAAAATAGAAGGAATTCAGCCCAAGGCAACCTATCTTTAACACCCCCCCCCCCCCCCCACACACACACACACACACACACACACACAACACTTATACACACAAATATTCACACATCACTCACATTCATTTATTTATGTCTCTCATTAAATCCTGACATGCTTTGATACCCTTTGTTTAACTTTACAGCCATGAAGACACCCATATGCCGTTTACGTACCGTCACACACACACACAGACAGAAATATGAATTCAAGCATTCATTTTGCCCAGCTGAAAAAGAAAAGTGTAGCACTGCCTATTGTTTTCCATCCACTCTATTACTGTAGTACAGACTACAGCAAAGCAACACACACACACACACACACACACACTCTCTCTCTCTTTTGTCTCTCTCTACACACACACGGTTCATATGTCCATATGTAATCGATGTAAAGACCTCTGCACATAGACGCCGATATGAGTTTGGCGCGCTCCACTTTCAACATTATGCCATTGTGTTTAATACAACCCCACACACCTCAGCATCCAAGCCCACACCTCAGCATCCAACCCCACACACCACACACCAACATCCAACCCCACACACCAACCCCACACACCAGCATCCAACCCCACACCTCAGCATCCAACCCCACACACCACACACCAACATCCAACCCCACACACCAGCATCCAACCCCACACCTCAGCATCCAACCCCACACATCACACACCAGCATCCAACCCCACACACCACACACCTCAGCATTCAACTCCACACACCCCACACCAGCATCCAACTCCACACACCCCACACCAGCATCCAACACCACACACCACACATCACACACCAGCATCCCACTCCACACACCAGCATCCAACCCCACACACCACACACCAGCATCCAACCCCACACACCACTGTGTTCATTACCATTCAGTTTTATTTTTATCTGCACCATTAGAAATGTCCACCCTGGTGTGCGTAGGCAAGTGACAGGAAGTGTCGGTGCACTCATGTTGGGCCTATATACAAAGAGCCATACACTATTAGAGGCTACTCTCAAAACTGCAGCCACTGGGGGGCGCTGTGGCGCAACAGACTACAGCACCTATACCATGCACGGGTCCAAGTGCCCACGGGGACCCAGGTTCGAATAAGACCTGCGGTCATGTACAGATCCCACCCCATCTCTCTCTCTCCCACTCCTTCCTGTCTATCTTCACTGTCCTATCCGAATAAAGTCAAAAAGTCCAAAAAATATACTTAAAAAAAACTGATCAGGGTTGGGTTCAAGTTAGGGTTTGTGGATGTGTGTGTGTGCGCGTGTTGCAGTTAAGAGCATGCATGAATGTTTGTGTGTGTAAGACAGTCTGAGTGTTTTGTGTCCGTGTATGTACATTTGTGTCTATTAGCACATTTGTAAGAGTGTGTGTGTGAGTGCGTGCGAACAAGCATGTGTGTGTGTGTATGTTAGAGGGGTTATCAGAACGCGTCTTTGATGTATCATGCTGAGGAATCTCCAGCTCTGACTCTTGACCTAGGAGGCCAATAAAACTGCACTGGCTGTCAATTCACTGCAGTCCTCTGGTTTTAACTGACCCCTCACATACACAGAAACACACACACACACACACATTATATTTATATATGTGTGTGTGTGTCTGTGTATGTGTGTGTCACTTTGACTACTTAATATGTAGGCACTTCTACCCTCTAGTACTAGTATTGCCAGACGCAGTGTAGCTATAGTCTCCTCTGCACTGTGCCTTACAACGTGTTCTATTGCTGTAGCTGCAGCTCTGCAGCTTCACTTAAAATGCTTAAATGTTATTCTGTTGCTGTAGGTTGCTTTGGATAAACATGTCTGTCAAATGAATAAATGTAAAGAGTGTGTGTGTGTGTGTGTGTGTGTTTCTGTGGTCTTTTGTCCCATAAGGGAGGGGGGGGTAATTGTAGGGCTTTGTTTTGGGGGATGAAGTGTTCTTCCTCTCCCTCTGTTAAGATTCCACCCACACACCAGATCAACACACTCTCTGATCCCCTGTCCTGTTCATACACACACACACACACACACACACACACACAGTGTATGTCTAGTGCTTTGAGGAACAGGGAAGTACATGTGTTTAATGACCACTGGTCCAGGATGCAGGGTGTCTTTCACCTGGTGTCAGTGTGCACATACGACCACACAGTCATATGCAGAAACATACATATATGCATTCACACGTCTAAAACTGACCAATGTTTTTATTTTGTTTATGAAAACATGATCAACTTCTGTGTATGTGTATGTGTGTGTG
Source organism: Alosa sapidissima (assembly GCF_018492685.1). Lineage (NCBI taxonomy): Eukaryota > Metazoa > Chordata > Actinopteri > Clupeiformes > Clupeidae > Alosa > Alosa sapidissima. Next base: position 5,692,143 of record NC_055961.1, on the reverse strand, counting down.
TGTGTGCGTGTGTGTGTGTGCGTGCGTGCGTGCGCATGTGTATGTGCGTGTGTGTGCGTGCGTGCGCATGTGTATGTGTGTGCGTGCGTGCGTGCGTGTGTGCGTGCGTGCGTGTGTACTCCATTCCCTCCATCTTTACCTTTTTTTCTCTCTCTCAGCTCTGCTGTGTCCTTCACATAATATCCCAAACCCCCCCCCCTCCTTCCACAGAGTCTGCCGTTAAGCGCGTCAGGATGATGTGAGGACTGTTCTGGTGTGGACCTATGCCCTGCTCAGCGGTCCTTTGGGTCAGGGCGGAGGATGATGTGAGGACTGTTCTGGTGTGGACCTATGCCCTGCTCAGCGGTCCTTTGGGTCAGGGCTGAGGATGATGTGAGGACTGGCCTGAAAGAGATGAGAAGAGAGGAGGAGTTTGCACTCTCCTGATGAGGTCCTCCACATACTACACTCTACTAGCCGTGCTCTCAAATTACTGTACATTCAAATCCAACTTGATACACTCATAGTCCTACAAATGCTCACATAGTCCTACAAATGCTCTTTCAACAACAAGAAATTTACAAAAAGTGTGTGTGTGTGTGTGTTTGTGCGAGCTTGTTGTGTGTGTGTGCATGCATGTGTGTGCGTGTGTGGAAGTGTATGTGCGTGTGTATGTATGTGTGTGCATGCCTGCTTGTGTGTGTGTGTGTGTATGTATGTGTGTGCATGTGTGCGTGTGTGTGTGTGAGCATGCGCGTGTGTGTGTGTGGGTGTAGGTGTATGTGCGTGTGTATGTGTGTATGTATGTGCGTGCATGCGTGTGTGTGTGTGTGTGTGTGTGCGTGCATGCGTGTGTGCGTGCATGCGTGTGTGTGTGTGTGTATGTGCGTGCATGCGTGTGTGTGTGTGTGCGTGCATGCGTGTGTGTGTGTGTGTGTGTGCGTGTGTGCATGCATGCGTGTGTGTGTGTGTGTGCGTGCATGCGTGTGTGTGTGTGTGTGTGCGGGGAAAGGCCCTACAGTAATCAGGGGAATATTTGGGCTGTTTCATCTGCCCTGCCGGCGTCTTTGATGCTCCGACTCTCTCCACTCTCCACTCTGTTTATTTCATTTCTCTCTGTTTTTCCTCCGTCGTTGCGGCGTGCCCAGAAGAACATTTCCTGGGAAGCAAACATGGCCACTGCGCAGCCAGATGCTTTGAGTTTGCGGAGCTTCCCCCCAGAGCGTAGAGAACCTGCCTGCTTTTCCTGGGGGATTAGGACTGCCCCCCCCCCCCACCCACCACCACCCCTCCACACACACACACACACACACACACACACACACACACACACACACACACACACAGGGGCCTGACCTGGGCCTGACTCTGCGCAGTGGACATGAGTACTCTTTCTTCCACTCTCTCTCTCTCTCTCTCTCTCTCTCTCACACACACACACACACCACACACACACACACACACACAGAGCACAGAGAGAGATGGGGGGGGGGGGGGTGTAGAAAATCATTCTAAAGTGTTGTGTGTAGCCTACTTTGTGAACTTTGTCAGTCCCATCGGTGCAAGAGATGTACACAGAGCGCCCCCTCCTGTCTGAAATGCTTCACTGCTATGTGAAACGCCTATTGGAAAATGTTGAACTCTGTATCTAGACTGTATTCAGACTAAATTGTGTGTTGTTGTCAATGTGAGTTTCAAGATGTTCATCTTTGGATGCAAGGATTTGGTTTTAGAGTCTATTTTGTTCTATGGTAATTTCACAGGAGAGATGATAATTCCTTTTGCTATAGATAGAGGGTTGCAGCAGCCAAAGACTATATAATATCTTATCAACCACAAAGGAAACTTAGATCATCCAATTCTAATCTTTTAATCGTACCCAAAGTGCTCCACAAGCAAAGTGGAGAAGCTGCTTTTATCCATTATGCCCCAAAACTATGGAACACCCTGCCTCTGTACATCAAGCAGGCAAGTTCAGTAAATATTTTTAAAAAAGATCTGAAAACATACCTGTACAGGAAAGCTTTTAGTTTACTCATCTTATCCTGTAGACTACTTTTTCAGATTATTCTACATCTGCTGCCATTGGAGCGCGCAGCCAGCCAGAAGAAGATGGGCTCCCCCTATTAAGTCAGGTTCTGCTCAAGGTTTCTTCCTGGAATATGGGAGTTTTTCCTTGCCACAGTTGCCATATGGCGTGCTTATGGGGGGTAAAGGGTTAAGGCTGCCAGTCTTATGACATGTTATTTTTCTATATTTTTGATATGTTGCTGAGTGGATCATAAACGGCCCCAGCAATGAAGAAAAGTGATTGATAATGACTGACTGACTATTATTGTGTTACATGCTTCAAATGTAAAGCACTTTGAGCTGCATTCTGTGTATGAAAGGTGCTATACAAATAAAACTTATTATTATTATAATAAACAACCAGGCCTATTTACAATCAAACACAAAATCACTAATAATAAAGAAACCGTTGTGGGCAAAAAAAACCCTATCACCAACAGAGTAGCCATGGTGAGCATTTCACTGGGGCTATTACGCAGGCACCTTCCTTCATCGATGTTTCGTATTGGAATACATTCTATGTAATGAAGAAACATGCAAACAATATGCAGAATAAACTATCAGTGAGTTGTCGTCGTCGTCCCTTTAGGTAGCCTACATTTTGATTGTTGTTCAGCGTGGAGGCTTCAGGAGTCCCCTGAAATGCCCTCCACATGTTGTGCCACCTCCACGCCTGTAGGTGTCAGTCGATAACCCAGGAACGCTATCTTTACCGAAGGCGAATAAGAACCCGGGAAAAACAAAAAAGTTCTCAGCAGACATATACATAAGGCGTATACATGCCGAGGAGAAGAATCATGGTGCAGTATCCTGAAAATCATCCACGGATTTAAGACTAGTTATCTTATTTATCCAGTGTTCCATTGGTATGTCCAAGATAGCTTTATTTCGGTGTACAGTTCTGTCTATTCAGGATACCAGCATTTTGTACCCATGCTGCCTGAACTGTTTTTCAAGAGTTGACTTAACGTCTGGTTCAAACGGGCAGATCTCCAGGTAAGCGGCACAACAATAACTTTAAAAAAAAAAAATCAAGTTATGTTACCTAACGTTAACGTATCGACGTTTGTCTGATGACAAAGTGCAACGTTATATGGCTGATGTAAACAACTTTTTTAACGGACGTATCCGTATTTTACCCTGCCCCCGGTTACTTCCTGTTTACATAGGCCTACTAATATCTATCACAAACAGACGGGCATTTGTGGGCAGTAACATGTATGCTATGCTGTTGGAGGTGCAAACAAAAGCTGCATCGCCATTGTGATCACAGAGAAAAAGAGCTGTCTCAAGGGTTATAAAAGTATTTTGTCATGTTTATTTGTATAGCCTAATGAAAGCACCGCCATCCATGTATGTTCACTTCTAGCTCCTTGGCTATCATTTAGTGAGAAAAAAATCAACCAAAACTCTGATATTGTTTGCACCTCCAAGTGGTATGTGATGTAAGCTTGTATGAAATAATTAGTGAAACAAACCTTTGTTCCCTAAGACAGTTGAATCTAAGGAAACGCACAACACGAGCAGATCAGAGATGAGACATTGAAGGGCATACTAACATAAGGGGTGTTACAGGGTTTCAGAGAAACGCATATTTATCTACGAAAATGTATTTATTTCAAGGAGTTGTGGTAGTGTGCCACAAAATGTGTGAACTAGGAAAATGTAAAAACGTGTGTTAAGTCTGTTTCTGCCTTCCACTTGTGTGTGTTAAGATGGAGTTGTGTTAAATGTGGACGGGACACAGAGGCTGCTGGGTACAGATACAGGTTATCGCTCCGCGTGTCCAAAGACTGTGATGTGCTCGGAGTGACTGTGTTTGGGAGCTGCCTGGACTCCTTCTTTGGCGTGCCAGCAGGACAACTCCACCGGTGAGGTCCCACTTGTGTGTGTGTGTGTGTGTGTGTGCGTGCGCGTGCGCGCATGCATTTGTGTGTATGATCTTGGCCTCCATTGTCTCCTTAGGAGAAATCCATCTGGGATATTCCAAAGACAGAGAATACAAATCACACAAGAAACATGTTTTGCTTTGCATTTCATTATTAAGCAATGCATGTATTAAGCAGTATTTTTTTATGATCTTCATTAAAAGCTGTAACCCATCTGTCTCCCACATTTCCTCAATTCATACTTCTCTCCATAATACTTTTGAGCTCAAGCTTGAAATCTCAGTAATCTTGTTCCACTCTGCCCCTATTTTGTTTTACATGCAATATTTGTTCCTTTTTTAACACCCAACTGTGTGTGTGTGTGTGTGTGTGTGTGTGTGTGTGTGTGTGTGTGTGTGTGTGTGTGTGTCCCTAACCACAGATGGGTCAAATGCAGAGGAAGACTAGGGATGGATCATAGTGTCTGTCTGTTTGTCTAGTTGATTAGACTGGCTGTTCACTCTGTTCAGTATGGAACAGTAACTAATTAGGTTGCCCTGCACGTAACTACTGAAATATGGCTCATTAGAGGGGAGATTAGTATATGGTGTGTGTGGTAAGGACTTTCTAAAACAAAGCAAAAAACATGATGCATGCTGCAAAAGTGTGTGTGTGTGTGTGTGTGTGTGTGTGTGTGTGTGTGTAAAGTACACTGATGTTGACTCGTGTGTGTGTGTAAAGGACACTGATGTTGACTCGTGTGTGTGTGTGTGTGTGTGTGTGTGTGTGTGTGTGTGTGTGTGTGTGTGTGCATAAAGGACACTGATGTTGACTCGTATGTGTGTATGCAGATATCTGAATGCTTCTAAAGAAAGCAGGGGGGTCCAGATGACTGAGGGGCTGCTCAGGAGATCCCTGGATGACTGCTTCATCGGAAGATGCGTGCTTTTAGGAATCAAGGTACTTTCATGACTGCTACTTAGTCAAATGAGGAGACACGTCACTCCATTATAACATCCCTAGCAGAGATGATACCTTTTTATTATTCTTGACATGCAGCTAATGTATTTCTTTGGTGATTCTACCTTTAACATCCTATTCCACACACACACACACACACACCATCTCCTGTTGTTTTTAAATGTGCTATAAAAATGACTTGAAGTCACCCTCAGTTCTGTAATTCAGCTGTGTTCTGTTTATTGTAGTTGCCTGGCAACATTGGAGAACACAGACCACCAGGAAGGCAACAGTCTCCAGTTCAGTGGCCAGGCTCGATGAGGGGACCTTCAGAGCAGTACATTGCAAGTAAGATCACTCTGCCAAACGAAGGGGTCTTTGGTTGTACCGTAGTCCAGTACCTGCAGAGCCTCCTGCGTGTGTGTGGACCCTCAGAGGGTAGCTGCCCTCAGGAGGCCTCACGGGACTCTGATCAGGGCAGTTACCATGACTACTCGCAGCTCTGTCCTGGAGGATCGTACTTGCATTTGAGCGAGGCGGCCGATGCTGCCTTCCCCCTACCTCTGCAGCGCTCACCGGGGTTGAGCTGCGTGTCGGTGGACTCCCCGGAACGGTCTGTCTCAGACCTGGTTGAGACGTGCAGGACCGACATCTCTGATGTCTCTGCTGCCGTGGCAACATGCAGCTGCTGTGATGGACGTCATGGTCAGAAGTATCAAGGGTCTGTCAGCCAGGAGTCGGGATACGGTGAAACATCCAGGGACAAAGAGCTGACTGGATCCTTTTCTCCAACGTCATGTATTCCAGTCGAATCATCAGTTGGCTCTTTATCTCAATCTTTTTTCCTAGATGAACTGTTAGCTTATTCGTTTACTCGATTGACAAGACGGGACAAACTCTTGACCGAGTCTCTGTCTCGTTCCTCTTGTCCCAGATCGTCCGAATCTTTGGCCAATCAGAACCTGATGCACTCCAGAGAGAGATCCCATCAGGCAGACTCCTTAGAACCGGCCTGTGGCTTTGACGGTCAGGAAGACACGGCCACCACACCAGAGCACCTCGTCTACGACGCCGAAGAGGAGTACGACTATTCTGCAGAGCTTTTCGACGTGTCCAGTCTGGACAGACACGACTTTCGGCGATCTGGGCAGGTTGGACGCAGACCTCGGACATCTGCAGCTCTTCGCTCCGTGACGCCACGTTTGGCTCCAGTCTCCCAGTCCACTCCCATTCGTGGCACAAGGGCTCCAGAGAAAGCACGGGTCTGTAGAGACGCCAACCAGCACAAGGAAGTGTCTCCTCGGGGGCTGCGTCTCTGGGAATTAGGAAGTAGGACGGACAGTCAGACTAAGCGCTGTGTTCGAGATGACCACTGCTGTGTTGCAGCGTTATCCACTGGACTGCCAACAGAAGATGCCGATTTGTCTAAAGACCTTTTCATTGATTAATGCAAAGACATTATTATTATTATTATTATTATTATTATAATAATAATAATAATATAATGATGATAATAATCATCCTTTATCATGATTTGAATTGATATTTATTATCAAGCTGAAAATAATATTTGTTAAGATGATGTAAATATAATTTGTATGAAATTAAATGTACATTGCGTTTGAATGAAATGAAATGCTATATTGCACAATAAAATTAACACTAATTGCTTTTAATAAAAGAAGTTAATAATGAGCTGATATCATCTTCCCCTCATCCAATTCAGTCCTTTGACAACTTCCTGTCCTGGAACAGCATATACTATACTATAGACAGCAAACAGAAAAGTATACATTTATGATGTATGTTCACAGAGAACTACCTCCTCAGACTGTTTGCGAGTGCTCGTCAAAAACTAGGATAAGGATATTGGGGCAAGGGAAACCTGCCAGTTAGATATTTTTTAAGTAGTCTTCAAAAATAGGTTTCAGCAATATGGCAAAGAACTATGTAGGTCTCATCATCTGGATTTTAAACCCAATACCTATAAGGTTCGCTAAACATCACACCATAGAAAATGCTTGAGATGTCACATGCCTTTTTAGACAGGAGAGGGCTATCAAAAAGATGCATATCTTATATAAAATACTAGCAATTGCTGTGATTTTTCTAGGGTGTCTATCCATAATTGAAAAGTAATTCATGAGCAACGAAATAAAATATCAGGCTGATATTTTAGTCATAACATTGGGGAACTGTTTTGACAAATAATGAGCAAAAATCGGAGACCATGGTGTCAAGGTTGACTGAACTGATATGGAGTTATCTGTATTTTTTGTCAGCCATCTTGGATTTTGCCACTGGACATAGATGAATGTACTATGCTTGGACTGCTTTACGTGCCAAGCTAGGACATGCGACTAGGTCAACCCAGGATAAGTAATTCAGGATACATCCAAAAAAGTGTCTGGAATAAAACATTTGTTTAGGCTTATCAGATATAATGCAGAAATGGTGTGACTTTTTATCAGAAATATTATGTTTATGAGAAAATAGGGCAACTTTAGAGGCAACCCGTAATTATTATGATGGGAAATCCTTCAACATGCAGGACTGGGAATCACTGTATGAACCAATTGAGTTATTTCTTTCAATGTATTAAATTCCCAGTACGGGCTAGCAGATGATTCATAGATGGTATATTTACTCAACGTAGCAAGCAAATGGGAATTGATAAAACAACCATTGTTCTCAATTCGACATACTTAAGTCAAACTGGATTAAAATGGGAAAACATCTCATAATTGAAAAAAATATATATATATATTAAAAAAAAGAATGTTATTATTCATCATTGTCATATGCAGCCTCAATGGCCTTCTTCATCCACCTCCTCATGCGGAATAGATGAGTGTAGATTCCATATTTTCCATCCTGGTGACAACCTTCACCCCAAGTCACAAGACCAATCTGATACCAGCGATTATCTGTACGATCCTGAAGAGGAGAAAAGCCAGAAAAAAATATTATTGATTGATTGATGAATGAATATTTAAAAGAAAATGATACAACAATTGAGTGTCCTACGTGTAATCATGCACACAATACAAGACTTGTATTTCATTCTAAAAATAAGAATTAAAGTTTTAGAACAGTCTACCTTCATGACAAAAGGGCCGCCACTGTCCCCTTCACAACCATCGCCATAGATGCTTTGCTCTGGTCTGAATCCTAAAATTCAAATCATTTGACTGTTACATTCCATTCAACTAATACTGTACATTACAAGCATACAAGCATACGTTGTCCATGCTTTGTCAAAACGATGCTAATGTCACCCCACATGTGTACACACTGTGATTATAGTACCCAGATCACCACTGCCGGTTGCACTGTGATTAAATTTGGATTTAGCTCAGATTTAGGCAACCCCTTACCGGCACAAAACATGTTGTCTGTGATACGAATTGAGGTAGAATACTGACAGGTGTCTTGATCAACAATGGGCAGGTGGACCTGCCGAAGGACTGAAGGGATTGCTTTTGGAGAAGACGACCATCTCTCAAAGAGGTTCCCCCAACCTGTCACACGACCCACAAATCCAGACATTATCAATCTAGAGAGAGAGAAGACAACTCATTTTATCAGCGTATATGACAGTGTGCCTCAAGTATATGTGCTTGATTTGAAATACTGTTTTTTCATAAACTCTTCTTCTGTAATGTATAAAAGATTCAACTTACTCTTTAGCCACCTGCCTAGTAGGTAGGCAAATTGGATGGATATGAGCTGAAAATTCTATGGGCTTCTTCATATGCAGGAGAGCAATGTCACTGTTAAGGTTCTCCTTCCAGTTGTATTTAGGATGGACAATAATTTTATCAAGGCCCTTGATCTGCTCGACCCCTCTCTCAAACCTGGATAAACCAAGTGTATAAATGAACTATTTCAGATTAGTTAATTTATTTTCAAAAGGTCGACATTTCTGTATTATAACCATTTTATTCTAATAGTTTGAGATACGCATGTTTGGCTTTCATGAACTGTAAGCGCAATCATCAATATCATTAAACAGAAGTTGACTTGGGGGGGGGGGGGCTTTTCCACTATATTCACATAAAAAAAAGCCACCTGTATCATAAACATCCAAAACAACGGTGGCAATCACCTACCGGTACTCACTTTGAGCGAGAGTATTTGCCAAGCCGAACAAGTATGTCTTCACTGGTCAAGTTCTTGTTCCATGGAGGGTAGAGGATACAGTGGGCGGCAGTGAGGACCCACTCATCGCTGATCAAACTAGCCCCACACAGCAGCTCCTGGGGACTACGCTGGTACAGCATCACCTGCCTGTTATAGGTACAATTTCATTTTCAGGTGATGGGTTCAGTGACAAAAATGGGGTACAAATACCGGTATGTAAAATCAGATAAAATGAGTGGTCTTCAAACGATGTAAGATCAGATATATACATAAAATTAGTGGTCTTCAAACGATGTAAGATCAGATAGCTATATACATAAGATTAGTGGTCTTCAAACGATGTAAGATCAGATATATACATAAAATTAGTGGTCTTCAAACGATGTAAGATCAGATAGCTATATACATAAGATTAGTGGTCTTCAAACGATGTAAGATCAGATATATACATAAAATTAGTGGTCTTCAAACGATGTAAGATCAGATATATACATAAAATGAGTGGTCTTCAAACGATGTAAGATCAGATAGCTATATACATAAGATTAGTGGTCTTCAAACGATGTAAGATCAGATATATACATAAAATTAGTGGTCTTCAAACGATGTAAGATCAGATATATACATAAAATGAGTGGTCTTCAAACGATGTAAGATCAGATAGCTATATACATAAAATGAGTGGTCTTCAAACGATGTAAGATCAGATAGCTATATACATAAAGATTAGTGGTCTTCAAACGATGTAAGATCAGATAGCTATATACAAAAGATTAGTGGTCTTCAAACGATGTAAGATCAGATAGCTATATACAAAAGATTAGTGGTCTTCAAACGATGTAAGATCAGATAGCTATATACAAAAGATTAGTGGTCTTCAAACGATGTAAGATCAGATAGCTATATACATAAAGATTAGTGGTCTTCAAACGATGTAAGATCAGATAGCTATAAGATTAGTGGTCTTCAAACGATGTAAGATCAGATAGCTATATACAAAAGATTAGTGGTCTTCAAACGATGTAAGATCAGATAGCTATATACAAAAGATTAGTGGTCTTCAAACGATGTAAGATCAGATAGCTATATACATAAAATTAGTGGTCTTCAAACGATGTAAGATCAGATAGCTATATACATAAGATTAGTGGTCTTCAAACGATGTAAGATCAGATAGCTATATACATAAGATTAGTGGTCTTCAAACGATGTAAGATCAGATAGTTATATACATAAAATTAGTGGTCTTCAAACGATGTAAGATCAGATAGTTATATAGGCTACATAAAATGAGTGGTCTTCAAACGATGTAAGATCAGATAGCTATATACAAAAGATTAGTGGTCTTCAAACGATGTAAGATCAGATAGCTATATACAAAAGATTAGTGGTCTTCAAACGATGTAAGATCAGATAGCTATATACATAAAATTAGTGGTCTTCAAACGATGTAAGATCAGATAGCTATATACATAAGATTAGTGGTCTTCAAACGATGTAAGATCAGATAGCTATATACATAAGATTAGTGGTCTTCAAACGATGTAAGATCAGATAGCTATATACATAAGATTAGTGGTCTTCAAACGATGTAAGATCAGATAGCTATATACATAAAATGAGTGGTCTTCAAACGATGTAAGATCAGATAGCTATATACATAAAATGAGTGGTCTTCAAACGATGTAAGATCAGATAGCTATATACATAAAATTAGTGGTCTTCAAACGATGTAAGATCAGATATATACATAAAATGAGTGGTCTTCAAACGATGTAAGATCAGATATATACATAAAATTAGTGGTCTTCAAACGATGTAAGATCAGATAGCTATATACATAAAATGAGTGGTCTTCAAACGATGTAAGATCAGATAGCTATATACATAAAATTAGTGGTCTTCAAACGATGTAAGATCAGATAGCTATATACATAAGATTAGTGGTCTTCAAACGATGTAAGATCAGATAGATATATACATAAAATGAGTGGTCTTCAAACGATGTAACATCAGATATATACATAAAGTTAGTGGTCTTCAAACGATGTAAGATCAGATAGCTATATAGGCTACATAAGATTAGTGGTCTTCAAACGATGTAAGATCAGATAGCTATATACATAAAGTTAGTGGTCTTCAAACGATGTAAAATCAGATATATACATAAAGTTAGTGGTCTTCAAACGATGTAAGATCAGATAGCTATATACAAAAGATTAGTGGTCTTCAAACGATGTAAGATCAGATAGTTATATACAAAAGATTAGTGGTCTTCAGAAGATGTAAGATCAGATAGTTATATACAAAAGATTAGTGGTCTTCAGAAGATGTAAGATCAGATAGCTATATACAAAAGATTAGTGGTCTTCAGAAGATGTAAGATCAGATAGCTATATACAAAAGATTAGTGGTCTTCAGAAGATGTAAGATCAGATAGTTATATAGGCTACATAAGATTAGTGGTCTTCAGAAGATGTAAGATCAGATAGCTATACGATTGGTAGTATTTGCTCTTTACCATGGGGCACTTCCAATTTCTGCATTGTCCCTTGTCAAAATTCTCGGTTGACGAGATTCGTCTAATAATTCTTGTTCTCTTGAATCAGCTTTTCCTATTTTCTCAAACATTGGGCGTTCTCCACACACTGAAGACAGGAAAAGGAATGCATACATCAATAAAACTATTCAGATATTCTATACCAGTGGTTCTGAAAGTGGGGTCTGCAACCCAGAGCCCAAGCTGTGGTTTATCATTTTAAAAAATCATATCTACAGATGAGGACCTTTTTCATCAATAAAACAAGTAAATTGTGTCTGTTTGCTCCCACCCACATTAAGATTGATCTTGAATCAGTTACCAAAGAACCGTTCCTACTGCTGCTAGTTTATTGGCCAATTAGTTAGTTGATGAGTGTGGGGAAATGTTTGAGTCTGGCCATGTTATCAAGTGATGCAAAATCTGAAGTTGACAAAATATCAAATTCACACTTGCCAGAAAACACAGGATAGTGAACCTCACAACTTCAGAGAACACAAATGGCATATGCTTCATTTATACGATTATGAGGTCCTCAGAATATTTTTTGTCTCCACAGTGGGTCTTTGGAACCAAAACAATTGAGAACCTCTGTTCTATACATAGTAAGTTATAACTTTTATAACCTATAACCAATAATTTCTGAAATAAAATACAAAATGGATAGATGTTTACATGAGCAGAAAATGTCATTTGGAAAAAAAAACAACCTACATCATAGATCCTCCATCATAAATATTAGTAAGTATATGGATCTTTTCAGTATAGCCATCCTTATGTATACCATATCCACCTTGAGTGACCGTGAAATATGATTCCAGACAAATTCTCTGTATTGTTTAGCAAATTAGCACTTTCATTTGTGATTAAATGACAAGAAAGGCTTTTTCTTGCCTAAATAATGTATTAGCATGGAGGATGTGTCAGATGTATTCTAGAGACTTGGTGACCCGAAAAAGCAACTATATTATGTAATTCTCCATTCCAATTCCTCATAGAATTTTGTTTAGAAGATTGTTCAGAGGTGCCAATAATTGTGGCATATATCTTTAACATAACATTCTTTAACATAATTATCTTGATGTGGGATGTTTTTCCCCAGAGAACTACTAGAACCAAATGTTGGATTTCTTTTCTTTTTTAGGTTTTTCCATGAGACATAAAGCTATAGTGCAATTTATTATAGGTGGTGGTGGTAAAACAGGTGGTGACCAGCTTGCACATACGTTCTCTCTTACTTACCCTGCTCCCCATTGCCAAAACTCTGGGGATTGAAGAAAGATTTTCTAGGACCAGTTTGTCCCCATCGGCTTTCCTGCCTAACATCATCTGCTTCACTCTCTAGTGGATCATCTGCCAAGAGAAAAGCAAGATGTGAATAATAATAATAATAATAATAATAATAATAATAAATATAGCTGCAAGCAGCAATGAGGGGGCCAAGCAGACCAGCTCAGCAGGCCAGATTTGCCATGTAAGTCAATGCCGTTGCATCAGACATATAGCCTTAAGCAGTCACAGCAAGTTCCATGCCATACAACCCAAGATTGGCTGAGTTACAAGGTCAAGTTTCACATCAAAACATAACTGATTTTGTGGGGCTGAACCAGGGCTGAGTGTCGCCGCCCCCTCACCCAGCCAACCCACCGCCGCAATCGCCCGTGCCCGTCCCACCCTGCCCCACTCTTGCACGCACGCTTTAGAATTAACTGGATGGAACTCGCTGTCATCAGTTTCACATCAAAAATAAAAGATCGATTGAAATATTATCATGCTTGCTGTGATTTTAATGCCCCCATAGAGGTCAAAGGTCACCAAATTATTTGTGCATCATCAGGATGAACCAGACGGTTCTATGGGCTACCATTGACGTCCATTGCAGAATAATGCAGCAACTACAGGCCAAAATACATTTTTGCCAATTACAGAGCCCCCTAGAGGTCAAAGGTCACCAAATTTCTTGAGCGTCCTCCTGGTGGGTCCTGAGGACCATTTACTAAGTTTGGTTTTGATACATGAAAGCGTTGCTGAGATATGAGCTCACTTCCTGTTTGGCGGCTTCGCCGCAAATTTCGATTGGCTGTTACAGGCGAACGCTTCTGTCAATTGTTCCAGGAAAAAATACACTGATAAGGCATGGTCTGAAGATGGTCTCTGCCAATTTTGGTGAGGATCAGCTGAAATTTGTGACATGCGAATAGTTATTCATGTTTTTGATTAAATCCAATATGGCGGCCGAATCAATTACGATGACATCACAAGTTGGCTTGGGTCAACCTAAGGACTTCCAACAGTATTACCAGACACCACTAGTGCGTTTTAATTCTAAGCACAACAGCAGCTACAGGCCAAAAGGCATGTTTCTTAATTACAGCGCCCCCTAGATGTCAAAGGTCACCAGATTTCTTGAGCGTCCCCCTGATTGGGTCCTGAGTCCATGCACCAAGTTTGGCTTTGATACATGCAAGGGTTGCTGAGATATGAGCTCACTTCCTGTTTTGTGGCTTCGCCGCAAATTTTGATTGGCTGTTACGGGCGAACGGTAATACTTCCGAAGACGAAAAGTGATAACTTTTGTGAGGCTTGGTCTGAAGATGATCTGTGTAAAATTTGGTGGGAATCAGAGAAAGTATGTGACCCCTGATACATTTTAAGTGTTTTTGATGAAATCCAAAATGGCGGAAAATCCATCATGGCGAAAAATGACATCATAGGGTGCGTTGAACTCGGCTTGGTCCAATTCCAACGATACCTGACTTTTGAAAATCAGACCTACGGGTCAAAAGTTACGTGAGTGAACACACTTCCAACTTTGGCCTGTTGGTGGCTAGCCTGGCTAGCGCCACCACTTCTCAATGAGACGTGGTCTGGGAACCAAACGTTAATTTTCTCGTATTTAAAAAAAATGCCCAGATCCGTTTATTGGGTGCCACGGATGTCTATCAAATGCGTATGTGCATAGCTCATCATCGTCTTGCTTTCCCCCCTGTTCTGTGATTGGTTCCCTATCTCAGGCGAAAATTTGCTCCATGGTCTCCAGGCTGCCTTAGCAGCGTGAATCAAATCGCGCGCAAGGCAGCATGGGAACACCCAGGCTAGTTGGTGGCGCTAGAGGGTTCGAGTTGCCGACATGAAACTTGGTGACATGAATCATGGGACCGTCCCCAATCAGTGTGCCAAATTTCCCAACTTTTTACCATACGGTTCTATGGGCTGCCATAGACTCCCATTGTATATAATAATAATAATAGGAAAACGTAGAAACACAACGAGGTCCTCGCAGCTTCGCTGCTTGGCCCCCAATAAATGATAATGACATGGCAGTATGGCTTAAAGAGGAACTAGTTTTGGCAATTTATTCACTTTTTCCTCGCAGGTTTCTCTGCAGAGCTCCCCCTACAGCCTCAGAGTATATTATTTACGACTCCTCAATTGGTCAATCTGTTTCATTTCCTCTTTCTCTGTTCCTTCGACAACGGTTTACTTGCTTTCTGCTTCTTTTCGCCGGCTCTGTCATGACGATTGCCTGAGAAACTCCATCGCTACCTTGTTCTAGCCAGTGCCCGGCATGTATGTGAGTAAATGCAGTAAAGCAATTTGTTACACTAGTTACTTCCTGACACTGAGGCCGTCGGCCCACCGGTCCAAAGTTGCAAATAGCGCTCGTAGACCTGGACCAGTAATTCAAGCAATAAACATCAACCTAGGTTCGGGAGAGAGGTATGCATAACTAACTCACAAAAGGAATTAATAAGTTGAACAATTGACAGTGTCATTCCCTCCAAAACAGCAGCGCAAGTACACAGCATTAAATGGGCAAAACTAAATGGTAAGGAAGAGCTCTGCAAACAAATAAAATGTGAAAATGAAAGGAACCTTGGAATTCAATCCCTTGTGTGCGGATGTGACTACCATGTTGAGTCAACAGTGTGATAAATCTTATCAGGTGTTCGATGAACGAATTAACAAATCTTGGGTTTCTCTGAGACAAATCGTACGGTTGGCCACACCGCTTCCAAGATCATTCTCAGTGTCACTGGGCTGGGCTCGCCATCTGGGATCCAAATCTGATCTGGTCTTTCAAAAACCAATCAGAGTTCCAATTTGCTGTAAACTCAACAGAATCACTTTTCTTTCTTCAAAGTTGCGTTTAAAGTAGACTAATATTGTATGTATATAGCTATAAGAAAATAATCGACTTTTCATGAGTATTTTGTTATTATTTATCCTCAAAACCGAGAGCTCTTTCAGGTGCACGTTCACAGGAAATATGTTGCTGGTAGAGAGAGAGAATGTTTGCTAGTAGGATGCTCTAGTCTTCCAGCACATGGAGCGCCCTCCATAGGAAGATACATGTAACAGCATCTAGATTAGTAGCCCTAATTTCATGAGGGTTACACAAGGGTGGTTTCTCCGCTCACAGGCGTTAGGGAGAAGCGAGACAGCCACCATTCAACCCGAAAAAAGTCATATAACCATTCCAATGACTCTGAAGCTGTTAAGTTAAAAAAACTGCATAGTTCCCCTTTAATTTAGTTAAAATACAGTTGAACAGGGACGACAAAGATCATGCAAAAGTGTTGAAAATAACACAGCTTGTGTAGTTTTAAACACACCTCTATGTCCAGGTAGGGACAGCACAATTTGTGTTGTTTCTAACACACTGATTTTGTTATACTATGTACACTCTTACAAGAAATTTGTTGAAAATAACACAATGTGCTGTTTTTAGGCATATCTATGTCCTTATAGGGACAACACAGTTTGTGTTGTTTGTAGCACAATGTTTCGGGCAGCCGTGGCCTACTGGTTAGCACTTCAGACCTGTAACCGGAGGGTTGCCGGTTCGAGCCCCGACCAGTAGACTCAGACCTTGAGCAAGGCACCTAACCCCTCACTGCTCCCCGAGCGACGCTGTTGATGCAGGCAGCACTGCGCCGGGATTAGAGTGTGCTACACCTCACTGTGTGTTCACTGTGTGCCGTGTTTCACTAATTCACGGATTGGGATAAATGCAGAGACCAAATTTCCCTCACGGGATCAAAAGAATATATATACTTATACTTATAATGTGTGCTGTTTTAAACACATAACACATAGTCTTTCTAAATGATTACATTTGTTTTAAGAATGTAATCATTTAGAAAGAAGTGGATTTTAATCAACCAAAAGGCCTCAAGGTTATAGTCATTATTGGGAACATTGAGCCAAACAAGACAAGCACTGCATTTTCCCTCTTGGTCATCTTCTTACCACACAACTGCAGGTCACAATAGTCCATGGTGACATTGGGGTGATCTACAAAGCACCATGGCCCTTCTGTGTCATTATCCGGATTTCTGCAGTAGTTTGCCTCCAGTACAACGTTGGGGAGAAACTCGAGTCCTGCAGCCTTCTTTTTAGCTTTAGGGGTAGCCCAGGGCAGACATGCGAAACCCTTCATGGTGACAGACAAGGTTCCGTTATAGTCTTTGCCATTGTCAAGAAGACAGTTTGTTGAACTGTTGTAATCAATGATCCCATTGAAGGGAGGGAGATTTGTAGGGAGGGGTGCAGTAACAAATGGTCCGTCTGATGACAAAGAAAAAAACAACCACAAAATCAGGATCATTTACACTTGGAAGGCCACTAAATACATTGTGTGAATGAACTGTAATATTGGATATTTCCCTTTTTTAATGTGTGTTGTGACGGCCCACGTCTCGCTTGTGCTCAGCTGCGAGTTACCAATTAACAATGGCAATCGTCAGTCCAGGTGGGGGCTGTTATTGTAATTAAGTCAGTGCCATGGCAGAGCTAAAAGATAGTGGTGGGCGATACTGCAAAATTTGGTATCGATCCGATACCAAATACATATAGGGTCCGTATTGCCGATACCGATACCAATACGATACTTTTTACTTAAAAAAATACTTTTGTGTAGGGGAGAGCATTTCATTATTTCTGAGGTGAATGAATGATCAATTCTTTAGGCAATATTTTTTTTTTAATGTATTGAAATGCACAAAATTATTAGTTATTAGGCACTGTAGAATGAATACAAACCAAATTTTACAGCCTTTTTAAAAAAAAAAAAAATAAATAAATAAAAATAAAGAATAACAAAAATCTCTCCCTTTTTTCTGGTTTTAAAATCAAATGAAATAAAGTGCACACAATTATTACTGAAGAACAAACAAAGAACTAAAATACCTGTGCAATTACATTCCCTGAGCCCCCCTTCTGGGCCCTGTCCCCTGTTGAAGTCAGAGGTTTTTATTGAGAAACAACAACATATTTACATTTTTCCCTTTTATGGCACTTCTTCTATCACTCACTAGCTGCCCAGCCTTTGAAAAGATCCTTTCTGATGGAACTGATGAGGCAATGACTCCCAGGTGTTTCCTTGCTAGCTTGCTTAGAGAGGGGAATGTTGCCTCATTCTTTTTCCACCAAAGAAGTGGCCCTTGGAACTGGCTTCTCTTCTGTGTAGCGGCGCATTTCAATTAGGGAATCTGTGCCAGTTGTGCGATGCTGCTGGGAAGCCAGTACTTGGGAATCAAATTCCATCCATATCCCACCAGCCCCTGCAGGGGAGCATGAGGTAGTCATAGGAGCCATTGATGAGGCAGAGCTGGTGGCAGAGCTTGAGCTTGGTTCTGGAGGGGCTGACATTGAAGGGGCCGAGGTCTGGTTGATCAACTGCATTTCAGTAATGAGTCGCGCTTTCACAGGTTCAACATTTGCCATATCACGGAACCCAAGGTTTTTAAATCTTATGTCCAGGTAGGTGCTGACAGCAAGACCATAACAGGTTTCAATACCTCTGAAACGACGCTGACATTGTGCTGACAGCTCAGCAGCTAGCGTGTTACCCTGGCGTTCATTAGATGCAGTTGATTTCAAAAGGAGTGATACCAGGGGAATCACCTTTGACACTGAAACATGTTTTTCAGATGATATTTCTCTGGTGATTTCCTCAAATGGTCTCAGGGCATCAATGGAGAGACTTATCAATGACCAATCTTCCTCGCTTAGGCACAGTGAGCTCTTTCCAAGCAGACAGAGCACAGTGGTCACCACATCCTTCTGCTCATGCAAACATGTCTCTCAAACATGTAGAACACTGAATTCCACCTCGTTTCCACTGATTGAATCAATTTATGCTCTGGAAAATTCTGTTGTTCTTGAATTTCTTTGAGCCTCTCTGCTGCTCTTGTGCTGTGGTGAAAGAAGGTTACTATATCACTACATCTGCGTTGGATGTCCAGGAGACCAGGGAGAGCCTTAATGGAGTCTTTCACCACTAAATTTAAGGTGTGTGCAAAGCATGGATAATGTTTCCACCCTGCTCTGTGCACAGCAGCAACCATATTGGCACCATTATCTGTGATTACGGCCTGAATTTTGTCTGATAGACATCACCATGTGAGCGTCTAGATTTCTAGGCTAGAGTTCATCAGCAGTAAATATAACAAAACACTTAGTCAGACGTCTTTTTTTAGTTCAGTTTTGAAAACAAGGAATCACTGTTCTTTCAAAAGGATGGTTGAAAAAATATATGAGTATTTCGGAGTAGGGCCTAACGGGGAAAGGTGGACATTAGTCAGTGTTTGTGAAACGAAAACATTTCCTCTGGCAAACGATCAGTGTAGGTGCGATGTGTGCGTTGGTGTGTGCGTAGCGGGGCTTTGGAAACACTGCTCCAGCGGTAATGAATTCTGAACAAATGTTGTCAGCGGTGTGTTGTCCTGAAAAACAACAGGTCTCCAAGACATATGCTTGCATTTGCCAGTTTTCATCAATAATATGGCATGAGACAGTTAAGTAAGCCTCTGTGGTTCGTGATGTCCACATGTCTGTTGTAAGTACAGCACTGTTTGTAACATCCAGAGATCGTTTCACTTTTGAGCGGCAATGCTGGTACTTTCCCCACCATTAAACTTGTCCTACTTCAGTCCTGCGACGGTGAACAACAAGGAAGGTGGCTATGGCGAACGAAGAGCGGTTGTTTGAATCGGCGTTGGCGTCAACTTTGGAGGAGTTGGACTTCTCTTTGAAAGTTGGGCTTTTCTTTGAAAGTTGAGCAACACAATGCACTTAAGTCATTCCTCATGGTCGTAGCCCTGGCCTATTGCATGCCTAGGCAGTTTGAAAGACAATTCTCTGCCCGCCCCTTGGATTAAGCAGGTGAATGGTTCGATTCCAGACTATACGTTTCAATGATATAGGATGGCTCGCCAGGCTAGATGAACTCATAAACTATGGTATTGTTTTGTTGAACCTACGGAGTACTAAATGGGCCAAAACTCAAAAGGACATTTGAGCATTGGGGTTTTCCTGTTATCTGTCATTGTGCTGTTTCAACTGTAGAGTGTATGAATTCATGGTGATTTTTGATGTTTATGATGAGGATGTGAATATTGTGGTGCTTCTGGTGAGGGCCAGACAAATTTATTTAATTTGATGAATCTGAATTCACTGTTGACTGAAGGGGCTCATGGGTTAATGTTATAACTGTGACACTTTCTCTGTGTGCTCCTGTAACATTTTGTGTTGGAAAGTGGTATCTTATGCTACCTGGCACCCCTTAAAAAAATAATTATAATTAACTACTTGGAAAATAAAACATAACTTTAAACCAGCTACAGAATCGTTACAGTGTGGTTCGGAATGATCAAAAATCAACTCCTATCTTTTTAATCCGCTTTCCTGTCCTTTATCCTTGTCTTTCATAGCAAATATGAACACATGACCCACCATTATTTTGGTTTCCCATTGAAAAACCTGAAACTCATATTTGGTGAACAATTACCACATTTTGGAATAGCACAGCTCTCTCTTCTGACTGTGGGATCACGAGTGAAGCACCAAGGTCCATCAGGACTTTGATCTGGATTTCGGCAATAGTTCTCTTTCAAAGAATCATCCAGGGCTGTGTTGAATTCTCTACATAATTGGTAGAAATACAACGGTGTCATGATAGTAAGCCATTAATGTGATGATGCAATTCACATTATTCAGAGAGAAATTAGTAATAGGATAATGCTCAAACACAAATAATGGGTCACACAGAAGAATCAGCAATTATCGGTAAGTTGTTGATGCAGTAAGAGTTTAGTTCATACACTATTCTGTGTGGATATTTGATAATGCAGTAAGAGTTTAGTTCATACACTATTCTGTGTGGATAGTTAATGATGCATAAGAGTTTAGTTCATATGTTATTCTGTGTGGATAGTTAATGATGTAAGAGTTTAGTTCATACGTTATTCTGTGTGGATAGTTAATGATGTAAGAGTTTAGTTCATACGTTATTCTGTGTGGATAGTTGCTGCTCCAGTACTGACATGTCTTTCCACTGGAGGTGATGGCCACTGCTTCGCTGTATGTCTCTCCATTCCCAACAAAACACTCGCCGGATGCTGCATACACATTTCATTTTGAATTTCAGCACTTTTGTGAAGACACCTGATTATGACTGATAATAACATGATGGCAAAAAAAAAATTACCATCCAAGCAGTTTCTGAGAGTCTGTGTAGAATTTGGATCTCTGGGCAATGTCAGGCCATTGCAGCCTGTAAAATAGCCAAGCACATCTTCAGTGATTCAAAGTTTTTGTGGTCTACATTTACATTCATTTAGCTGAAATATGTGTGGTCTGATATTTGAAATATTAAATGGGATATATACTTAGCCAATCATTTTCAATGTAACCATAATTAATCAATACAATAGTGTTCTGGTGGTCTGTAGTCTATAGTTGTACTTTGTCCCCAGTTCAGCTGATCCTATTTATACATCTACAAATAGATCAAACAAACTAAGCATGTTGACTGTGGGCGAGTCCAATTGAAACGGTGACATCTCACCCTGGTATTTCCACCAAAACTGAGCCTAAATGGAGAGGAGAAAAGAAGCAACATTGTTATCTGTACTTTGAAAAACATCACCAAAATAACTTTTAAACATTGAAAACTGTGGTCTTCACCAGACTCACCTGCTGTTGTTCAAACACTTCACTGGCTTCCTCATGATCGCATATCTCTTCCAGACACTCACGCTCCAGGTCACCAGGCTTCACCTCCTCAAGAAAGGAATTTGCTCGCCTCGCTCTGATTAAAACCTCAGAGGCTCTTTCGGTGTCAATAAATACTAAAAACAAAACAAGACCTTAGAGAAAATGTCAAGATGTACAAGACTACCATTTGAGTAGTCTAAGCATCTGCACCGTCCTCAGCCTCTGCATGGAGACACAGCGCTCAACGAATCTCCCATTGAAATGTATGGGGTTAGTTTGTAACGCAAACATGGCGGTCGTCTACACATATTCCGCCACTTCCGCCGCCTAAATTTGACATGTGACTACATCGTGCCAATCATGTGTTGTGATCTTGCAGCTGGAGCGAGGTTGGTGTCATGATTTCGTGAAGCCAAGTGGAAGGACTTGCCTATAAGGACTTTGTTCTTACCGCGTGCACATATTAATGTCCAAAACAGTTGTCCAGTCCAGTCGGGTGGTGTCCCATTTATTGCAGATTTTGAAGTTGACATAAATCACTCTTGTGCTGTGTTGCTGTATAGGCTATTGTAGTATGCTACCAATTGTGTACGGTCACAGTAAGAACTGTAGGTCCCCCCCCCCATCCACACCTTTGTTAATTGGTCAGTAAACACCTGTTTACCTCCACACCACTCACATCCAGTGCACTACATTCCCAAGTGGCTAAAATAAGTAAAACCTGATTAACCCACAATAACAGGGACTACAAATGGCTCTTACAGTACCGCTTTGTGCATTGGATTTGTGAGCTATATCTCGATATCTCCACATCATAATTTCATCTTACCATCTGCATACATGCCCTGAAGAACCGAGCTGAGAAAGACGCTGAGGAGCAGAGCTGCTGGAATTCCACCCATTTTTAACCGTGGCTGAAGAAATCTAAACAAATCCTGCATGAGATCTTGGACCCCACACGTCCCAATGCCTAGACACAGACCTCCGCTCTCATAAACAGGGTCCTGACTAGTTAATACTTAACTACTGGAGCTCACAGTGAAATGCTCCACCTGACCTGTAACCTTATTGAGAACAGGGACGGGATCAGGCAAAAGTAAAGCTAGATTGGTGTGTGTTGACTGTGCTTTACATAGTTATTATGACCGCCGCGCAGCGAAGCATGCCCAAAATTCCGTCAAGGATTCCCGGGACACTGAAAGACCGGGGTACACGAAACTTGGTGGGCATGTAACCCCACATGGATAGCATGGAACCATCGTTTTTCGTTTTGATCAGTAGCCCCCCCGCTGGACTGGACCCCCCGAAAGGAGGGTAGGGCAGACTTTTTCTGTGAATATCTCTTGAACTGTAGGCTTTAGGAGGACCATTTTTTTTTGTATGTTGATCTCAAGGGGCCATGTCAACCCATTCCATAACCACTCATTTCATGTATAGCGCCACCTAGTTAAACACAAAAAAGTAAAAATGAGGTGTTGAAATCGCAGGTATCTGTGACTTAACATAGTCAAAACTGCACGAAATTGGAAGTGTAGGATCATTATGACACCCTCTGTATGCACGCCAAGTTTCGTGGAATTCCGTTCATGGGGGGCCACACAATAAATTAATTTATGTTACTATACACCAACTGGCCTGTAGGTGGCCGGAGAAAGTTTTCTGTGAATATCTCGAGAACCGTAGGGCCTAGGATGTCCACCTTTTTTATGTATGTTGGTCTTAAGGGGGCATGTCAACCCATCCCATTACCACTTATTTCATGTATAGCGCCACCTAGTTAAAAATTAAAAAGCAAAAAATTAGGTGTTTTCATCACAATATCTCTGGCTGACAAGGTCAAAACTGCACAAAATTAAAAGTGTAGGATCATTATGACACCCTCCGAATGCATGCCAAGTTTTGTGTACTTTCGTTCATGGGGGGCCTTACACTAAAATAATGTATGTGTACATTTAGTGACGTACACCAACAAGGATTCCCGGGACACTGAAAGACCAGGGTATACAAAACTTGGTGGGCATGTAACCCCACATGGATAGCATGGAACCGTCATTTTTCGTTTTGATCTGTAGCCCCCCCGCTGGACTGGACCCCCCGAAAGGAGGGTAGGGCAGACCCAGTTCTCTGTGAATATCTTGAGAACTGTAGGGACTAGGATGACCATTTTTTTTCTGTATGTTTGCCTCCAGGGGTCATGTTAACCCATTTCATGTGCACACATGTGCACAAACAGATACACACACACACACACATATATACGCTTGCATGCACAGGCACATACGCAGGCACACACAGAAGCACGCACGCACACACACACACACATAACATAAACATGTACATGCACACATGCACACAATTCATAAATTTCTCAGAATTATGAACAGGCGGGGAGGTGGAGGTGGAGGTGGGGTTGTATAAAATGAATTTTACATGTGAAATCTATGAACTAATCATGTTTTGGTACTTGTTGTCTAGCAGATATCAGTGAGAATTGAGTGTGGATAATGCAATTTAGTGAGACAGTTAGAATCATATAGGCCTGGAACATGGAAAAAATGTGCTGGACTGGGCGGCGGTCATATTTTGTACCGCTCTGTGGTACATCTAGTATCAGAATTTATGTTTTTTTCATTAACAAAAACATTTTGCCGTGCAAATAATGTCATATCTCTGAAATGGCTCGCTGATGTCTCACTTTGTCATTATTTTCTATTAATAAAGATTTGATTTTGCTTTATGATCAAACATATTTCTAACTCACTCCAAGAATGAAACACCTCTATCACTCCACTCAGTGTAGAAACCAAAGTGTTATGTGATTCTGTTGTTCATTGACTTGTCCTAGACATAGAATTCTGCCCCTGAAATAGCTGTAAACTGTAAACATTCGTTTACCGTTCATTATTTATAACGGGATCACCGGAGGGATTTTGAGTGCTTCGATCAAAAGTTGCATGACCCTTCCCTGCCTGCTATATAATTTTCAACGACCCTCCAGCAGCATTTTCAAAAATTATATGACCCTCCCCGGCCAATTGTCGATGTCTTCCGCCCACGCTCTTACGCGCTATGAAAACACATCAATATATCTACCGCCTTAAAACCAACCTCTGCTTTCTGATCTTACACATCACACTTCACCAAGATGGTGGCCATTTCAGTAGATTTACTCACTAACATTGTTGTGGAAACACAATAAGCATGGAAACGAAATGCACACTTCCTGCAACTGCATTAGCCTACTTGAAAAGTTAATCCTCTAGTAAGTATTCACATGAAATAAAACAATAAAGCATTGAGACCATTCAACAAAGCACACTGGGTAATAACAAATTCAACACATGAACTTGTTGCTATGGACTCGTCTCTAGGCTTCCTCAGTCATTGTAGCTAAAGCCGCCGAAGCTGAACATTATCCAAAACTCAATTTCTCAGATGAGCGTCAATTTGGGAGCATGCTACACTCTTTCCTTCTCAAATGACTTGAAAAGGCCGTTTGCACAATTTAACAAATAATCACAGGGACCGAGAAATACCTAATATGACAACTTTTTCCAGGTTTATCATTTTAACGTTTCCCCGCTGTCTTGCCGTTTTAATATTTTCCCGTAGAATATCCCATATTAGGCCCTACTGTAATACTCTCATAACATTAGTCCTGCATTCTGGCCTGTCTCTGTTTTGTCCTGTTGTTACACCTTGCCCTTCCAATGAAACAGATGTATTCAAATCATCGTTTTGCTTGCTTGAATGCGAACTCAGAGTGATGTTAACCCAGGCCTATTTAAGTTAACGACGTGGTTGTCGTGAGAGCACGGTTCATTAGCGCTTGCAGTGTTCGGCCGTAGGCTATGCCTACGTGCGCACCTGCCAGGCTACTCAGCTAGACAAAGAATTCCCCCTCAATATTCACTCCAAGTTGGCCTACCATAACTTACCAACTCTACACTGTAGACCATAAACTCGCTATTTATATGACCAAATGTATTTGTTCAACTTTATGAAGCAGAATTAGCTATAAAAAGCTATAGCGACCAAATCAGAGTTTGTGAGGGAAACTTATGTTTAGTCTCAACTGCGCGTAACTTAATAAAGCTGCAACTCCTCGGACTGTATCATGTGTCTGTCTACTCTGTTGCGCACAACCTGCGGCAGCAGTAATGAAAGGGGTTAGCCCTGAAGGTTTTAATAACTTATAATGATGACCTGTCTGGAACTGAAGCAGGAATGGTTAGCATAATTTTCAGTAACAATGCAAGCTAACGAAATGCAAATATAATACTATGCGGAGGCCTAGCAGTGCGCTATAGCAGGAATGGCGTTGCCATGGCATGAGCAAGCACTCACAGCAAGTTTGATGGCAATTGGATAAAGAACGGCTGAGAATAAGCTCATTTACTTTGTTACAGCGCCCCTAGAGGCCAAAATACACCAATGTCCTTGTGTGTCCTCACAATCAGGTAACAGGTCCTTATACCAAGTTTGGACTTTGTACACCAAAGCGTTGCTGAGATACAAGCTCACTCCCTGTATTACAGCGTCCCCTATAGAGGCCACATAATGCCAATTTTGTAGTGCGTCCTCACAATCAGATACCAAGTCCCTGTACCAAGTTTGGACTTCATACATTAAAGCATAGCCGAGATGTTAGCCCACTTCCTGTTTGGTGGCTTCATCGCCATATTTTATTTGCTGTCACGGGCAAACAAAAATGAAATGAAAAAATCTGACAAGTATCGTTTGTGCGGCTCGGTCTGAAGATCATCTCCGCCAAGTTCTGTGAAAATCGGATGAAATTTGTAACCGCTGAAACTTTTCGTAGAGTTTGGACTAAATCCAATATGGCGGAGGTCCAATATGGCGGAAAGTGATAGGATAGGGGTCGATGAACTCTGTATGGTCCAAGGATTCAGACACTACCTCAATCTACCTCTCATCACCACTCTGATGGGCACAGAAAAACGCTTTGTCATCTCTGGGCCTCTCCCTACCTACAGAAAAGGTGCTGAGAGATGGTCCAGACTGTTCGATCTCCACACCTGGCTCAAACGCTACTGCGCTTCCCTAAGCATCCCCTATGTCAACAACTGGGGCTTGTTCTGGGAGAGGCCCAGTATGCTGAAGCGTGATGGTCTCCACCCAAACCAACATGGAGCCAGGCTACTCTCTGACAACATAGCGTCCACACTGAGACATTGACATTCTGTAGAAAATATTACAGATTCACGCCCCCCAGGTATTGATTCGAATGGCATTATACATGTGGATGAGTCTGAGAATGTTTTCTGCAGGGTAACATACAATACTACTACCATAGATCAAGCTGTGTCATGCAATAGCATGACTTATGCTCATAGTTCTATTCCAACGTTGATTTCTACCCAACGTATAGTAAAAAGAAAAGACAAATTTAAAACTAGAAACCTAACAAATATTCTTTCCATACCTCAGCATATTCCTCAAAAGCCAGAGGCATTTTCAGCTAACATGGGTTTACTAAATATAGGTGCACTTACTACCAAAACCTTTGCAATCAATGATTTTATTAGTGAAAAAAAATTGGATTTTCTGTTTCTTGTTGAAACCTGGCTGACTTCAGACAGCGAAGCTGTTCTTGTTGAGACTTGTCCCCCAAATTATAATTTCTTCCACTCAATTAGACAAGGCAAACGAGGTGGTGGAATTGCCTCCATTCTCTCAAACAAATATAGTTGCGCACGAGTCAACTTTGGCGAATTCGCTTCCTTTGAGTATATTGCCCTCACTCTGAAGGCTGACCCAGCTGTACTTCTATTAACCTTATACCGCCCTCCTAAACTATGGACTGGCTTTCTCGACCAGTTTTCTGAACTTATGTCGCTCATCATCACTAGCTATGATCGGATAATTGTAAATGGCGACTTCAATATTCATGTCAATAAGATAACTGATGCTAAAGCCAGTAAGTTCCTTAATGTGTTGGACAGTTTAGAGCTAAAGCAGCATGTTACAGGACCCACCCACAACCTTGGCAACACCCTCGATCTAGTCATTTCCAGAGGGATAGAAGTCACAGACTTATCAGTAAATGATATAAATATGTCTGATCATCATTGTGTATCTTTTAATATTGTACTACATACTCCAAAAATTCATCCCGAAATTGCAATCAAATCGCGACTCTTGGACATTAGAGCAGAACAGCAGTTCATAGCTCTTATAGACTCCATAAATTTAGATATTTTACATCATCCCATTGATCAAATGGTAGAGGCTCTCAATCGTGAATTAGGCGCTCTGCTTGACAGAGTGGCACCCTTAAAGACTAAAAAAAGGCCCTGTAGCAAACTGACACCTTGGATGAACGAAAATATCCATGATCTAAAAAGATCATGTAGGAAAGCTGAGAGAACATGGAGAAAAACTAAGTTACAGGTTCACCGTGCCATTCTAAAAGAAAAAATTGCAAATTATAATAGAGCTATTCGGAATGAGAGGAGGAACCACTTCTCTAAGGTAATTGCTGAAAACAGTGGAAACTCTAGGGTGTTGTTCTCTACCATTGATAGGCTATTGCATCAAACACCTTTTGATACACTCAGTCAGGCATCCTCTCTAAGATGCGCAGAATTTGCAGACTTCTTCAAAAACAAAGTCATTTCTATAAGGGAGGCTATTGGTAACACAAGTAATATGTTTGATAGTACACCCAAAAACAGCCCCCCAAAATTAAGGTCCTTTAGCACTATTACTCAATCTGAGCTTGGTAAAATTATAACTCAAACCGGCTCCTCAACATGTGTTTTAGATCCAATCCCTACTACATTCCTCAAAAAAGTATATGATGGCTTAGCTCCCTTTTTTCTCAAGGTAATAAATACCTCATTAGAAACAGGTATATTTCCAACTGCTTTTAAAACCGCTGTTGTGAAACCTTTACTTAAAAAGTCAAATCTTGACCATACCAATCTGAGCAACTACAGGCCTATATCAAATCTATCGTTTTTGAGCAAAGTACTTGAAAAAGTTGTTTGTAATCAGTTAAATACCTTCCTCAACGAAAACAGTATCCTTGAAAAATTCCAATCAGGTTTTAGATCAAATCATAGCACAGAAACGGCTCTAGTAAAAATAGTCAATGATCTCAGACTAGCTACCGACTCAAACAAAGTCTCAATCCTTATTCTTCTGGATTTGAGTGCGGCATTTGACACCATTGATCATAGCATCCTAATTCACCGCCTTGCGAAGTGGGTGGGTCTCTCTGATAATGCTCTAAACTGGTTTCAAACCTACATTACTGGCAGAGATTTTTATATCAGTCTAGGAGATCATGTATCTGAAAAACAAGACTTGCCTTTTGGTGTGGCCCAGGGGAGCTGCCTTGGTCCCCTGCTATTTTCTCTATATATGCTTCCATTGGGAAACGTCATAAGTCAACATAATGTAAACTTCCACAGCTACGCAGATGATACCCAATTGTATCTTTCTGTGGAGCCAACTAACCCAGATGGCCTTTGCTCCCTCACTGCATGCCTAACCTCCATTAATCAGTGGATGAGCAAAAACTTTTTGAAACTAAATGATGACAAAACAGAGGTACTTCTGGTTGGACCAAAACTAAAGCGAGATATTATTCTTAGTAATCTGGGGAACTTGGCACACCAGGTCAAACCAAAAGTAACAAGCCTCGGTGTCATCTTAGATGCAGAGTTAAGTTTTAAGCCCCATATCAGTAAAGTTACTCAGACAGCCTATTTCCACTTGAGAAACATTGCCAAAGTGCGGCCCTTTTTAACTCAACAAGATGCAGAAAAACTAATTCACGCCTTTATCACTAGCAGGTTAGACTACTGCAATGCACTTTTCACTGGTCTTCCCAAAAAACATCTAAAGAAATTGGCACTCATACAGAACTCTGCGGCTAGACTTTTAACTAAGACTAAGAAGAGAGAACACATCACCCCTGTGTTGGCTGAACTGCACTGGCTCCCTATTTCCTATAGAATTGATTTTAAGGTTATGTTAATTACTTACAAAGCTCTGAATGGCATAGCACCTTCATATATCTCTGAGCTTTTAATATCTTATCAACCACAAAGGAAACTTAGATCATCCAATTCTAATCTTTTAATCGTACCCAAAGTGCTCCACAAACAAAGTGGAGAAGCTGCGTTTATCCATTATGCCCCCAAACTATGGAACACCCTGCCTCTGTACATCAAGCAGGCGAGTTCAGTAAATATTTTTAAAAAAGATCTGAAAACATACCTGTACAGGAAAGCTTTTAGTTAACTCATCTTATCCTGTAGACTACATTTTCAGATTATTCTACATCTGCTACTATTGGAGGGCGCAGCCAGCCAAAAGCAGATGGGCTCCCCCTATTAAGTCAGGTTCTGCTCAAGGTTTCTTCCTGGAATATGGGAGTTTTTCCTTGCCACAGTTGCCATATGGCGTGCTTGTGGGGGGTAAGAGGGTTAAGGCTGCCAGTCTTATGACGTCATTTTCTATATTTTTGATATGTTGCTGAGTATATCATAAACAGCAAAGAAAAGTGATTGATAATGACTGACTATTATTGTGTTACATGCTTCAAATGTAAAGCACTTTGAGCTGCATTCTGTGTATGAAAGGTGCTATACAAATAAAGCTTTATTATTATTATTATTATTATTATTATTATAATCGTGAAAATCAGACAAAAGAGTCAAGGATCATGCGCATGAACGCATGTCCAGCATTGAACTGGTGGTGGCGCTAGAGTGTTCAATGTATATGCATAAAAATTGCTGTGAGTGATTGGGACAGTGTCCTGACTAATGGTATCAAATTTTGTTATGTTAACTCTGCCATAGACTCCAATGGCGGAAGTGTAATAATAGGAAAAGCTAGTAACTCAATGGGTGCCTTCGCAGCTTCGCTTCGCTTTGTTTATTTGTTCCCCCGCCTAGAACGGTAAAGTGCAAACACACCAGCACAAGACGGCTCAAAGGTACGCTGAGGTCCGCTCTGCTCTGCTTAGGTTAAACGGAGGATCATTCACGAGAGGATTTTGGGCTGCACAGGTTCAACGCAGATACACAGATCTTGTTAGAATGGTGAAATACAACCAAGCTCGAGTAGGTCAGTGTAGCCAGGCGGGCCTTACATATGCCTACTTGGGAAATTAGGGCTTTAAAAAAATACCGGCCCAAATTATCGGCCGGAATTCTGATTCTCAATTCGGAACGATAATAATATTTTATTTTTTCACTTATCGGCCAATAATATATTGGCCGCCGATATATCGTGCATCCCTATACAGTATAAAGTGGATCAATGATAAATCTGTGGTGTTATGTTAATGTAATGAGAGATGCATGATGACATCATCGGTAGGGTCAGAGGTTGTAAGAGCAGGGTTACTGCCAGATGCCAGAGTTGGGGAAGGTTCACAATAAAAGACACACGTTAACTTACAGTCGGACTCACAGGTAACACGACATGGTGTCAGAAGTCCTGTGAGTACGTGGAATGAATAGACACTGTTTTGGATGTTTGGGTTCCAGGTTTGGGTCTAAAAGTTTTCTTTATCGTGTTAAAGTGTCGAAGAATTCATTGGAATGGAGGATGAGCATGATGTTGGCAATAGAGCAGCGGCAGGTGCACAGGGAACAGCTTGGCCGAGTGCAACATTTAGCATACAACCACCGGAGAGTTTCGACTTTTCAAGACCGCAAGAGTGGGCCAAATGGATCTGATGGTTTGAAAGATTTTGCTTGGCAAGTAATCAGAATGCTAGCTCCAAGGAGGACCAGATTAACACTTTGATACTGTATATTGTATGGTAGATTAGGCGGATGATGTTTTACATGGAATGACATTCACACACGGAGCAAGGGAAACATACAGTGGTGTTCGCGATGCCTTCCAGAACTTTTTCATTGTTAAGAAGAATGTGATATATGAGCCAGCAAAATTCAAAATGCGTGTAATAGGTGAAAATAAAACTGTGGACTCGTTTGTCACGGCCCTCTATGCACTAGCTGGACACTGTGACTATGGACTTCTACATGATGAACTTATCCGAGATAGGATTGTTGTGGGGCTGCACGACATGCGGCTGTCGGGGAGAATGTAGTTGGACCAGAATTTGATGAGTCGGCGATCAAGAATGGTGACGGAGGTCACAGATGATCTTCAGGGTGTTGTCTGCCACATGGACAATGTCCTTGTGTGGGGGCGGTCTCAAGAAGACGTTGAACATCGATAAATGTGACCTGTTGAAGCAAGTGGTGACTTTTTTAGGCCATACAATCTCCAGCAGCGGCATCAGCCCAGATCCGAGTAAGACAGAGTTTTCTTGGCATGGTCAACCAACTGGGGAAGTTCATCCCAGGCCCGTCGCTAGAAGGCAAGCAAACCAAGCAATTGCTTGGGGCCCCGAGCTGGCCAGGGGCCCCAAGACAACGACTGGTTAAAAATAAAATGCAACGACAAACTGTGAGCGCCCCTTTGATAGTCAATGCAGTAAAGTGCAACGACACTGTTACCGGCAATACCGGGATCCCCCTCAAGGGGGCCCCTCTCAGTAGTCGCTGACAGCAGCCAGCCAGCCAGGTCTGTGGTCTCTGCTGCTGCCGCGAAAATATAAAACCTCGGCAGTCATAATGAAGCGGAGTTATGCGTCTGGAGGCCAGAAGAGAAAGGAAGAGGATGACAAGAAAAAACAAGATGGTGGTAAGTGATAAATTACACTGGATAAAATAGCTCTACTTGTCTTGTACAAATGGTGTAATGTCGCAGTAGGAAGGCTAGCCTAGCAAAAAATGTTTATGTTAACTACCTGCCTGACGGCCCATGCTGCTTGTAAAAAACTAGAACAGTTAGTGCAACTTTTTTTTCGAACGGACGGAATATGGTTACATACTGTAATATGTTTATTAACGGGATAAGGAAGACGCAGATCTGTTCCAGAATCACTGTTTATCGTATTTAATGACATAACATTGCTATAGCTTTGTAATAGGTTTTGATGAAAGTGGCATAGCTTCTCTGCTATACTAACTATTCGACTGTGATAATCTATTTACCACTGGAACATTCATGTCTAGTAGTATTCATGCACGCCAGCTGTTTACTGTCTTTAAAGCATCAGGTGCGTCTGTCTAATTCTCAAACAGCAGAATGCTTAAATGCTATGTTAAGCTACAAGTAGGCCTAGATCAATGTCAATGTATAACATTAGCTTGGGATGTTTTTACAGTAAGCATTGGTAGTTGTGAAAGCAGCTGCATCCCTTCTAAATATCAAAATATGGAAATGCTAACATATCTTTTCTTTCTCCCTCAAGGTGCTTTGCTTAAATTTCTCAGCCCTCAGGCTCTTCCTAAGGATACCTCCACTGATGAAGATGTCCTGAAAGGTTAATCTTATGTGTGTGTGTGTGTACTTGTATTTATGTTGGATTTTTAAATTGCTATACAACCTGCACTCTTTATAGTTTGAACAATGCATCCTTTTTCTGAATAAGATGGCAGTGTTTTATTTTCTCACTTAGTGAGAACTGAAAAATGTTAATGTGAGTGTGTGTGTGTGTGTTTAAGTATGTTGGATTTAGTTATTGTGCACTTTTTTACATTTATATTGGATTTTATGGTACGGTGGTGTTTTTGCAAATGTTCAAATGTTCAAAACTAATGCACAGTATATATATGCAACTGCAGTATTGCACTGTCAAAATTTTGTATTTATATAAACTGTGGGTGAACTTGTAAACTTGAAACTGTATGGCTATGCGGTGGCTCCTGTAGGCTTTGCGTGCCGGGGGGGGGCTCCATGTCCATTTTGCTTGGGGCCCCCAAATTCCTTGAAATGGCCCTGATTCATCCCGCAGCTGTCAGAGAGAGACAAACCTCTGTGAGATCTCCTCTCAAAGAAGAAGGAGGGGTTGATCAAGCCCATGCTTTTCAGAATTTGAAAGAGGCACTCACTAGCCCACCAGTGTTGCTGATTTATGACAGGGAGGTTAAAGTTTCGGCAGACACTTCTTCCTATGGCCTGGGAGGAGTTCTCCTTCAACTGTATAAGTAAGTATAGTATATATACTCTTTTGATCCCGTGAGGGAAATTTGGTCTCTGCATTTATCCCAATCCGTGAATTAGTGAAACACACTGCACACAGTGAACACACAGTGAGGTGAAGCACACACTAATCCCGGCGCAGTGAGCTGCCTGCAACAACAGCGGCGCTCGGGGAGCAGTGAGGAGTTAGGTGCCTTGCTCAAGGGCCATGGCCTACTGGTCGGGGTTCGAACCGGCAACCCTCCGGTTACAAGTCCAAAGCGCTAACCAGTAGGCCACGGCTGCCCCAAATCCGAGTGTGGGAGGATATGTGGAAGCCAGTAGCCTATGTGTCATGATCACACACACAGACTGAGCAGAGATACGCGCAGGTGGAAAAGGATGCATTGGGACTGACCTGGGCCTGTGACAGGTTCCGTAATGTCCTCATTGGCAAACACTTCATGCTAGAAGCTGACCACAAACCATTGCTGAGCCTTTTGGGGTCACAAGCATTAGATGCCTTCCCCCTGCGAATCCAGCGATTTGGGGTCACAGCGATTTCGCATGCGGCTGATTCCTACTCCTATTCCATTGCTCATGTGCCAGGGAAGAGTCTGAGGAACCAGGCTTGTAATCCCCTCAGCTATCAGAAAGGATGTTCTGGTCAGCCTGCATGTAGGCCACCAGAGCGTGGTAAAGTGCAGGGAGCGTGCGATGCAGTCAGTGTGGTGGCCTGGCCTGAGCCAGCAGCTGAATGAGCTGGTCCTCAACTGTCGTGCATGCTACAGTGAAAGGCAGACCAGCAAAGAGCCACTAATTCCATCAAGCTATCCTGACCTGACAACGTGTTAAGCAAGGTTGTAGGTCACCACATCTCAGGCCTCCCACATCCAGATTCCGAAATTGTACCTCATGTTCTTAATAATGCTTGACAGGGGCTATTTGTCATCTTTAGTTGGAGGAATATATATATTTGAAAACCAACTGAAATAGGAAAACAAAAAAGTGTGCCCAGACTCTGTACCGGTAATAAGCACACACACGTGGGTCAAGGTTAACTGCATTCCTTTGCAGAGACCCATCTGTCAATCTGTTAACAGATTACCAAGACCAACACTGCTATACTTAAAGGTAGGGTAAGCAATTGTAAGCGAT
Source organism: Alosa sapidissima (assembly GCF_018492685.1). NCBI lineage: Eukaryota > Metazoa > Chordata > Actinopteri > Clupeiformes > Clupeidae > Alosa > Alosa sapidissima. The sequence goes on along the minus strand of NC_055961.1, from coordinate 5,657,400 downwards.
TTCTGTCATTTTTCTAACATTCAGCAAATATCTCCTCATGATTCACCTAGTTCTCCATTCCCTGAGTACACTTTAAAAAAAAAACCTATCTTCTTACACAACTTTGGCTCTGTGGAAACAAACAACGTGGGGACAGCCTCACACACACGCACACACACACATGAAACAAAGTGGGGGCAGCCTCTCTCTCTCTCTCTCTCTCTCTCTCTCTCTCTCTCTCTCTCTCTCTCTCTCTCTCTCTCTCTCTCTCTCTCTCTCTCTCACTCACACTCTCACACTCACACACACACACACACACACACACACGAAACAAAGTGTGGACAGCCAGAGTGGAGTTTCTTGGGGAGCACTGTAGGGAGTGATGAGCTACCTCTGGTGTGTTTTGTTTGGTCTTTGGTTCAACTTCAAATACAGTATAATGTAAGCTGCTTTGGAGTCGCTTACCCTACCTTTAACTGTGACAGCACAAGAATATAGAATAACTTTGCACTTTAACTGTTTATTTACAGGTTTTCTCAGTTGTTCTGGTTCATTTCAGAGATCAAATTGCAACTCCAAACCATCTACTCAGTTGAGCACATGATAAAAGCAAGTCCCCAATGCTTTGACACATTCATGAGGTAGTGTCTAATTGTCCACAGTTACCTCTATTATCCATGGCATGTTCATTAGAATTGTCTATGCACCTTCATTGTTAAATGGTCATATCCCCCAAAACCAGCCATCTATTAATTAATCATGTAAAATTGTTAAACCATTTTGATAAGCATATATTTCATCAGTTTATCCTCAGACATTTATATTTAGACACTTATTCTTTTTTAACATTTGCTAACTTTATTCATTATTTATGTTTAGAACCTCAAGGTGTGCTTTTTAAGATAAGGCTTGATTCAGTACGTCCAGATGCAGTGTCCGTGAGCCAACGAGGACTCTAATAGGTCTTTTCCACCGACAGAAAACCAGCTCTGTTCCAACATTTGAACCGGTCGGAGCCTTTCGACCAAACAAAACACGGTTCGGAACGGCACTTTGGTTCGGAGCTTGAACCGGAAAATAGTTGTTTTTTTCCCCTGCAAACCACAGTGGGCGTGTCACTTTACCGTTCAGAGGAGAGAAGACTTAAAACATGCGTTTTCCCTCCTTATCTGTTGCCATGAGTAAACAAAACTAGTCAACTAGCACTAGTCTGCAGACGTTAACTAGCATTTTACACAGCTAATTTCTGCCATTTTTACAGGACAACTATCATATCATTATACCGTTCATGCATCTTGTTTTGCATGCAACACCCATTGTTGATGACACATTTTAGGGTCAATCAAATAACACTCATGTTGAAATTGGACACGTCAGGATTGACAGATAAGGAACAATGGAAAGGAATTTCCAAGCGATGAGAGCTGTTTACAGTTCCAATCCTTCACTGGATGACGCATTTAACCCCATCTGCTCCAGGACCTCCTTCAATTCCGGCCCCTATTCCGGCTCCGATCCCGGCTCCTCTCCCTGCTCCAATGACCGCCCCTATTATGATACCTGGTGGCCCCAACACGACTCCTATCAAGCCACCACATACTCCACCGAGGTGTGCACCGTAGCGGGAGCATTGCTGCACAAAGGAATTGTTCAGCTCTGCTTTCTGTCTAGCACTCTTCTCTTTCTTTCTAACACTTCTGTCTTCCGTTTTCCCATCTTTCTCACGCTCTTTTCTCTCGTTTTCCAAAATGTTATGCAACATTTCTTTCTCCTTAAACTCTTTCTTCAGCTCCTTAATCTCACTATCTTCCTCCTCTTCAGCCTCCCTCAGGATCCTCTCCTTCTCTTTCTCGATCTCGGCTTCAGCGAGCTGGAACATCTCGGTGGTGTAGTAGCCTCCTCCATTCATTGCCACCATCTTATCAATCTTCTGCAGCAGCTCTGTGACTTGAGTGTGATTCTCTGGGTCCTCGTTGTTAAAGACGTGGTATCCTCCACGGCACTGAGCAGTGAAATCAGCAAGTTCTTGACTCTGACTTATAAACTCTTCAATCGTTTTTCTCTTCAATCTGTCTCCATGAGAGAAGAGTACCATTGTGTAATTGGCTGATTTTTCCCCAAAGATCTTCTGAATCAACTTAACGGTTGCTTGTTCCTCCTGTGTGAATCTGCCCAGCTGGATGGTCACCAGAAACGCGTGGGGGCCCGGAGAGGCCAGAGAGACACACGTTCCAATCTCCCGTCGGATATCGTCTTCACTGTAGTTTGTGTCAAACAGGCCTGGAGTGTCGATCACAAACAGTTCTCTGCCGTCCACTTCGCCTCGTTGCTTTGCACATTGTGCCGTTATGGACGAAGGGTTGACCTCTGAGTCAAACTCTTCCCTCCCCAGGATGGTGTTTCCTGAAGCGCTCTTTCCTACACCGGTCTTCCCCACCAGCACAATCCTCACCGCTTCATGCGTCTCTGAGTCTGTGGAATTAGACACGTCACAGTTACACTGTAGAATTACAGACACGTCACAGTTACACTGTAGAATTACAGACACATCAGTTACTCTGTGGAATTACAGACACGTCACAGTTACACTGTAGAATTACAGACACGTCACAGTTACTCTGTGAAATTTACAGACATGTCACAGTACATCACAGTTACTCTGAAACCTTGCTGATATGAAGTGCTCTTTCCTACACCGGTCTTCCCCACCAGCACAATCCTCACCGTTTTACACGTCTCTGAGTCTGTGGAATTACAGACACATCACAGTTACTCTGTGGAATTACAGACACATTACAGACACATCATAGTTACTCTGGAATTACAGACATGTCACAGTACATCACAGTTACTCTGAAACCTTGCTGATATAAAATATCTAACCTGCTGTGAAATATTGTCATTGAGATAATAATTATCATTCATCAATAATTATTGAGATAATCCAATGGCACTTTCCAATTAGGATCATGAAAGGGAACTTTTCCACTCACGGCTGTTATCCATGAGTCCTGGTGCTTGATTGGTTGTTCCCACAGTGTCCGACACTGTGGTGATGTCAGTGCTGTTTTCCATTTCTGCAGGTTGATCTGACTAAAACAAAAAAGGGCAGAAAGCATATTCATCATTCTCAATTGAGTCAAAATGAAAGTCACTAACTGTTTAGACTCTGAAAGTACAGTTAGAGAAAGAGAGTGCAATAATTTAGACGGCCTGCAAACTGTATCTGCCCAAGGCTTTGTTCTTGGCCCATGCTACAAATTTTCACCAAGTTTTATGGAAATCAGACTATTCGTTGGTAGTGTAGTGGATTAGGATCTAGGTTTGTTCTTGGCCCATGTAGTGGATTAGGATCTAGGTTTGTTCTTGGCCCATGTAGTGGATTAGGATCTAGGTTTGCATGCAGTAGCCTTTAGGGCGGTGGTAGTGTAGTGGATTAGGATATAGGTTTGTTCTTGGCCCATGTAGTGGATTAGGATCTAGGTTTGTTCTTGGCCCATGTAGTGGATTAGGATCTAGGTTTGCATGCAGTAGCCTGAAAAGTTGTGAGTTCAATTCCTAACCGCCACCGTTGTGCCCTTAAGCAAGGCACTGAACCCCAAGTTGCTCCATGGAGTCTGCCCCTGCAACTAATTGACATCTGTAAGTTTGGATAAAAGCGTCAGCAAGATAAGATGGATTTGGCCGGCAGAATCGGATACCCTAAAGCAGGGATTCCCAAACTGTGGTACGTGTACCACTGTTGGTATACACAAGCTTCCACTAGGGGGTACGCAAGATGAAAAGGGCAATGTCGGAAAGGTGTTAATTTTTTTAATTTTTTTTAATTTTAATGTGTTTTTTTTAATGTGATTCATAATGTTGTTCTCCACATTTTTTTTTAGTGTGAGAGCTCATAGACCAGTTGTACATTTTGATTTTGTTATTTGTTATCATGTAGGGCGGTTAATTAAACACGATGCCTGGAATGCGTCAATGTGTTAGGTTTTTATGTGTCGGATGGTGGGGGTACGCGAGCCGAGTCAGGATGTAGGTGGTGGTACGCTGGGAAAAAAGTTTGGGAACCGCTGCTGTAAAGTACAGTGTTGACTCATTGTAACCTCTAATGGCCAAGTATGATTATTTTTACAACCATTCCTTTGATACAGTAGCCTGTTGATGACACAGGCACACTCTTTATTCCATCTACTTCTTCTCATAGCACGTTTAAGATATGAACATGGCTCTGGCTCTAACTCATCCGTCCTAACCCTGAGCAGGGAGCGTGTACAAATGGTTGTCATAGTTACTCTTCTTGTTGTCATTCCTCCCTCTTTTTTCCCGTTGAAAATAATGGTAGGATGTTCTACTGTGACTCTGCCTTCTGCAATGGATCTGTTTAGTTTAAAACAAGGATTTTTAGGGTTTTCATTTTCTCTTTTATTGCTACTTCCAGAATTTAATTCACAAATAGTTGAACAAGTTGAAAATACTTTATTGATGTGTGAAAGTCGACCAGAATTTCATCATTTTAACGATTCCTGGATCCAAAAAAAAAAAAAGAAGAAATCTGAGGGGCATAGAAAAAAAATGTCTGGGTGCAGAGAAAATATGTTGATACTACTGGGCTTACCTGTTCCACAGTGCACAGGAAATGACCTAGTAAGAGCTCTTGCTGTAAGCCTGAGCTGTCAGTTCAGCTGACTGACCGAAAAAAGAAGGAGCCACCAACGAGACACGTGACAACACACGGACAAATGTACTAGTGTGGCACTATTCCATATCGGACATGTTTCACAAAAGAAGACCAACAAATTATGTATGTTGTATATTATGTATTATGTATTTTGTATTTATATTGTAACTTTTTGGGGTTTTGAGAATCTCTAGGATGTTGACATTTTACAATTGATTAAATAATAAATAAATAAATAAACATAGACCAGTTCCAGTATATGTTGACTGAACATATTTCAGAATCATTAATAAAAAAATAAAATGCATTTGTAGCACCTCTCTATATATACTGGCTGTATCAAGTAAAATACAACAGGAAAGAAAGACAAAATAAACACAACTTCAAGAATAGATGGAGAGAAATGACAGTTGTAAATTCACTTACCAGGCAGAGTGTAGGCTATGCGGTGGCCATGTTGTGTCTGTGGTGTGTCTTGTAACAGCTGATGTTGGTGGCGAATAGTTTCATTTCCATCTCAGTTCTGTCACTGTGTCTGCCTCTAGTCCCTTCCCTTTGAACAGGTCATGTGCCAGAGGTTGCCAGTCCTCCAGAAGTGTGTACTTGTTCGGTGTTTGCATTTGAATATTCCCACGTGTAAAAGTTGCCAGAGGGTTGCGCTGTGGAGTGCGTGAACCTCAAGAGACATGCCAGCAACAGACTCTAGGACCCAGGGGACTCGTCTGCTGGAGGCTGCCCACTAGAGAGATCGGAGGAAGAAATGGAGAGGCAAAGTGAGTTAGACGTAAGCAGATCATCCATTTGTCTCTGTCAAGGAGTACATATATTAGCATACACATTCTATACGTACACAGACATGCATACCAAGTCCAAGTGGTCTAGATGTGACAAAACACAAACAGAGCTGTCACACACACACACACACACACACACACACACACACACACACAGCAAAACACAATCATTCATGTACATGTTGAAGGGATAGCAGCAGGATGGAGGGAAATTTAGACTATTTCAGGAATGCAGTTCAACAACCAAACACTTCTCAGAAAGGCCAAGCAACAGCACACCACAACATATGTTTTTCTTTTCTTTTCTGAATTATGTTATGTAAATAAGCCAATTGAACCAAAGCTCTTAAGGTTTGTTGAAAAAGAGATGACATCTTTTCAACACAAGTCAGTTGACAATCAGTCAGTTGACAAACACAAGAAAATGCCCACTCATTTACATTTAATCAATTAGTATTTCAACTGTGATGCTCACTTGCAAATGACACAGGTTAACATTATGTGTGCAATATGCCTAACCTAGCTCAGCAAGAAATGAATCAGGAATCATAGGCTACATTAGGCCTTCTCTCTTTTATTATGTACTTAAACAACTCATGACAGCATCACTGAAACATCATGCTTAACCAGTAGGAGGTGTGGTATTTGTTATGCCAATTGCCAATATGCCAGTTACCTCTTTCAAATTTTGAATGGCTAGCACTTTGTTCCACTTCATTCATCGGTATCTTTCGCTAACGAGGTTAATTATATATTTCTGCTCTTCAAAAAGCAGAAAGCTTCGTTCTTTTTTACATCTATTTAACCCTCCTGTTGTGTCTGCGGTCAAATGTGACCGATTGACAATTCTTTTTTCTCAAAAATATTGTTAACTTATTCTGACCACCATGAGGCTCCATGACTTTGTTAACACGGGGCATCTGAACACATAAAATACATTTTGATTATTTACATAACAATTTGAGTGTTTTATTTACTTTAGAACACCCATGTGTATTCCCGGTCAAAAATGACCGGTCATTAGAAATGAATGGGTGAGAAAATGGTCAGTGTATACAATTTAGTCCAGGCACATACTGTACTGTACCTATTGATAAGATGGACTGAATGTTTACTTCTGTACATTAAAACACACACACAAACACATCCTTACTCCCCCTCTTTGCTTCTATGCCAGCCCCCACTGGAACATTTCCCAAATAGAATTCTTTCTGACTTGCATGAGCTCAGGTCAATGAGGCCTGAAGGTCATAAATAGCAAATGGAAGTTCAAAACTGGTTATATACAATGAACATAAGTTGATACAAAGGTATATCACAACATTAGATGATAAAATATGTTACTATGGATTTATAACAAGTTATAATGTAGCGGCCATTTCTGACCGGGAATACAAAAGTATAGTATAGGTCTACATGAAACAAACACAACAGCAATTTCCAACAACCTTGAATTTCCCCTAGGGATCAATAAAGTATATATATCTATCTATTTATCTATCTAGCAGGGTTAAAAATGTGTTGATCAAAAACCTCACAAGAGTGTGAACAGATCTTCTGCTGTCCTGTGCTTCTCTATGGCCACCACTAGAGGTCACTAATTGGCCACCATAATCAGAAGTTAAAAGGCGTTCATCCTTTCTGTCATGGATGTCTATGTGATCTTTTTTAGACTCACTTCTGTCCTCTAGATCTATGCTTCACTCACCTATCGTGCATCTTACAGTATATCTGTGACCCACTGGAGTATATTGGTGAAACATAGACACTTCTTTGATCTTATGACACATGTCTTTTTCACTGCTATTTCAGAGTTGCACCAATATGGTAAAAAATTATACATTTTAAACAAAAACACAGGCACTCCACATTTTAAGGGTATGAGGTTGAATACCAGGGGTTGTGTGTTCTGGGTGTAGTTCTGTGCTTGTCTATAGCATATACTGTAGCTACCACTAGAGGTCACTGGTGATCATCTGTAGTCAGGAGTGGTAGGCTATCCATATTTCCACACTCACGGATATCTGTGGATCTTCATCCAACTTCGGCCCTCTTGGAGATTGTGCCTCTCTTCCCTTTATGGCACCTCTAACACCTGGGACCCGCTTGAGGATATCTTACCGTGAGATCTGCATCTCACATCCATTGCATCTCATCTCAGCCTATGTAGCACTCTTCTTCGTTATCGTTCACTTGAGTTTAGCTTGGGTTACCTTAGGTCAAATAGGTACATTCAACACCTAGATCAGGGTTGGTTCCCAGGATACCCAGGGCCAGGGACCACATAACTAATAAATATATATTTCTGCACTGTAGCAAGTTATACTGGACATAAGCGTCTATGAAAGTAATTGTAGTAATTCCTCTGGGCTTTTTATCTTTACATTTATTTTTGATCTACTGTATGTCTGTATGTCTGTGGTCCAGTCACGCGGACGTGTCCCGCTGCTCTGTGAAGATTTCGAGGCGGAGCAGGACTGTCACCGAGGGCAGCAGGTCTACCCAGAATTCAGTGCTGCCGTTCTGGCCGACACAGCGCTTGACGAGGACCATGATGTCCACGGTGCCCTCGGCCATTTGCTCCTCCCGCGATTTCATCAGGACCACGGTCATCGAGCGCCCATCC
>NC_055961.1:5631826-5639326 GCF_018492685.1 Alosa sapidissima | reverse complement strand
CAGATCTCAGACAGAACGGAGCGACCTGGTCACCGGCAGAAACGTCACTGGTGGCTGTACGAGAGCACAGCGACACCCCGAAGCGCGTGTAAAAAAAAAAAAGATTTTCACATGTGAGCACTTAGCATTTTAAACCAGCCCCAAAAACGACAGAGATCTGTTTTGGTTTCTTCTCCAAGAGGCGTGTTTTGGAGGTTGTCAGGCCAGCACAGAGCTACCGGTATTCCTTCAGAAACTAAGGTAGGCTGTGACAACTGGGGGCTGTTTGATATTTCATTCAGGCAATGTAACAGTAAAGTCGACCTAAATTCCGAATGCTGTTCGTTCGTCGCTGGACCGTCATCTCCAAACTCGTGTCTGTAATGCCACAATTCTCAAGGAGCAGCGCGCCTTTGGGCTAATCCCAATTCTCATTCATCAAATATCGTTTCTCCACCAAACCGAGGATCTGATATTGTAGACGTCTGTCTGTATAAAAAGGTTGTTTACTTTGCTGGGTTTGATGTCATTGAGCTTGTTTGTTGCTGGATAAACCAACAGGGTATCGAGCTTTCTAGTAAATAAACACGCCGCCCATAAACTTTCACGAATTGAAGAAGGAATACCCTACAGCCGTGGAAAAATGAACTATTTGGTTTGACTGGAATACCCAACGGATCTGAAGAGACTCCAGTGCGTCTGCAGGATGTTCAGGCGAGGTAAGCAATTCTTTGTTGCCCCCTTTTCATATTTTCACTTGGTAATAGCGCCGTATTAGTGCTTTATATCGAGCAAAACATCTGGACTGTTCTAACCTTGGGAACAGTGGAGTGTTTGTCTTTGACTGGCTGCGTGTGTTTGTGTTGATACAGTGAGTGTCTGGGTCTGTATGGTGGTTTGGATAAACTACTTTGATATGAAATTAGAGACACCTCGTCGTGATGTGGGCATGTCCAGTTTGTGTGGTGTGAGCTTGGACCAAGGCTCTGCGCTTAAACTTGCCTAAGCGAGGTTTGTGTCTTTGGTGTGAATTAAATATTTATACATATCACGTAACATTATTCTTAAAAATAGAAGAGTACTGCCGCAGTGCAGTTGACGAGGCTTTCAGCGGCTTCGCGCCGGCAGGGTTGCTCGTCTTGGAGGGGAAATTGAGCGGCTCAGCTCCAAGCAGCTGTGGCGACGGGTCTATTTATTCCTTTAGGATCAGTGAGTTTGGAGTCAGCCTCCAGGGCATTCGCTTATGACTATTCACGGTACCCGCTGAAGCCGCTGAAAAGGGTCCCAGTGGCCGACAAAAGTTATCGTGTATTACCACAATGTTATTCACATGACTCAATAGCATCTGCATTAGGTCTCATTATAATGAAAACGAAAGAGCAATTTCCAGTCCACTTTCGTGTTTCTGACGAATTGAAAATAATCATTAGTAAAACATTCAAATCAATCCATAACCTACTTTAGGGGCAGGTTGGAACAGCTCAGCTTCCGTGGGATTAGACTAGGCAGGCGACGGGCACGGATCTTTGCCACAGCGTGGTGCTAAGTTCCTCTACCGCACGGAGACAGAGGGAAACATCAAACACGGATCCGCTTATTTTTCTCTGTCTAAAGCAGTGTTTGTTATTGACGATTTATCTACACCTATTTTCTACACATTTGCATTCAAAGTGGCCGGAAGCTAAGTGTTGGAGCTCTCCGTGGTTCTGATATTGATAAATGACGCGTCGTTATGGCGTTCTGTTGCTGAACGGCACATGCCACTAACACATAGCGTGGCTAAAGGCTCTTTGATGTAAACTCCTTGCCTAGGACATGTGTTTGAATATCCTGTGTGGTTGGAGACTGCTGTGTTTGTCCAGTTGGTTTAGAAGGGAGCCCGTGTCTGAGTAGGAGTCAGTCCCAGAGTGCTGCTTTGGATAAATGTGTATGAAGTGGTTTTATGTAAGTGGCTCTGAAATACAGTTTGAACTGCAATCTTAGTCTGGGATTGGACAGTAACACAGTGAGCGTGATGTTGTTGAGTGCTCAGGATTCTGGATACATCAGCTCTTCTGTGTGTGTGTGTGCGTCTCTCTCTCTCTCTCTCTCTGTGTGTGTGTGTGTGTGTGTGTGTGTGTCTCCTCTCTCTCTCTCTCTCTCTCTCTCTCTCTCTCTCAGTCTCTCTCTCTCTCTCTCTGTCTGTGTGTGTGTGTGTGTGTGTGTGAGAGAGAGAGAGAGAGAGAGATATTCCACAGGACCACATCTCACATTCCATACAGATGACATGCATGCACATTTAATACATATGTGTGATGTTGAAAAACATTTTTGACACATTGTCTTGGGGTCATAGTTGGTGTGTGACTGAATATGTGAAGAAACCCAACCTCAAACGGCCTTGCTGCCTTGCTGCCATGTGCTTGGCTCTCTCCCACCATGTCAGGTGGCTTCACTGGGCTTGTTCTGTTTTGTGACCATATGTCGGCTCCTGATAGGAACCTACACACACAACAGCAATTGCACCGCCTTCCGTTTGGCCGAACTACAGGGAGCAACGCTATATAGAATACAACTTCTCCAATGAAATGTATGTTATTGTGTTTCATGTGGCAAAGGTGCTGTGGCAGCAGACAGTTATTCACCATGACACTGAGAGGCAGAAATAGAGAGAGAGGGGGGTAGAGAGAAAGACGAAGGGAGAGGGGGATAAAGACAGATGTTGATTCAGGGGGGAAAGTGATGGAGAGAGAGGTAGAGGTGGACAGAGAGAGAGAGAGAGGGGGGTATAGAGAAAGACGGAGGGAGAGGGGGTTAAAGAGAGATGTTGATTCAGGGGGAAAAGTGATGGAGAGGTAGAGGTGGAGAGAGAGATAGAGAGTTCTTGAATTTCCCCTGGGGATCAATAAAGTATCTATCTATCTATCTATCTATCTAGAGAGGGGGGGGGGGGGGCAGAGCAGCACAAAGATGCTGAGGAAGGATGAGGAAGAGATTGAGAGAGAGATATGTGTGTGTGTGAGTGAGAGAAAGAGAGAGAGTGTGTGTGAGTGAGAGAAAGTGTGTGTGTGTGTGTGAGAGAGACAGAGGGGGGCACTGCAGAGAGAATGAGAAAAAGAGACACAGATGTAGAGAGACAGGAAGGCAGATGTAAAGAGAGCGAAGGAAAGAGAGGGCTGGAGGGAAAGAGAGAGAGAGGAAGGAGGGAGGGAGGGAGCTGGTGTCCTGTGGTGCGGGCCGTTTTAAGTGCTGCCACTGGACCCCCGAGCTGCCGGACTGTTTGTTCTTCATTACAGACCCGACAGCGTTGTGTCTCTGTTTCAGCGGATGGAGGGAGGGAGGGAGGGAGGAGAGTGGGAGACGAGAAGAGGAGAGAGAAGAGAGAGAGGAAGGAGAGTGAACAAGTGAGGGAGAGACAGGGGAAAAAAGAGAGAGAGAGAGAGAGAGAGAGAGAGAGATAAAGAAAAAAGAAAAAGTGGAGAGGGGCAGAAAGAGAGACTCCTGATAGGGCAGAGATTTGGAAAGACAGGGGGTGGTGGGGGTGGAGGGGGTGGAGGTGTGTGGGGGTGGTGGTGGTGGAGGGGTGTGTGGGGGTGGTGGTGGTGGAGGGGTGTGTGGGGGTGGTGGGGGTGGTGGGGTGTGTGTGGGGGTGGTGGTGGTGGAGGGGTGTGTGGGGGTGGTGGGGGTGGTGGGGTGTGTGTGGGGGTGGTGGGGGTGGTGGGGGTGGAGGGGTGTGTGGGGGGTGGTGGGGGTGGTGGAGGGGGTGGAGGGGTGTGTGGGGGTGGTGGTGGTGGAGGGGTGTGTGGGGGTGGTGGTGGTGGAGGTGTGTGTGGGGGTGGTGGGGGTGGTGGTGGTGGAGGGGTGTGTGGGGGTGGTGGTGGTGGAGGTGTGTGTGGGGGTGGTGGTGGTGGAGGGGTGTGTGGGGGTGGTAGCGGAGCAGAGTGGAGTGGATGTTTGTTTTTGAAAGTGAAATGTGCAGAGCATGAATCAGCTCCCATTAGGAGAACCCACACAGGAGGCAGTCACACTCTCACACACACACACACACACACAGGAGGCAGTCACACACACACACACACACACACACACACACACACACACACACATACAAAAGAGGCAGTCACACTCAGGCCTGGGGCAGCCAGGGGGCTCTAAGGAGATACCACACACACACGTGCACACACACACACACACACACACACACACACACACACACACGTGCACACACACACACTCACACACACACACACACACTCTCTCACAAACACACACACACACACACAATAACACACACACACACACACAATAACACACGCACACACACACACACAAACACACACACACACACACACACACACACACACACACAGCGTAAACACGTGTACACAGCCCAGGAACAGGCCTGGATTGTGTGTGTGTGTGTGTGTGTGTGTGTGTGTGTTACATGCATACACAGAATTGTTTGGAGTGCACACGTATGCATATTATACATAGAACTGTTTGGAGTGCACATAGCACATAAGGAGCATCTGAGGGAAGCGAGCTACTTCTGTCTTCTCTACCCAGAGTCCGTGCCCACAGACAGCGCTGTCTTCTCTACCCAGAGTCTGTGCCCACAGACAGCGCTGTCTTCTCTACCCAGAGTCCGTGCCCACAGACAGCTGGTTCCAGACACTTGTTGTACGCGGCTGTATTGTGGGAAACACACCTAGCAGGAGCGCGAGTGCTGGGAGGAAGACTGCTCAGAGATTAGTGACGGCTTAGCAGCAGAAGCAAACCTACTGTCTTTCTTCCTCCTTCTCTCTCTCTCCATCTCTCTCTCTCTTTCTCTCCGTCTGTCTGTCGGTCTGCCTCTCCCTCTCTCTCTCTCTCTCTCTCTGTTCCTCCTGAGTGTTTCCAAAGACGCGGGCGAAGCCGCGGGGTCCCACAGCGGGGCGGCGGCTCTGTGTTGGAGCGCGCGTTCGTGTTCGTGTTCGTGTTCGTGTTCCGTAAGAGGGATTATGCACTGAGCTGGCTGAGGCGGCCTGGAGATGGAGATGTGAGAAGAGCGGGGGGGGGGGGGGGGGGGGGGGCGCAAGGGAAGTAAGGCAGGTGTGTGTGTGTGTGTGTGTGTGTGTGTGTGTGTGTGTGTGGTGATAAGTAAAGTAAAGTAAATCAAAACAACTCACTTTTCCAGGTAGAGGAGGGATATATAGGAGGATGATGGTGAGGAGGTGTCAGGAGAGTAAGTAGGGTAGTGGTGAGGAGGTGTAGGGTAGTGGTGAGGAGGTGTAGGGTAGTGGTGGGGAGGTGTCAGGAGAGCAGTAGGGTAGTGGTGAGGAGGTGTAGGGTAGTGGTGGGGAGGTGTAGGGTAGTGGTGGGGAGGTGTCAGGAGAGCAGTAGGGTAGTGGTGAGGAGGTGTAGGGTAGTGGTGGGGAGGTGTAGGGTAGTGGTGGGGAGGTGTAGGGTAGTGGTGGGGAGGTGTCAGGAGAGCAGTAGGGTAGTGGTGAGGAGGTGTAGGGTAGTGGTGGGGAGGTGTAGGGTAGTGGTGGGGAGGTGTCAGGAGAGCAGTAGGGTAGTGGTGAGGAGGTGTAGGGTAGTGGTGGGGAGGTGTAGGGTAGTGGTGAGGAGGTGTAGGGTAGTGGTGAGGAGGTGTCAGGAGAGTAATTAGGGTAGTGGTGGGGAGGTCTAGGGTAGTGGTGAGGAGGTGTAGGGTAGTGGTGAGGAGGTGTCAGGAGAGTAAGTAGGGTAGTGGTGGGGAGGTGTAGGGTAGTGGTGAGGAGGTGTCAGGAGAGCAGTAGGGTAGTGGTGGGGAGGTGTAGGGTAGTGGTGAGGAGGTGTCAGGAGAGTAAGTAGGGTAGTGGTGAGGAGGTGTAGGGTAGTGGTGAGGAGGTGTCAGGAGAGTAAGTAGGGTAGTGGTGGGGAGGTGTAGGGTAGTGGTGAGGAGGTGTCAGGAGAGCAGTAGGGTAGTGGTGGGGAGGTGTAGGGTAGTGGTGAGGAGGTGTCAGGAGAGCAGTAGGGTAGTGGTGGGGAGGTGTAGGGTAGTGGTGGGGAGGTGTAGGGTAGTGGTGAGGAGGTGTAGGGTAGTGGTGAGGAGGTGTCAGGAGAGCAGTAGGGTAGTGGTGAGGAGGTGTAGGGTAGTGGTGAGGAGGTGTCAGGAGAGCAGTAGGGTAGTGGTGGGGAGGTAATATCATATTGTTTATATTATTTCAAATGCCTAAAGGACACTCACAATTTATTTGGCTTTAGCAGCAGTACAAAGACAGTAATGCACAAGAGCACCTTAAAAACACTGAGCTTAACGTTTTGTAAACAAAAGCGTGTCTATAAACTGTCTTCTAAATAAACTTTCAGCACACATACAATGTTGCCAATGCCTCGTAGGCCTACCCTCAGTAACTTTGCAACAATCAGTTTATTAACCTAGCATTAGTTATAAGTATGTCAGTGTCAATCAATACCATTAAAACAGTGGTTAGTGGTGTTCGTTGGTTATTAAAAAAAATATATATATATATATATATATATATATATATATATCAGCGCAATGTATGATTTCAATCCGTGTTATTTGCTATTGTGGAACGATTTTTTCAGATACCTCACAACCGTGTATAAACTTCCGCTCAATATTTGAGTCTGAAGCATAGGCAGTAAAAGAAGGTCTCGCGGGGGAAAGACTACAACCGTAAACAGACCCCCTTTTCGTTTCCGGTAGTGCAGTGATATCAAGGAGCAATGAGTCTTCCAACAGAAATCAATGGGATTTTAAAAAATGGCAAATAAAACACGACAGAAACTGTATTTCGCTACACAACTTGTTTTGGAACATCAACTAACATCACTAACCACTCAGTGAGTTGCACAGTTTTAAAAACGAACGTTAAGGGTTGTTTTAAGGACATGTTTGTGCATGCCCATAGCCAGCCACTCTGAAACAGTCAAAGGCAATTCAAAACGAGTCAGAAAGTCGAGACAGGACCCATCGTCAAAACTTCGGTGTCCACCACTCTAGTTCATCCAAAACAAACCAGAAAAGGATTAAATAACGGAATTATCCTTTAAGTACAGTAATGAAGCAGTTCTACTTCGTTATTATACATCTCTGCAGGAGAGCAGTAGGGTAGTGGTAAGGAGGTGTAGGGTAGTGGTGAGGAGGTGTAGGGTAGTGGTGAGGAGGTGGTGGGGAGGTGTCAGGAGAGCAGTAGGGTAGTGGTGAGGAGGTGTAGGGTAGTGGTGAGGAGGTGTAGGGTAGTGGTGAGGAGGTGTCAGGAGAGCAGTAGGGTAGTGGTGGGGAGGTGTAGGGTAGTGGTGGGGAGGTGTAGGGTAGTGGTGAGGTGTAGGGTAGTGGTGAGGAGGTGTCAGGAGAGCAGTAGGGTAGTGGTGGGGAGGTGTAGGGTAGTGGTGGGGAGGTGTCAGGAGAGCAGTAGGGTAGTGGTGAGGAGGTGTAGGGTAGTGGTGAGGAGGTGTAGGGTAGTGGTGAGGAGGTGTCAGGAGAGCAGTAGGGTAGTGGTGAGGAGGTGTAGGGTAGTGGTGAGGAGGTGTAGGGTAGTGGTGAGGAGG
>NC_055961.1:5619326-5629326 GCF_018492685.1 Alosa sapidissima | reverse complement strand
GTGTTTGGACTGGAGTCAGGAGAGCAAGAACAACAAAGTAAGATTAGTCATGCTGCCACAGCTGAGCTCTGGGCAGGAGAAGAGACTCAGAGTGCAACACAGCAGCTTCTATTCAACCCCTAATCAGGGTGTGTGTGTGTGTGGGGGGGGGGGGGTTAGACTGCAGCCCTGCATCTCTGTAGTCCCTCCTGCAGCCCTGCGTGTCTTAGAGTGGGGGTTTGGGAGGGGGGTGTGGTCATCTGCAGCCCTGCGTGTTTTAGAGTGGGGGTTTGTGTGGGGGTGTGGTCATCTGTAGCCCTGCGTGTTTTAGAGTGGGGGTTTGTGTGGGGGTGTGGTCATCTGTAGCCCTGCGTGTTTTAGAGTGGGGGTTTGTGTGGGGGTGTGGTCATCTGTAGCCCTGCGTGTGCGGCACTCCTACGGCGTCGTGACCCTTTTATGGTTCTGCGTCGGGTTGCTTTGCATCGCTCTGCATTTCACCGCCATAACGCTTGGTGTCGCCTGTGTCTGTGTCAGTCACCACCGAAACAACACTGTATGACCGAAACCATACTCATCAAACCCCATAGACTGTCGTGCCAAAATATTAATCTTATTTGGCCTTTTCTTGCTTGCTTTTCTTGCTTGCGTAAGTATCGAGAAATAGACACAGTAAACCAGCAAATACAGTAAGTCTGAGGTTATTGCGAGGTGTTTGCCAGCTAGTTTAAGTTATGTTAGTAGGCGAACTTTAGCACAACTGCCCACAAAGTACTGCTTGCTGGCGAAGTGCTAATTTCAAACGTTACTGACATATAAACACTTTACAAACGGATAACCCCGCCATTGTAGCCAAAATATGTCTGAGTTTATTTGCAAGGCTTATGTCAGTGAACTAGCATGTTGCTAATCCCCACAGTAGGCTGCTTGAAACACCGACTATCAACACACAGGACGAGTTGACCAAATACAGGCCTTGCGGTCTGCGTCATTTTCGCGACGCGAAGTTACAGTTTTTTGGAGGTGCACGTCGAGCTACGGCAGAGGGGTCGGAGAGGGATTTGCGGCGACGCAGAGGGGTCTGCGGGGTACACCGTCGATTCGACGCAGAGGCATAAAATAGGCTTTAGGGTGGATGTTTTAGGGGGTGGTTAGACTGCAGCCCTGTGTGTATCAGGGTGGGGATTTGGGGGGTGGTTAGACTGCAGCCCTGTGTGTATCAGGGTGGGGATTTGGGGGGTGGTTAGACTGCAGCCCTGTGTGTATCAGGGTGGGGATTTGGGGGGGTGGTTAGACTGCAGCCCTGCATCTCTGGGGGGTGTGTGTGTGGGGGGCTGGGTTGGGGACTCTGGCACTCTGCAGCTTGGGGCTGTGTTAGGGCCTGTCCACACGGAGACGCTTTTTAGGTTAAACGCAGAGGTTTTGCTTCGTCTTGGCCGAGCGTCCAAACGAATCCTGTAAACGCACTGCCCGAAACCGCACTTTTCTGAAACCTGGTCCCAGAGTGGAGAAATCTGAAACTGTAGCCCATTTGAGTTCGTTTAGACAGTGAAACCGCACATCCTGCTTGCGTATCGATGATGTCATCGCCACAGCTCAGCTGCCCTGGACTTGCACTTATAGTATTGCCTAACAATACTAGTTTTCATACATGACATTACCTACGATTACACTCCGTTAAGATAAATATCACAACTGATGCTGCGCAGCGCCAATAGCTTATGACTTGGTGGACTGAACACTGTTTTTCCCGGTGTTTTTTTTATGCATTCTAGCTACTGTCAGTGACGTGAGAGAACTTAAGTTATTAGGAAAGTGCGGTGTAAGTTTAGGCTACATTAATTTGTGCGTAGTGCCAGTGTCATTCATTTATTTTACATGTCTTACAACATATATACATGCATTCACAGTCGAGTGAAATCAGATATAAGCATACAAAGACGCTTAGAACTCACGTTAAGCCGATGGTAGCACACTGAATGCGAATGCACGATTTGATGCAGGCAAAAGTATTGACTGTTACTAACGAAGGTTTTATAGCAATATTATAAATGTGGCGACAAAATAGCCTAGAACTTGGGTAAGCCTTGCGTTTAGTAGCCTAATTGCGGTGATAGCCAAAACTAATGTGAATCACGGACTATCCTACAACCAAAGAAAGTAAAGGTGATTAGTAGGCCTACCTGCGTCAGCCAAATAAAGGACGGGACTGCACCCTTCACAAACCGTAAAATAAAGTTTATTAGTTTTACAGTTGGCTACAGTTGACAGTTCACCATCAGTCCACACAAACAATTCTGGTTTCCTTGCACTAGCCATTTTGCTGTAGCCTATTCTGTCTGTTTTTAAAGCGCAAGTTTTGCAAGTTTTGGTGAATATCTGTAAAGACACAGTGCCACCTATAGGCCTGGGGTATGAAGTAACGTGTTGGGTCGTGTTGAGATGGATCCGTTTGGACGCAAATATTCTTGATACGGTTCCAGGGAAGACGGAGGAAAAAAAGATCGGTTTGGTACGTGTGGACTAGGCCTTAAACTGGAGCCTGCTGTAGCAACAGGGTTTCCACACACTTCAGATGAGCTGTGAAGAAAGAGGCCCCACTCTTCTCTTCCTCACTCACTCTTCTCTCTCTCTCCCAGTCTTCTCTCTCACTCTTCTCTCTCTCCCTCACTCTTCTCTCTCTTCTCTCTCTCCCCCACTCTTCTCTCTCTCTCTCTTCTCTCTCTCTCTCCCTCACTCTTCTCTCTCTCCCCCACTCTTCTCTCTCTCTCTCTTCTCTCTCTCTCTCCCTCACTCTTCTCTCTCTCCCCCACTCTTCTCTCTCTCCCTCTCTCTTCTCTCTCTCCCTCTCTCTTCTCTCACTCTTCTCTCTCTCTCCCTCACTCTTCTCTCTCTCTCTCACTCTTTCTCCTTTTCATTCCCTATTCCCTCCACACTGCTACTCTCTCTCCTTCTTACCTTCTCTCTATCTCTCTGTTTCTCCCTCTCTCTCTTTCTTTCTCTCACATTCTTAATCAGTACATCTCTCTTCCTCCCTTCATCTCAGTCTTACTTTTTAGCTCCCTCTCTCTCGCTCTCCCTCCCTCTCTCTCTGCCTCTCTCTCCCTTTTCTCTCTCTCTCTCTTGTCTTTATCTCTCTCTCTCTTTCTCTCTGTCTCTCTCTCTTCTACTCTTTCACTGATCACATGAAGGCTTGCTGTTTCCATCAGTAGGATAAAAGAGAACTAGCCACGGATGGTTTCAGCTTGTAAAAAAACACTAGTGAAGCACTCACTTCACTTATAACTTCATAATTTTATAACTTCACTAAGTTCTGTTATCACAGAGTTGAATGACCAAACAAGTGCTTGAGGTCTGGTGGCTTTGTTGGAAGAGACTGGCGTTCATTTGCTTGGAGAGGAGCCAGAGAATACCTGGCACATCAAAGCGCCCCTGTCCGCTACGCGGGGAGAACAATGATGGAGTGTGACGCGCTTGGAAGTGGAGCCGGAGCAGACACATCAAAGCTTTATCTAACGAGAGCATCTCAAGACGGCACCAACAAAAGCTCCAATTACGGTGACTCATTACACAAACAGCGATGGCCTTTTTTTTTGAGATTCTCACCATGCTGAAAATGTGAAACGAGGCTTTCTAAAATGTTCACACATTTAGATCTCTCACACAGGCCCTGTCTTCTCATTAGTGATGGGGACGAGACCGCCTATGCCGAGACCGAGTCGAGACCGAGTCTGTTGGTTTTCAAATACAGTCGAGTCCGAGTCAAGACCGAGTCTTTGAGGAAGCAAGTCCGAGTCGAGACCGAGTCCTTTAGGAGTCGAGACCGAGTCGAGACCAAGACCATAAAAAAATTGCAGTTTTAATATTCATAATTTAATATCACCCCAGTTAATAATCAACAGTTAGGCCTACAGACTAAGCTAGATTGGGAATTGTTTAGAGGAGCAGTCTTAACGTCTTAATATGGACTATGCTGACCTACAGACACTCACCGGCAGCAGAGCCATAGAGATAAATAAACGGCTCTGACGTCAGTATCTTTGCATTGCACCATGGGATGTCATTTTCAAATAATGCCGGTCAACATTGCATTTTATTATTATTGTTGTTATGTGTTGTCTGTTTTTTTATATGAACATAAAAAATGCGTTGGTCTCGAGGACTTGGTCTGAAATTACGAGTCCTTCTCCTCCCACTGTGGTCCGAGACCGAGTCAAGACCGAGTCTTTGAAGGAACGAGTCCGAGACGAGACCGAGAAAGCAGAAATTGGTCTCAAGACCGGACTCGAGTACTACATCACTACTTCTCATCTGGTTCATCATCAGGTAAAAGCACTGAGTCCTCAGACTGTAAGCAGAGCCGTTGCGTCGGTCTCTAACGGAGTCGACAATGCATCAGATCTTAAAGCGGCGTGGTGTTATTTCAATGATTCCTCTAAGAAATCTATTTGGATTTTCCATTTCCTTGGAGGGCTACATCCATAATAGATTTTAACAACTGCATTTTAATCTCAGATGATCCGGTGAACCATTGTTATAATGGGAGAATCTGTGTCGCTTGTTATCACAATCTGTGAGATTAATTATTGGATAAGCAATATCCAGTTACATAACCAAGATATCTAGTAGATAAGCCTTAGTGCCACCGCGCCTCGGATTCTAAATGAGCGGAATGCATATTTATAGAATCTAAAGTGGCCATTCTAATCAGACAATGCAGGAGTTATGCTGCGTTTCGGGGACTTATAGTGGGATCTGAACAGAGGAATTCTATGACTGCATTACTAACTCCTAGTCCTCGGAGATGCAGTATGAATAAGATATGAGTAAGACATGAGTAAAATATGAGATGAGTAAGACAAGAGTAAGATATGAGTAAGACATGAGTAAGATATGAGATGAGTAAGATAAGAGTAAGATAAGATATGAATAATAACCTTGAATTTCCCCTTTTACCTTGAATTTCCCCTTGGGGATCAATAAAGTATCTATCTATCATCTATCTGTATACTAGTAAGATTTGAGTAAGCTATGAGTAAGGTATGAGTAAGGTATAAGGTAAGACATGAGTAAGGTATGAGTAAGGTAGTGTTATCTTAACCCTGGAGTGTATATGCACACAGCTCAGTTCAGACACGTGTTCTTTCACACACAGATATTACTCCTAGAGCTGACACTACATATACATATACATATACGTATACATATACATTATGGGCTCTATCGTGCGTCCCAGCGCAATTGACTTTGTATACTCGCGCTTTTGTCTTTCCTATTTTGCAGTCAGCGCATATTGGAATTTTCCCTCCACAGGTACGTGCCTGTAAATTAGGGAATTCGATTGCGCCCACCAGGGCGGTTCAGCGAAAAGACGGGGCGTGTTCCGGCGCAAACGTTCACTGTTGATATTTTGCAGTTTCAGAAAACAATTCCGCCACAGACCAGGAACTCCCTGGTCTAAAGTCTGTGGCGCAAATGCAGATGCTATTTTGAGGGCCTGCGTGAATGAATGTGTTGTACACCAATCTACAGACACCCCCGTGATAATATTTGTCCATTTCCCGGTTTTGTTCGTGCATTGGTGACCTAAAAAATTAGTAGCCTACAACATCTACATGCAATATATTTACAACAACAACGCCTAATTATGACCTATTAATTTGGACAACTTTATACAGCCCTATAAAGGCCAAAGTTGCCTTTAGTTTTGTTCCAATTTACCGTTATGTATGGCTTTAAACATCGCGTGCGCTTTAACATCAGCCTAAGCATTATTCCAGCTGCGCTAAGGTTTTAAGCACCAGAATTTTGCCTACCTTGTTGTAGCCCATCTGAAATAACTCCAAGCTTTATGTTCCCTCCATCCTTTCGTTATTTTCAAAAAACGTTTTATATCCATGATGGCCTTAAAGTCTTGAGTTAGTGAATTAGCTTAAAACAGCTTTTATGAGCTGTTAACCAGCAAATAGTACAAGAAAGCAGCAAGTATGGCTACAATTTCTGTAGTTGCTGCACCCATTCATTCTCTCTCCTGCTCAAACGAATGTTGTGCGTGCATTAAGTTGATGATAAAGTGTTTACAAACTCTACTTAACAGAAAATATTGTAAATAGCCTACTGTCATGCAGTTAATGGGATATACTGTGCTGAGTTGAAAGTTAGGTCAACTTGGAAACTGTTTCTCACAGGCCGCCTGTGCTGCGCAACGCACACTTTGCTCCACTCATCTATACAACATAGTTACCATTTCGGTAAACCATACATAATTTCAAAGAAAAAATATTACCACTCGAGGGAAATCAGTGTGGTGTCCATTAAGATGTGAAATCTAGCGTACACATTTTCACGAATCACGGATGTGTTGATGACATAAATTAGGAAATATTAGATGACTTAAGGAGACGTGATGTTGAATTGCATGCCGATGCCATTTAACCCAAATGCCCCAGCGGCAGCACGGGAGAGAAGAGATTAACTGACAGAAGATATGCATTGTCTATAGAGAGGTAATGTTAGATTACATTGTACATAGCAAAAATATCACCATGCATTCATAATCTCGTGATTCAGTGAGAGTGATCCCAAAACATCGGAAAGTATGTCTTTGTGACAATTCTGTAATACATTTTGTCAAGAGGAAAAATCAATAGCTGACAGTTCCTAACTGAACAGTAAAATTATAGCGCTGTAAACGCTCCTGGCTGCGCCTGGCAAATCGCCACCATAATAGCAATCAGCTATGGAACAAGCGTGCCTGTTGTTAAAGGGAATGTGAGATGACGCCCTGATTGGTTTATTGCACGTTACGCCCAAACCACACCCATGATTAATGTAGCTACTTCAGACCACCCCATTTTAGATTTGGGTATTTTAGATTAGCCTGGCGCAACAGTCAAATATCCCGCCGGTAAAATAGCATCAGCGCCCAAGATCCGCCCACAAAGTGACTTGCGTTTTGCGCAAAGACACTTCCGTTTCAGACCATTAAAATATAGCCCTATGTACGTTTAGTCATTAGACGCTTTAACCCAATGGCACTGTGCACTGCATTAAGAATAGTACAGTGGGGACATATTTTCTTCACTATGCCTGCTCTGCCAATGGTTCACATGGCTATTCCCATGCCATGCTCCCTGTATATCATGACTGTGGGCCTGCTGTCTTTTGCACCGTATTCCATCAGTGGTGATAGAGGAGCTATGTCCTTACCGTCGTCACCTATCGACCACTAGCTGAGGAATCGATGTCCAACGCTGAGTTCAGATAAGGGTGTGTGTGTGTCTGTGTGTGTGTGCTTGATGTGTAAGAGTTCAGACAAAGGTGTGTGTGTGTGTTTGATGTATTAGAGTTCAGATGAAGGTGTGTGTGTGTGTGTGTGTGTGTGTGTGTGTGTTTGATGTGTGTGACTGAAGCTCTCACAGATGGACTGTTTGTGTGTAGCTGACGGCCAAGAGCTGCTGAGCATCCATCCCCGGCGTGCGTGTGTAGTGTACAGCCATCAGACGCTAATCAAGGCCCCATCGCATGACCCCCTGTGGAGCCGCTGTCCTCCTGGGCACTTGAAAACGTGTAAGGCACTCAGCGGGAGAAGACGGTCCGGCCTCTTTTTGATCTCTCGGTGTCTTTAAAGCCTCTTCAGTGTCTAATTTTAAACAGTGGCCCATGTGAGCTGTGTTTTATGGGTGTGTTAGCTTGTTAAAGTGTGTGTGTGTATGTGTGTGTGTGTGTGAAGACACGGATGCCTCTGCTGAGATGGCCTGCAGCTGTGGGTTGGTGGACTGAAGGGCACCGCTGGAGACAAGCTGTGTGTGTGCGTGTGCGTGTACATGTGCGTGTACATGTGCGTGTGCGTGTGTGTGTGTGTGTGTGTGTGTGTGTGTGTGTGTGTGCGTGTGTGTGTGTGCGTGTGTGCGTGTGTGTGTGTGCAGGTGGTCGTTTGGGAAGCACTGATTGGTAGGATGGAAGATGAGAGATCTGAAAGCAGGAGGAGGAGACAGAGGAAGGAAATGAAAGAGGTGTGAGATGTTACCTTAGGAGGAGGTGAGATGTTACCTTAGGAGGAGGTGAGATGTTACCTTAGGAGGAGGTGAGATGCTAGAAGGATGTGAGGTGTTACCTTAAGAGGATGTGAGATGTTTCCTTAGAAGGATGTGAGGTGTTACCTTAAGAGGATGTGAGATGTTTCCTTAGAAGGATGTGAGGTGTTACCTTAAGAGGATGTGAAAGGCAGTGAGATATATGACATTAGGAGATGGAAGATGGGGGAAAGCAGTGAGAGAGATGTTACCTTAGGAAGAGACGAGACCCAGAAAGACAGATTCATAGGTTGGTCTGTAATGCCTGGATGCCGAACAGAAGCCTCAATCAGCACACACTCTCCTCTCCCAGCAGGGATGGCAAGAGGTGGACCCTCACTGATGAGAAAGAGAGAGAGAGAGAGAGAGAGAGCGAGAAAGAGAGAGATGAAGAGAGAGAGAGAGAGAGAGAGAGAGAGAGAGAGAGAGGGAGAGAGAGAGAAGTTGCTCAAATCACATACTGTGGGCTTGTTCCCTCTGTGGTAGGCTACTTTATTCCTACTACTCACACAGTGCAGTGTGTTGTGAAATCTATTTGGGTCATAATAATATACAGTACAGAGGACTTGGATGAGGACTACTGCAGCAGAGGGGGAGATCACTCAGTCCCTTCACCACCACACAACATCCAGTAACCACTCTGTCCACATAACATAAACTGTGTGTGTGTGTGTGTGTTTTTGTGTGTGTGCGTATGTTGTCTGTTAACGTTGTGTGAGTGTCTGGGTGGAGACCTTGTGCTGGTCCGACAAATGATCAATACATGACAGACCCTCTCATTGAGTCAGAGGAGATTGTGTACAGGCTGCAGCAGAGCACACACACACACATACTCTCACACACACAGACACACACACACACACACACACACACACACATTCTCTGATGGAGCTAAATTTGTCTCAATAATATTTGTATATGCGCAGAGGGGGATCCACAAATATTTCTTGATTTGCATGTGTGTTTGATATCTACAAATAAAAAAATCATATTTGTAACTCGTATATTGATTTTTACAAATATAGATGTGCATTTGCCATTTGTAAAACCATACATTTCATTTGTGAAATGTGATTCTGCATTTGTGGATCACCAGCACACTCATTCTTCGCTTTCCAAGGTTACGTGTTTTTGAGATGTTCTTCGCATGAAAGTCGCACAAATCCACACATAAAAAATCTAAATTGTATATGTGTATTTGTAAATGAAATGCAGTGTTTCCCATACATTGACACACACACTCACACACACACTCTCGGACATGCGTGTGCACACACATGCATCACAGTTGAGAGAAGTTGTAGATATAATGGAATGTCGGGACAGAGATAGGCGACAGAGATGTGTTTGTGTGTGTGTGTGTGTGTGTGTTTGAACAGACACATACTCCCAGCATGTGTGCATCAGTGTGTGTTTTGTCAGCGTAACATGAAGCTGATTTTAAAGGCTTTTGCTCATTTTCCAGTCAAACTGCAGACAGCAGAAACATGACCGCAAAGAGAGAGAGAGAGAGAGAGAGAGAGAGAGAGAGAGGAGGGGATAGAGAGAGGGAGGGAAGGAGGGAGGGAGAGAGGGAGCGAGAGACAGAGAGAGACGAGGGGGAGAGAGAGAGGGAGAGAGAGAGAGAGAGATAGTGGGGGGGGCATACACAGAGAGAAAAGAAAATGGTGTGGTGTGGTGTGGGGTTGTGTGTGTGTGTGTGTGTGTGTGTGTGTGTGTGTGTGGTGTGGTGTGTGTGTGTGTGTGTGTGTGGGTGGGGGGTGGTGTGTGTGGGTGGGGGGGTGGTGTGGTGTGGTGCGGTTCCTTCTGATCTGTTCTCGGGGCTCATTAGAAGCCCAGCTGTCCTCATGTCTGCACTTTAATCGCACGTGTACTCCTGGTTGTGTGATTACATCCATAAAGAGAGCCCTCCATAGGCACTGGGCTATACAAGTGTTTTGGTTCCCCCG
>NC_055961.1:5595050-5597550 GCF_018492685.1 Alosa sapidissima | reverse complement strand
TGTCTGTGTTTGTGTGTGTGTGTGTGTGTGTGTGTGTGAGAGATGGAGAGAGTGTGGGGGCAGGCTGACAGAGGTGGTGCACCTGACCAGGTGAGGGCACAGCAGGAGGTCTGGCTTTAAGCCCAGCGATGAGATGGGAAATGTCTGACCTACTTCAGTGCAGCTTTTAACTGGGAAGTTTGTGAATGTGTGTATGCAAGTATGTGTGCGTGTGTATCTGTGTGTGTTTGTGTTTGTTTGTGTGTGTGCGTGTGTGTGTGTGTGTGTGTGTGTGTGTGTGTGTGTGTGTACTGTAAGGCAGGGGATGAGGAAAGATGACGAGGGATGAGTGAAACAGTGACAGATGGACTGGAGATTTCACTTTAAAGCTATTAAGGTCCGACACACACACACACACACACACTCACTCTAATGTGTGTGAGGGTGTGTGCGTGTATATGTGGGTCTGTGACCTCCCTTATGAAATGATTACATACGGTGTGCTCTACTCTAATGAAGTTTGGAACGTCATGCCTGTGGACCCTCTGCTCTGTGTGTGTGTGTGTGTGTGTGTGTGTTTTCATGCATCATGCCAATGGACAGATGTTTATCACATTGAAAAGCAGCAGTATGTTCTAAGGGTCCCCTCATCTGTCCCTCTCTGCCCTTGGGTTCCTGCTGTCTCTGGAGTGGACATGGCTGGGTGGGTGGGTGTGTGTGTGTGTGTGTGTGTGTGTGTGTGTGTGTGTGGGTGTGTGTTTGCCCCCCCCCCCCCCTTCTCTGGAATGGGCTTGGGTGTTTGCGTTGTGTGTGTGTGTGTGCGCGGTGGGTGCCCAGAGGTCCTTACAGCCCAGCACAGAGGGAATGGCATGTTTATTGATTTTAGCCGACCCAGATAGCGGACTGTGCTGTCCATCACTGGACCCAGCTGAGGCAGCCAAGGGTTTAGGAGCCGTTAGAGCGGACTAGTGTGTGTGTGTGTGTGTATGTGTGTGTGTGTGTGAGTGATGGACTGTGCTGTCCCATCACTGGCCCCAGAGGAGACAGTCCGGGATTTATAAGTATAAGTATATATACTCTTTTGATCCGGTGAGGGAAATTTGGTCTCTGCATTTATCCCAATCCGTGAATTAGTGAAACACACTCAGCACACAGTGAACACACAGTGAGGTGAAGCACACACTAATCCCGGCGCAGTGAGCTGCCTGCTACAGCGGCGCTCGGGGAGCAGTGAGGTGTTAGGTGCCTTGCTCAAGGGCACTTCAGCCGTTCCTACTGGTCGGGGTTCAAACCGGCAACCCTCCGGTTACAAGTCCGAAGCGCTAACCAGTAGGCCACGGCTGTCCCAAATTTAGAAGCCGTTAGAGCTGACTAGTGCTCAAACACGGATACTGTGATTAAGAGTTTCTCAGGACAGAGATGAGCTGCTTTCAACAACACACAGCCCTGGAAAGTGTGAGAGAGAGTACTGTATGTGTGTTTGTGCGTGACATACACACACACACACACACGCACACACACACACACACACACACACGCACACACACACACACGCACACACACACACACACACACAGATACACATATCCTTCCAATCGCTCTTTCAGACAAACTCTCTCACAGAAATCACTCTCACACACACAGATGTAAACACACACACAAACGTTTTACATTCACACCATTTCTCATGCACACTTACAGATGGATACACCTCCCATTTTACAGCAGCATCTCATATCCGATACAAACTTCCATATGGACACACACTTAATATCACCCTCCCACACACATGCACGCTCCACTTACTCACACACACACACACACACACACACACACACACACACACACCACACACACACAGGGCTCAATTACAGAGAACACTGTGTGAACTTTTTGAAACGTATATTGAAGTGGTAATTGGAATCTGAGCTGCCCCTCTATGCTGCAATGAAAGTTCACTCCAGCATGTCTGTGTGTTTGGAGGAATAGGAGGAGAATGCAGCAGCAGAGAGAGAGAGAGAGAGAGGGAGAGAGAGAGAAGGATAGAGGGAGAGAGAGAGAGAGAGAGGGAGAGAGAGAGAGAGAGAGAAGGATAGAGGGAGAGAGGGAGAGAGGGAGAGAGAGAGAAGGATAGAGGGAGAGAGGGAGAGAGAGAGAGAGAGAGAGAAGGATAGAGGGAGAGAGGGAGAGAGAGAGGGGGAAGGTGGTAAAGAGAGGTAAGACAGAAAAAGCAGATAAAGAAAGGAAAGAAAAACATGGTTGGGGAGAGAGGGAGTGATCTGTGCCGTGGCAGCACCTTTGCTCCTCTTGTGCTCTCGCTCTCTCTCGCTCTCTCTCTCTCGCTCTCTCTCTCTCTCTCTCTCTCGCCTCCGCTCTCTCTCTCTCTCTCTCCTTTCTTTTTCTCACCCTCTGAATTAATGCCTTTGTCATCTCTTTCATCTCCATGCTTTCATCTTAATGTTGTCTTAGTTTCCCACCATCCCCCTCTCCCCCACCCTCCCTCCTTCTCTCCCTCCTTCTC
>NC_055961.1:5590236-5594550 GCF_018492685.1 Alosa sapidissima | reverse complement strand
GCCTAGTCATGAACACCTACGAGAGGCAGGCAAATTTCCAAAATTAAAACAAGAAACAAATTAAGTGGACATCGGAGGAGAAGAAATACTTTTTTCTGATTGGCTGGTGGGGTGGCTATTAATTCTGAATAACGGGACAGCGTTCCATATCAATGCTTATGAATGGTAACTATAACAACCATAGGACGACGGTTGGATGCTTCGCAACAATGGAATCAACTGTAAACAAGCTAACTGTCCATGCTATCGCTGTTATAGGGCCAATGAAAGTTGTACAACAAGCTGAACTAGTGAGCTTCTTTTTAAACGGAACCGTGTGTTTCCTTTGCTTTACAGTGGCAACCGGGTGATAATCGGGATAACAGCCTTCGAGGTGTGTCCAGTTATACGGAATTAATGGACTCGGGCGGAGTTCTTTGCCCCTCGCCCTCGTCCTTTAATTCCGTATAACAGGACACCTCGGCGGCTGTTATCCCTTACATACTCAAGAGTCCGTTCCCCTTTCACCTTCACTGCATACATACTGCATATTATCCCAGTAATTGCCTCAAGGTCCCATTAATATCACAGGACCTCTTCACCTACAGGGCAAACACATTACTTCCCAGTGCTTGCCCTCTCATACACACCCCGGTGTTTGCCCCAGGATTCTGTTGCCCTCTCATGCACACCCTGGTGTTTGCCCCAGGATTCTGTTGCCCTCTCATGCAGTTTTTTCTGTGAGGTCTTGGTGCCTCCTGCATAAGAAGGTTTTACTTTTCCTCTCAATGCTAGTACCCAAAGCTGGAGAAGGGGTCTATTGCCCCCTCTTACACAGGGCACAGGGCACGCACTGTC
The DNA here is from genome assembly GCF_018492685.1 of Alosa sapidissima. Classification (NCBI taxonomy): domain Eukaryota; kingdom Metazoa; phylum Chordata; class Actinopteri; order Clupeiformes; family Clupeidae; genus Alosa; species Alosa sapidissima. Next base: position 5,593,713 of record NC_055961.1, on the reverse strand, counting down.
ACCCAGTGTCTCTAAGGATTCTATTGCCCTTCCACCTGCCCCAGGGCTCTGTAAGGCTTCTAGTTCCCCCTCAAATACAGTTGTGATGGATCATTGGATCGGCTCATTGTGGATCTAAGTCTGACTTATTGGAATATTCATTTTGAATGCAGCCAAAGGGGTTGTCAGGAGGACAGATGGAAATGTGGTTCTTCTGATGGAGAGATAGACTCTAATGCCATTCAGGCCATAAGGCAGATAGGTAGTGCACATCTGAACGAGATTTCTGATCTCCTTTGCATAAACAGGCTGCTCTAGTAGAGGTCACACCTGGAGCAAGTTTGACTTTTCTCACAGATATGTATTTGATGTTGGAAGGAGGGGTTTATTGTTTTCTGTTCTTTCTCTCTCTCTCTCTCACACACACACACACACACACACGCGCGCACGCACGCACGCACGCGCACACACACACACACACACACACACACACACACACACACACACACACACACAGGTAGGAAGACGGGATTTTATTCTCCTCTCTTTTTCCCTTTCAGAGCTAACTGACTTTACTTCCCCACGAGGTCTGATGAAGGATGAATATTCATGTCCATATTCCCACCTGCATGCATATTCACGCTCTGCCTTCTCCTGCTGTACCGGTGGCTTGTTCCCACCATCCATATTGATACCACATGCTGATGCGCAGGCAGAGCGCTAACGCTGAATAGCAGAGAGTGGGAGCCAGATCCTGCTGTACCACACGCGCTGTAGGGGGCTCCAGAGAACAGCACAGCACTGCAGGGTAGAACAGCACAGTAGAACAGCACAGCACTGCAGGGTAGAACAGCACAGTAGAACAGCACAGCACTGCAGAGTAGAACAGCACAGTAGAACAGCACAGCACTGCAGGGTAGAACAGCACAGTAGAACAGCACAGCACTGCAGGGTAGAACAGCACAGTAGAACAGCACAGCACAGTATCACAGCACAGCAGAGTGTAACAGCACAGCAGAGTGTAACAGCACTGCACAGTAGCACAGCACATACACACACACACACATGCACACACACACATACACACACACATGCACACACACACACACACACACACACACACACACACACACACACTCACACACACACACACTCACACACACACACACACACACACACAAGCACACATACGTGTGAGCATGCACATACACACACACACACACACACACACACACACAGCGTTTCATGTGTTCAAGAGTAAGACCGGCTCCAAATGAAACCAGGGGAGCTAAAGTAGCGTGAATGTGACAGGGCACATCACCATTATTTCAGCTTGAAGACCACACACACACACACACACTGTTTCCAGACACACTCTTGGGGCTAGTGTGGCATGCAATGCAGTCTGCTGGCTTCTGTCACTCTGATGCAACAACACTGTAACATCATCAGAGATGCCCTACTCAGACACACACACGCACACACACGCACACACTCGCACTCACACAGACACACATACATGCACTCACATTGACATTTATTTTGCACAAGACCCCACCACACACACACACACACACACACACACACACACACACACACACACACACACACACAGTACCACTGTGGACTGTAAGATCTAAAAAGATGCTTCCCATGGTGCAACATCATGTCATATATTTTTCACTCCCACACACACACACACACACACACGCACACACACACACAAACACACGCACACATGCATGCACACACCTGTTTTTCAAACTTCCTTTCTCTCTCGGACTCAGATGTATACTCAAAGGTCCACACATGGTAATCTGACAAAGAAAAACACTATTGCACATACACATACAGACATATTCAATCAAACACACACACACACACACTTACAGCCTTAAGCACACACAAATATAGAGACACACGCACACACACAAACACACACACACACACACACACACACACACACACACACACACACACACACACACACACACACACACAAGCTGTTCAAACTGAGGGAAACAAACACAAAAGATAAATAAAGTAAACAAGGACAATGCAAAAGTCTGGAGAGCTCTTTACACAGAGAGAGGAAGAGAGGAGGAACCCAGGGAGAGATGGAGGAAGAGAGAAGGAAAATAGAGAGGAAGAGAGGAGGAAGATAGAGAGGATTGTTATGGAGATAAAGAGAGAGAGAGAGAGATTGAGAATGGTATGGAGAGAGAGAGAAAGATTGAGGATGGTAGGGAGAGAAAGAGAGAGAGAGAGATTGAGGATGGTAGGGGAGAGAGAGAGAGAGAGAGAAAGATTGAGGATGGTAGGGAGAGAGAGAGAGAGAGAGATTGAGGATGGTATGGAGAGAGAGAGAAATAGGAGGTGCAAGAGGAGAAGTGTGAGGCTGGTTAGGAGGAAGCCCATGTCCTCGCACGAGAGATGAGACGGGTCAGGTGTGTGTGTGTGTGTGTGTGTGTGTGTGTGTGTGTGTTTGTGTATATGGGCTTACTGTATTAAATCTGTTTGTGAACTTCATCCTAAACTCAGTATCTCTGTCCTCAACGCAGCCTGCAGACAGAAACACAGAACACCATATTGTTCTCTCTTCTAGTATACTATGTTATGATGACAACACTACAACGTTATCTCTCTTGTAGTATACTATGATGACAACTCCCCCCAGCAGAACACTACATCGTTCTCTTGTAGTATACCATAATGACAACTCCCCCCAGTAGAAACACTACATTGTTCTCTTGTAGTATACCATGATGACAACTCCCCTCAGTAGAACACTACATTGTTCTCTTGTAGTATACTATGATGACAACTCCCCCCAGTAGAATACTACACTGTTCTCTTGTAGTATACTATGCTATGATGACAACCCCCCCCCCCCCCCCCTCCCAGTAGAACACCTACATTGTTCTCTTGTAGTATACTATGATGACAACTTCCCCTAGTAGAACACTACATTGTTCTCTTGTAGTATACTATGATGACAACTCCCCCCAGTAGAACACTACATTGTTCTCTTGTAGTATACTATGCTATGATGACAACCCCCCCCCCCCCCCCTCCCAGTAGAACACTACATTGTTCTCTTGTAGTATACTATGATGACAACTCCCCCCAGTAGAATACTACACTGTTCTCTTGTAGTATACTATGCTATGATGACAACCCCCCCCCCCCCCCCCCCAGTAGAACACTACATTGTTCTCTTGTAGTATACTATGATGACAACTCCCCCTAGTAGAACACTACATTGTTCTCTTGTAGTATACTATGATGACAACTCCCCCCAGTAGAACACTACATTGTTTTCTTGTAGTATACTATGATGACAACTCCCCCCAGTAGAATACTACACTGTTCTCTTGTAGTATACTATGCTATGATGACAACCCCCCCCCCTCCCAGTAGAACACTACATTGTTCTCTTGTAGTATACTATGATGACAACTCCCCCCAGTAGAATACTACACTGTTCTCTTGTAGTAT
>NC_055961.1:5560851-5568351 GCF_018492685.1 Alosa sapidissima | reverse complement strand
GTGTTGGATTATAATGATCATAAGAATGGATATGATGATGAAAAGCCTCAATTCATAAGTAAGGTGAAGACAAAATGATAAATGGAGAAATGTACGACTGTTTTTCTTGAGGAATTTGAAGTTGAAGGTGAAGGGATTTAATGTTGATAGGATGACTTCTTAAAAATCTTTTATTCATGTTTTATTGAGTCAGTCTTCACTTGGCTCTGATCCGCTGGTTTGGCATCCTTAGTGTGATGAGGAAAAAAAGGTCTGTGAAAATTGTTCATCTCGGTTCAGAAAATCATTGGCACTGACCTCAACAGCATTGAGCATGTGTGAGGTCAGAGCCAGACAAAGGGCAGAGGGCATTCTAGCAGACATTATTCACCCACTCCACTCACAGTTTTGCCCCTATTCACCCACTCCACTCACAGTTTTGCCCCCTGCCATCAGGGAGGAGGGGGCCAAGTCTAACAGATACCTGAGGTCATTTCTCCCATCAGCAGTTGGATTTCTCAACAGGCTATAAGTCATTTTGTTATTATTTCATATTGCACATTCTTAGAGGAATATACTTGAGATTTACCTCTGTGTGTTATGTGATTGTGTATATCTGTGTGTTTATTCCCTTATTTATTATGTTTTTGTGTGACGTATTGTGAGTGGATATTGTTTTGGCTATTTGCTTGCTAGTGGGACACTAAAGATTATCCAATCCAATCTGATCCATATAAATTGACACAGAGCAAATAAACCAAATGTATGCACTAGAAAATTAAATAAAAAATGAAGTAATTTGGTGATAAGTGACGCTAGTTCCCCTGTTCTCCCTCTCCATCATGGAGGCCAAACCCAAACCTCTTATTTTTATTACAAGAGAAACATACTTATAAAAGTGTCTTCTCTCTCTCTCTCTCACACACACACACACACACACACACACATATATACAGGCACACATGTGCACACTCTATGTACACTGGGTATAAGTAACATGAGGCAACCCACATTCCCACATACAGTACGTTTACAATCATACACCTTCACTAGCACACACACGCACAAACACACACACACACACACACACACACAGAAATGTTCACAACCATACACATTCCTTTACATCAGCGTACACGTGTCCAGATGCTAGTGATATTTCTGGACATATAGCATTATGCAACCATGTGATTGCTTGTAGGACATGTAGGACATTAAAAATTCACATCTCAAGGTTCTCTGTGTGTGTGTGTTTGTGTGTGTGTGTGTGTGTGTGTGTGTGTGTGTGTGTGTGTGTGTTCGAGAACACAATGTGTTAGGTGTGTGTGGGAAGTGTGTGTGTGAAAAGGGTGTGCTGTTTCACAAGGCATTTTAAAGATTTAAAGTCCAGCTCATCTCTCTTCAATTATTCATGTTTTTCTACATCTGGGAATTTGTTCATTTTTCAGAGAGTATTCATTGTGCTGTGTGTGTATGTGTGTGTGTGTGAGTATGCATTATGTGACTAAAATTTACAATGCAGTCACGACATCTAAGAATACACAAAGCTGCTGAAATGCCTGGAGTTAAAAGACTATGACACCTGTGAAAAGCATTTATTCATGAATAGTTGCGTGTGTGCGTGCGTACGGACGTGTGTGTGTGTGTGTGTGTGTGTTGAGAAACCTGTATGAATATTCATTAATATTCATTTCCTTGTGTACAGTATTTCCCTCTAAAAAGTTATCACTCTCTTTCTGTCTCTATGTGTGCGTGTGTGTGTGTGTGTGTGTGTGTGTGTGTGTGTGTGTGTGTGTGTGTGTGTGTGTGTGTTTGAGAAGTTCTTTCACATGAACTATTAATGAGAGCTGGTGTCTAATGACATCTGAGTTCTTTCAAATGTTTTTTGTTAGAAGAGAAATGGAAGCTAATGATTCTTACTTCAACTAAGCTAGCTTTCATTTGTTCCAACAAAAGCTCTGCTTGCATCTTTCATTTTATATCTAGAAATTGATTCCCTTTGAAACTAAAGTTGGTTTCATGAATTCATGAATATTAATGACAGAATAGTATAGAACAGAAAAGTGTTACGGCCAGCTCGTTCCCAGACCACAACATGGACAACAAGGTTTAAACAAATGATAATTTATTAAGATAAAGCATAGATAGGGATCTTACCAAATATAAGGTGTCGAGGGAAATGAGTGTTGCTGTGCGTGTATGTGTGTGAATGCAATGAGAGTGTCCATCCATCCTGTTAGGTGGCTAAATGGAAGACAAGGACAGAAAGACAAAGAGATGGCGAGACAAAGGGAGAGAAAGAATAAAGTGCAAGAGAACATCAAAATGGGTGCCTGTAAAAGAGAAGAGAAGTCCTTCATGGGAACAAGAGGAAAGAGCATTGCATAGCCACACCGTGATGCAGGTGTACTCACTCATCTAAATAGCCTACCCAGGCCACACATAGCCATGCACTAACAGGAAGAGGCCTGTAGGGGGCGTAGGGGGTCGTGACAGTAGAATAGAGGAGAAGACACCAGAGCCATGTATGTTCATATGTAGATGTGGTCATGTTCTTATTGCAGTGATACAAAGGGAGAGAAAAACCTGATACAGACATCCACATAGACCAACTGAGGGTTTGCCAAACAGGGAGGAGCAGTTGGGATGATTGACAGCCATCACTCACCCCTCTTCCACTTTAAGAGAGATTTAAAGCATCCTTACCTATCCACAATGTCACACACTCCAACAGTTCACAGCCCCCTCCTCCCCATTCTCCTCCATATACCTCTGAGCTCACATTAGCTTTTATCCACAGAGTGTGTTAGCAGACGACGCTCACATTAGCTTCAATCCACAGAGTGTGTTAGCGGACGACGCTCACATTAGCTTTTATCCACAGAGTGTGTTAGCGGACGACGCTCACATTAGCTTCAATCCACAGAGTGTGTTAGCGGACGACGCTCACATTAGCTTCAATCCGCAGAGTGTGTTAGCGGACGACGCTCACATTAGCTTTTTTCCACAGGGGGTGTTAGTGGACGACGCTCACATTAGCTTCAATCCGCAGAGTGTGTTAGCGGATCTCGCTCACATTAGCTTTTAGTATATATATATATTTCAGAGAAAAATAAAAAATGTATAAAGTGAATTACTAATCTGATAAATTACTGTTAATATTACTATTTGAACACTTTGAATGAACAAAATCGTTCCCCTAGGTCAAAATGCCAATAGCACCCCCTATCGCAATTGAAAATTACTGTATGGAGGAGCTTCCTCCTCAAGCCCCTCATTAAAGTCTATTATAATAACCTCAGACCCCAGCAGCTCGTGCATCACGTCATTTTCAATGGCCAAGGGAGGAAGCTCCTCCGTACAGTAATTTTCAATTGCGATAGGGGGTGCTGTTTTTAGCGGCAACGGTGAACCAATGAGCAGCTAGCTGCTCTGCAAGAACGTTATCTGCAGTCATACAGCTAAGAATCTTGTGTTGAACGGAAACTTGTTTTTTGCTCATGAAATAAACAGTACAATGGAATCAGAGGACAATGTCCATCTTTTATCATTCAAATACAGTGTGAAGGTTAGGATCAAAGCAGGAAGATCAGTTCCAAAAATTCATATTCCAAAAAAAGATGGTAAGGCTAGTGTAGGCTAAACATTTTTGGATAGTTATGCGTTGTTATAATCATCCAAGTTATGCCTTAACTAAACAATTGTTAAATAATGTTCTTGTTAATATGTTCTTGTTTTCACCATTCTAACTGTATCTTTGGATGGTAACATTGTTAATGAATGTTTCAGACCATTATGCATTCCTTTAATGACGTCTTCAATAACATTTGCCTTTCGAGTATAAATTCCCACTTAGCTATTACAACAGGTCTTTAAATTATAGCGATTTGGCTTTAAAAACAATAGCATGTTACAAATAACCACATTTAAGGTCTATTTTTTAATGGTAAATAGTTACATGGTTTTATAAAACACGTGTCTATTTTTAGTATAGACTTTCCATAATTTGGAAAACAGTATTTCATAACTAGACCTACATATCTTGCCTGACTTCCCAGACCTAAATTTACATTTATTTACATTTAAATGTATTAATTTAGCACTATTATCCAAAGTGACTTATATATTTAAATATTTAAAGTCCATTGTCCCTGGAGGAATTTGGGTTTAAGTGCCTTGCTCAAATGCACAATGGTGGAAGCCAAGAATTGAACCCACAACTTTTCTGGCTGCTGCATGCTAGCCTAGCTCCTTAGGTCAGACCCCCCCTGAGAATGTCAGAACAGTATTTATTGCACAACATTGCCAGTTAAAATGCTACATAGTACATACTGCTGCTATAAATGTGTCTGGGTAGGTGGCCTACATACTCATTCACATATGCCACCAACACCATCACAACCTCACATTTGCCACCAACACCATCACAATCTCACATATGCCACCAACACCATCACAACCTCACATTTGCCACTAACACCAATCAAGCGGACATTTCTTCCTCCGTTATTTTTTTAACCACCGGCCGCCACTGATACCTGTACTTATACTGATAGTCCATGTTGGAGCCTCTATTCTTCTTTCTAAAGTAGATATTTCTGTTGTTCATAAGAACAAAAATGCTCTACTTATCAACTTATAAATAATGCAATTATTAAGCAGTGTTAAAATTTTGTATTTTTGAGATGTAAGTGATATTGCACAGGGGTATGGGCGGGTTTGGACTGATGTCTGTTGTATTGGCTGTGCCCCTCAGGCATGCCGTTTGCACAGGTACAGGTGTATGTGTGTGTGTTTGTGTGTGTGTGTGTGTGTGTGTGTAATAACATTTTGTATTTTTGAGATGTAAGTGATATTGCACAGGGGTATGGGCGGGTTTGGACTGATGTCTGTTGTATTGGCTGTGCCCCTCAGGCATGCCGTTTGCACAGGTACAGGTGTATGTGTGTGTTTGTGTGTGTGTGTGTGTGTGTGTGTATGTGTGTGTGTGTGTGTGTGTGTGTGTGTGTGTGTGTGTGTGTGTGTGTGTGTGCTTGTGTGTGTGCCAGCCAGGCTCAGGGCTGCCAGCCAGTGGTGAGTTGGACTGGCACCATCCTGCAACCATCACACACAAGCTCATTATCTCCACTTCACGCACGCACACACACACACACATACTCACTCACTCACACATACATGCACACACACACACACACACACGTATATACACACACACACACACACACAAACACACACACTCTCCCTTTGGGTTGTTTTGATTGTGTGTTGTGTGTGTGGTGTGTGTGTGTGTTTTCAGCTTCAGACAGATGCACACACTCCACTGGCCTTAATTGTTTTGTTTTTGTTTTTCTTTGTTTTTCTTTGCCATATAGTGCACACACACACACACACACACACACATATTACACACACACACACACACACTGCCTGTTTTGTTTTCTCCTCCAGCATGAGCATCATGGCGCTGGGGGCTTATCAATATGAGCTCTGTCTCCAAAAACAAGCTCTCCGTCTTAGATCTCTCATCTACTGCCGTGTCTGGCGTACGAGAAACTCACTGCTTCCACACCACTGAAACTCACTACTTCAACACCACTGAAACTCACTACTTCAACACCACTGAAACTCACTACTTCCACACCACAAAAACTCACTACTTTAACACTATGAGCTGTGTGAGTGTATCTGAAACTCACTAATTCAACACCACGAGCTGTGTGAGTGCATCTGAAACTCACTACTTCAACACTACGAGCTGTGTGAGTGCATCTGAAACTCACTACTTCAACACCACGAGCTGTGAGTGCATCTGCAACTCACTACTTCAACACCACGAGCTGTGTGAGTGCATCTGAAACTCACTACTTCAACACCACGAGCTGTGTGAGTGCATCTGAAACTCACTACTTCAACACCACGAGCTGTGTGAGTGCATCTGACAGCAATTCTCCAACAGGGGAGGAAAAGAGGAGTTTCTGAATAACTCAGACTTGGGCAGTCATTGGAATTGGACAGTGGAGACTAAACAGATTTAAGAAAAATACGACTACTGGAGAGACAGGGGAGACTCTCAACAGAGTTGAGAATATGACTGCAGTAGGGTGCCGTATATATACTTTTGTTGTTTGACCTGATACGAGAGATTTAATTGGATTTCCTGCACTCTTGGACTTAGGGTTAGTAGGCCATACAGCAGTGTTAGAGGGACAGACATCAGTGTTTCTGATCGGACAGCCTTGTTATGTTTGTTTCTGACTGGACAGCCTTGTTATATTTGTTTCTGATCGGACAGCCTTGTTATGTTTGTTTCTGACTGGACAGATATGGGGATTTCTGATTGGACAGACATGAATATTTATGATTGGACAGATATGGGGATTTCTGATTGGACAGACATGAATATTTATGATTGGACAGATATGGGGATTTCTGATTGGACAGACATGAATATTTATGATTGGACAGATATGGGGATTTCTGATTGGACAGCCTTGTTTGTTTCTGACTGGACAAATATGGGGATGTCTGATTGGGACAGACATGGGTTTATATAAATATAATTTAATTGGATATAGGCACCCAAATGACCATTCTCCACCCCACTCATCATCACTCATGTGATATTCACTCTGTTCATGTCCAGGGAAAATGTGCCCTGGTGCGTTAGGACATGTTGTCCATGGTTTACCATATGGCTGTTTCCTTCTTCCGTATGAGTTTATCTGTCCCTCGTTTCTCTCTCTCCTCCTCTCCCCTGTCCATCTCTCTCTCTCTCTCTCAAGGCTAAATGATCAGATGAATGACCCTCACAGGGGAGTCTTCTGCTGAGAAAACACATCACCTCTTACAGAAATGTCTGTCGTTAAGTGTTCTAGATGACTATGTGCGTGTTTGTGTGTAGATGACTATGTGCGTGTTTGTGTGTGGCTGAATTGTCTACATGAATGATTATGCGGGCATATGTTTATGTATATGTTCATATACATGGGCATAACATATGCCCTGCATGGGGAGAAGAATGAATGTGTTTGTATGTTTGTGTGTGTGTCTGTGTGTGTGTGTGTGTCTGTGTATGTCTGTGTACATGTGAGAGTGTGTGGGTGTACTGTATGCATGTGTGCTTGTGCACATATGTGTGTGTCCTAGAGGACTGCGCTCATGTGCCCATGTTTGAGTGTAAGTGTGTTTGCTAGTAGAAGCAGAAGAATAGCAGGCATCCATGCATATTGATGAGAGATGGGAGGATGCTGGAAAGCCTGTGTGTGTGTGTGTGTGTGTGTGTGTGTGTGTGTGTGTGTGTGTGTGTGTGTGTGTGTGTGTGTGTGTGTGTGTGTGTGTGTGTGTGTGCGTGTGTGTGTGCGTGGATGGACACAGAAGGCACTTCTCCCTCTGACCTGGAAAGTCACCTATTCAGTCAAATACACACACATTTACACCACAACACACACACACACGCTCAGCATCACACACACACACACACACACATACACATATTAGAGGCGTGCAAGACCCGAGGCCTGC
>NC_055961.1:5540851-5555851 GCF_018492685.1 Alosa sapidissima | reverse complement strand
ACACACACACTAGGTAGACCACATATATACACACACTGGGTAGACCACATTATATATACACACACTGGGTAGACCACATTATATATATACACACTGGGTAGACACATTATATATACACACATGATATAGACCACATTATATACACACACACTAGGTAGACCACATTATATATACACACATGAGATAGACCACATTATACTGTATATACACACACTACAGTAGGTAGACCACATTATATGCAGTATACACACACACTAGGTAGACCTCATTATATATACACACACTGGGTAGACCACATTATATATACACACATGAGATAGACCACATTATACTGTATATACACACACTAGGTAGACCACATTATATACAGTATACACACACACTAGGTAGACCACATGATATACAGTATACACACACACTAGGTAGACCACATTATATATACACACACACTGGGTAGAGCACATTATACACACACACTAGGTAGAGCACATTATATACACACACACTGGGTAGAGCACATTATAGCACATTATATACACACATACTAGGTAGAGCAATCTTCTGCAGTTTGGTTGCAAGAAGGCTCAATTTGGGCTTTCTGCACAGGGCTTAGGATGTTAGTCATAGCATTTCTTACAAACAGACACATGCGCAGACACACACACACACAATTACACCCTCCTCACAAGCCAATTACACACACACACACACACACACACACACACACACACACACACACACACACACACACACACACACACACACACACACACACAATTACACCCTCTTCACAAGCCAATTGCACACACACAATTACACCCTTTTCACAAGCCAATCACATACACACACACACTCTTCTCACAAGCCATGGTTTCACAAGCTGATAACATTAGTCATAGACCAGACTTGACTCTTGGTGTTGAACTTCATCATCAGACATGCTATATTCTGGAAGTCTTAATAATCCATGGCCTAGATACGGAGCCCTGGAGCTTACAGGCCTCCCTACAGGGAACAGGAGCTGTACACACTCTCTCACTGTCTCTCACACACACACACACACACTCACACTCAGGCACAGATTTACACACACACACACACACACACACACACACACACAGGCACGCACACACACACTCACACTTACACTCACACAGGCACACATTTACACACACACACACACACACACACTCACACACATACTGTACACACACACACTGTCTCTCTCTCTCACACACACACACACACACACTCACACAGGCACGCACACACACAGGCACACACACACTCACACTTACACTTACACTCACACAGGCACACACACACACACACACACACACACACTGTCGTCAGACTGTACTGTGTGCTGTAAAGGTATGGCAGGAATCATCACTAACTGGGCATATGAGCATTACTGCAGAGTGGGACGAGCAGCCAGGAACATGTATAACTAAATCGTTTGAGTCATTACATGCAAAAGTAGAACGAGTTGGAACAATGAAGGTGCTTTTCAGTCATTTTGAGTGTTGAAATGAAAGCCGGAAGAAGCACCAAAGTCCCCACAGGAGTCACCCCATACACGGAGTTCCCTGAAGCACCCAAGCCCCTCATCAGACGTGGCTTATTGCAGGACTAATTATAATCCATGGCCTAGATACTGAGGCCTGGGGTGCACTGACTGGCGTGCCAACAGGGGATCCTGGTTTGGACTCTGCCCGTGATGTAGCTCACTGACATGGGCCGGTTTCAGGCCAGATCAGGGCCAGATCTAAGCCTCGACTCAACGTGTCTGATGGCAACTTCTATTAGAGTGTCACGCTCCCACTCTCTCTCCTCCTCCCTCTCCTGCTCCTTCTCTCTCTCTCCTCCTCACTTTCTCCTGCTCCTCTCTCTCCTCCTCTCTCTCTCCTCCTCTCTCTCATGCTCCTCCTCTCTCTCTCCTCTCTCTCTCCTCCTCCCTCTCTCCTGCTCCCTCTCTCCTGCTCCCTCTCTCCTCCTCCCTCTCCCTCCTGCTCCTGCTCTCCCTCTCCTGCTCCTCCTGCTCTCTCTCTCCTGCTCTCCTGCTCCTGCTCCCTCTCTCCTCCTCCCTCTCCCTCCCTCTCCTGCTCCTGCTCTCCCTCTCCTGCTCCTGCTCTCTCTCTTCTTCTCTCCCTCTTCTTCATCCATTTTTCTTTTCCTCCTTTTCTCTATCTCCCCTTCTCTTCTCCTCCTTCTAGATCTCTCTTTCTCTTTTCCATCTCCTGCATCTTTTCCTTCTCCTCCTCTTCCTCATATCTCTTCCTCTTCCTCTTCCTCATCTCTCTTTCTCCTCCTCTTCCTCATCTCTCTTTCTCTTCTCCTCCTCTTCCTCATATCTCTTTCTCCTCCTCTTCCTCATCTCTCTTTATCCTCCTCTTCCTCATCTCTCTTTCTCTTCTCCTCCTCTTCCTCATATCTCTTTCTCTTCTCCTCCTCTTCTCCATCCCTCTCTCTTTCGAATGTGCTGCTCTTCTCTGCTTCTCTTCATCTCTCATCCCAGTCCAAACACTGATAGATCATTTAATGAAGCTGGTGTCAGACTCTCTGCTGTACAAGCCATCAGTGTACTGATTCAAACTACTGCAACAACTTTGTGTGTGTGTGTGTTTGTGTGTGTGTGCGTGCGTGTGTGTGTGTGTGTGTGTGTGTGTGCACGTAATGTGTGTGTGTGTGTGTGCGTGTGTGTGTGAGTGTGTGCACGTGTGCGTGCGTGCGTGTGTGTGTGTGTGTGTGTGTGTGTGTGTGTGTGTGTGTGTGTTTATTTCTGTTTGTTTTGTGTCTGCTGCCAAAGCAGTCTTATTTGTGATGAGTGACAGACATGAAAATCACAAATAAACAAGACTAGAGAGGTCAGACAGGCTCAGACTGGAGGTTCAATTAGAGACAGAGAGAGGGAGAGAAAGAGGGAGGGGGAGAGAGAGAGGGAGAAAGAGAGGGAGGGGGAGAGAGAGGGAGAGAGAGAGGGAGAAAGAGAGGGAGGGGGAGAGACAGGGGGGCAAAAAGGGCAATGGAGAGAAAAAGAGGAGGAGGGGGCAGTAAAGAAAAGAGCGAAGGAGGGGGCAATAAAGAAAAGAGAGAAGGAGGGGGCAATAAAGAGAAGAGAGGAGGAGGGGGCAATAAAGAGAAGAGAGGAGGAGGGGGCAGTAAAGGAAAGAGTCCAAGACTTAGACTTCATATCCATCAAGGACACCTGAAAATATATTATAGAATATAACCATACCATCACCACACAGCCAAGGAGAGAGACAGAGAGATAGGGATAGAGAGAGACAGAGGGAGAGAGAGAGAGGGGGAAGGAGGTGAGGCAGGGAGGGAGAGGGAAGGAGAATGACATGACAGATAAACAGACAGAGAGAATGAGAGAAAGGGAGAGAGAGAGAGCAGAAAGCTGGAGTGACCGATAAGCTCAGTACCGGTGAAACACACACACACTAAATAAGTGGAGCATCAGAAGGCTGGCAGAGGCTGACACAGGCGTGGCGGAGTCAGACAGATAGACACACACACACACACACACACACACACTCACACACACACACACCCACTCACACACACACACACACACACACACACACACACACACACTCACACACATACTCACTCACACACACACACACACACACACAATGGGCTGGGTGCTGGCAACCCAACAACGTCCATCATGTCACATCATGTGACCTCCCTGTCAAACAGCTTGTGTGTGTGTGTTTGTGTGCGTGTGTGTGTGTGTGTGTAGGCATACGTGTGTTTGCTCTAAAACCTCAACTCTCATAGCAGAAGTGCCGGCGTCCTGTCTGTCGCTTCAGACAGACACTGATGTCATGTTACAGTACATCACGCCATGTTTACATCCATTTACAAAACCCAGCTCTGTGTGTGTGTGTGTGTATGTCCCTTTATGAGCTTCTGCTGCAATATGGGCTACTTCGTCGCCGGCCCTGCCACCCCTCTCCTCTCTGCCATCTCTCTTCTCTCTCTACATCCCTCTCCTCTCTCTCTATACATCCCTCTCCTCTCTCTCTTTCTCTCCTCTCTCTTTCTCTCCTCTCTACATCCCTCTCCTCTCTCTTTCTCTCCCTCTACATCCCTCTCCTCTCTCCTCTCTCTCTCTCCTCTCCTCCCTCCTCTCTCCCTCTACATCCCTCTCCTCTCTCTTTCTCTCCTCTCCTCCCTCCTCTCTCCCTCTACATCCCTCTCCTCTCTCCTCTCTCTCTCCTCTCCTCCCTCCTCTCCTCCCTCCTCTCTCCCTCTACATCCCTCTCCTCTCTCTTTCTCTCCTCTCCTCTCTCATTCTCTCCCTCTACATCCCTCTCCTCTCTCTCTCTCTCCTCTCCTCCCTCTCCTGTCTCCCTCTACATCCCTCTCCTCTCTCTTCTCTCTCTCTCCTCTCTCCCTCTACATCCCTCTCCTCTCTCTTTCTCTCCTCTCTCCCTCTACATCCCTCTCCTCTCTCTTTCTCTCCTCTCTCCCTCTACATCCCTCTCTCCTCTCTCCCTCTACATCCCTCTCCTCTCTCTCTCTCCTCTCTCCTCTACATCCCTCTCTCTCTCTCTTTCTCTCCTCTGCCACCGCTTGTGCTATTTTTTGTGTCTATCCATCGCTCCATATTTCATCACTTTAAGTGGATGTGTCCATCTGTTGCCATAGTAATCTTCTCGTTCTGTGTGGATGTCAGTCATCCTGCTTCCGTGATCCATCTACATCTCCTTCTGATTCCACTCTGATTTCACGGACTCTTTCATTGACTGGCTTCCACTCTGTTTCTCAGTCTGTCCATCTTCTGTCTTTCTCTCTGCTTCTTTCTCTCTTTCTGTCATTCTGCGCATCCATCGTTATTTAGAATCATTCGTTCCCCACTGACCAGAGACGCGGACATCAGAAACAACGGAGGTGCGTTCAAATATGCAAAACATAGCTGAACGTTTGGGAACGTCTGCAAACAGGTTTCTGTTCGCCCTGAGTGTTTGGCGAACGTTTGCGAACAATCGCACACAGTCTGAGGAGGTAGTTCTCATACCGCGACCATACAGTGGAGCTGGACTCGACCTGGACAAAGTGTTACCATGACAATGGAATGTTTACACCAAATTGTTCAGAGAAAACATGTTTGCCAAATTTGAACACACCTCTGGTCCCTGATTTTCACACACACTCGGTGTTGATTTTTGTAGTGCTTATATATATTATATGTTTATACGCTTGGCCTCCTAGGGACATCTAGGGTTTTTCTCTCCAGTTGTACTTTGCCTGTGTGTGTGTGTGTGTGTGTGTGTGAGAGAGAGAGAGAGAGGGGGGGGGGATCCATAAAGCTCTGCATGGATTTACATAACTTACAATAAAGAGCTCCTTGCAGAGAGGCTAATATCTTTGTGTGCGTGTGTGTGTGTGTGCGTGTGTGTGTATGTTTGTGTGTGTACGTGTGTGTGTGTGTGTGTGTGTGTGTGTGTGTGTGTGTGTGTGTGTGTGTGTGTGTGTGTGTGTGTGTGTGTGTGTGTGTGTGTAAGATATATAGAGAGGGGGAAAATATGTGTCTGTGATAAGAGCATATAAACAAATATTAGACACAGCAGGCTTTGGCTTATGTTATCTCAAGTATTACACACATGCACGCGCATAGACACACACACACGCACACACACACACACACACACTCAGAGTGGACACAAACTCTCTGGCCGTGTGAAACAACATCTCTGTGTCTAATCAAGAGTGTGATCCTGTTTTAAGACAATACCAGAGAGAGCAGAGGGGATAGGTGTGTGTGTGTGTGTGTGTGTATGTACGTACGTGTGTGTGTGTGTGTCTGTGTATGTTTTATATGCAGACCACACACAACCACACACATTATTAGGACATGTACACACTCATGCACATGCACACAGAAATATATATTTAACTACACACAAGCACGCACGCACACACACACACACACACACACACACACACACACACACACACACCTATCACCTGAGACAGGAAGTGATTGTTTTTTATGCCTCCTACCCTGTCAGCTTGTAAATAAATAACAAACAAATAAATAAACATGAAACATAACATACAAACATAAAACAAAATAAATAAACATGAAACAACATGCTGATTGATGTGTGTGTGTGTGTGTGTGTGTGTGTTTTTTCTCAGCAGTGTCAGCAATTCCTTGTCAAGCAAAGGATTCATTCATCACACAACAGAAGTTTTCTGTCTCAGTCAATATATCTCACATATCCCAACACACACACACACACACACACACACTGCATTCTAATAGTCTGCTGTTTTTTCTCATCTTTACTGTCCTAAATACTCCCTTTTCTCTCTCCCTTTCTCACACTCTCTCTTTCTCTCCCCTCTTCCTGTTTCTCTTTCTCCTCTCCTCTCTCTCTTTTGCTCTCTACTTCAAGGCATCTAACCCTAATCTTAACTCTACCCCTAATCTTAACTCTACCCCTAATCTTAACTCTAACCCTAATCTTAACTCTAACCCTAATCTTAACTCTACCCCTAACCCTTGACTAAAGGGCCGTTCACACCAAGAACGATAATTATAACAATAACCGCAAAAAAATATTATTATACATATAATTGCTAATATGAATGACGACGTCCACACATAAACTATAACTAAGACCAAAGAGATTGTTGTTGACTTCCGGAGAGGTCACACCCAACACCTGCCACTGACCATCGACGGTGCTGTGGTGGAGAGAGCGAGCAGCACCAAATTCCTGGGGGTGCACATCAGTGAAGACCTCTCCTGGACCACCAACACTGCATCAATGGCGAAGAGAGCTCAGCGCCGCCTGTACTTCCTGCGGAAACTCAGGCGAGCAAGTGCTCCACCAGCCATCATGACCACATTCTACCGAGGCACCATTGAGAGCATCCTCTCCAGCTGTATCGCTGTGTGGGGCGGAAGCTGCACTGAATACAACAGGAAAGCCCTGCAGCGCATAGTGAACACAGCTGGAAGGATCATTGGTGCTTCACTCCCCTCCCTGAAGGACATTTACACCACCCACCTCACCCGCAAGGCGACCAAAATTGTGAGTGATGCAAGTCACCCCGCTCACAATCTGTTTGATCTACTGCCCTCTGGGAAGAGGTACAGAAGCCTGCGCTCCCGCACTACCAGACTCACCAACAGCTTCATACACCAAGCTGTAAGGATGCTGAACTCTCTCCCTCCTCTCCCCCCTCCACCCTCAGCTACATAACATCCTGGACATTGGACCCACAATGGCCGCCTGCACTACTCCACTTGCACACTTGCACACTTGCACACTTGTACACTTTACAACTTGGTGTTGTTGTCCTGAAAACACAACACTTCTGCTGCTCTTACATAACTTGCACCACTATGCCACTTTCTTTATTACTTAGGTCAAACAGAACTACCTAAGCCTTTTATTGGCCTGACTTTGCACTAGTATTTTATTGACTGTCTATGCACAATTTCAACCAAATTTTGCTGCTCTTATTTTTTCATTATTATATGTGCCCTCTTATTTACTTACTTTTTTGTTTACTTGAATGTTATGTTTGTCTGTGGACTTAAATTGGAAAAATATGTCTTGTCTTCACCGTGGGATAGTGAGAAACGTAATTTCGATCTCTTTGTATGTCTGGAACATGTGAAGAAATTGACAATAAAGCTGACTTTGACTTTGACTTTGACTTTGAACTACGACGACAGGAAGAACATATTGTTGGGGCATCACTTTCAGAACTTTTTTGAAAACGACAAAAAGCTGACTGCTAATCAGAATCCATCAGATTTTCACTGATCGTTGGTCAGTCTGGACGCTTTTGTCGTTATAGTTGTAGTTCCCTTTATAGTTATCGCTCCTGGTGTGAACGGCCCTTAGCACCTTCCAGACAGCGCTGCCTTGTAGTTGACGGTGAGGGCCCAAAAGACCATAGATCCTCTCTCTCCCTCTCTCCCTCCCTCTCCATCTCTCCATCTCTCTCCCTCCCTCTCTCTTCCTCTCTCTCTCTCTCTCTCTCTCTCTCTCTCTCCCTCCCTCCCTCTCTCTCCCTCTCTCTCTCCCTCCCTCTCTCTCTCTCCCTCCCTCTCTCTCATTACATTACATTACATTACATTACATTTGGCTGACGCTTTTTAACCAAAGCGACTAACAACATGGTAAACAGTAAGTTTTAGAACAATTTTCACAATTTTAGGACAGTTTAAAAAAAAAACATTAGAGTACAGTAAGAGTAAGTGCGTCGGTAAGTGCTGTTTTTAACAGTTACTTGTCAGTTTAAAAAGGCTGGTGAGTGCTAGGATCAGTAAGACTTGTTGTAAGTGTTGCTATGAGAGTAGATGTTCTCTAAAGAGCTGGGTCTTCAGGAGTTTTTTGAAAATCTCTCCCTCCCTCTCTCTCTTCTCTCCTTCATTGTTTCAGTCAATACCCCCCCTTGTGCTGTCCTAGTTCTCATTCTCCTTCGCCTCTCTCTATCCCTCTCTCTACTCATCTATTCCTCCTCTCCACTTCCATTTGCTCCCTCCATCTCTCCCTCTCTCTAAATCCTCCTGTTCCCAGATCATTCTCTTCTCTCTTTCCTTGCCTGGTACTGCTGCAACACTTGCTACTCGTGGGTGTTATTGTTCTGTAGTATTTGAACACCGAAATATTGGTTTAATAAAGGAGTGTTAACCATGTATCTTTCTTTATCTTTATCTCTCTCTTTCTCTCTCACACACTCTCTCTCTAGCTCTCTCTTTTAAAATCCCCCTTTTCAAAGATCAGGCAACATCAAAGACTCTAGTCTAAGTCTCTAGTCTGTGTGTGTGTGTGTGTGTGTGTGTGTGCTCTCTCTCTCTCACACACACACATGTATGTAAAAACACAAAGACATACACAGAGACCTTCATGATTCTCAGCCTCTCCGCCTGCCATTGTAAATGTGTGTGTGTGTGTGTGTGTGTGTGTGTGTGTGTGTGTGTGTGTGTGTGTGTGTGTGTGTGTGTGAGAGAGAGAGAGAGTGTGAGTGTGAGAGAGAGACTAAGATCGTCGCTAAGCTGTTGTATCGATTTTCCTCTTCCAGGAGATAACCTTGAGGATCTTGCATGTTCAGATTAGGTTTTGCAGTGAAGAAAGGGGAATTATCTCTCCTGTGTAAATGCCTCTCCTTCTCTCACACAGACATGCACGCACATGCACACACACACACACACACACACACATATACTTTATACTTGTTACATTCTTTTCCTCTCTGTCACCCTCTCTCGGTCTTACCCCCCCCCAGGCATGAGAGCGCTGGCAGCTGTTTAATCTGTTTAATCTGCTCTCTCATCATTATTGTGTGATCACATTCACTGGAGGCAGGTGTTGTTGTTGCTGTGTGTTCACTTCCAGTAGAAGCAGGTGTTGTTGTTGTTGTTGCTGTTGTTGTTGTTGTTGTTGTTGTCATGTGATTGTGTGCAGTTCAAGCAGTGTAAGCACTCCCTCTCTCTCTCTCTCTCTCTCTCTCTCTCTCCTCTCTCTCTCTCTCTCTCTCTCTCTTTCCCCCCTCTCTCTCTCTATCTCTATCTCTCTCTCTCTCTCTCTCTCTCTCTCTCTCTCTGTTCCGTGCTCTGACTCATCTGCTTAGCACCCAGAGGGGTCCTGACTAGAGGCGCACTCAGACGGAATCAAGCAGCCCAAAAAAAAGACGCCACAAACAGCCTGAAAAAAGGCCACAAACATCAGAAAATAGCCGTGCTTAAGAAGTAGCCTTAATAGCCGTGCTTAAGAAGTTTTTTTGTCACTCCAAGGCGAATTCTGAACTTTTTTCTCTTTTTCCTGCCTCTCTTCTCTCTCTCTTTCCTCCCTCTCTTTCCTCCCTCTCTTCTCTCTCTCTTTCCTCCCTCTCTTTCCTCCCTCTCTTCTCTCTCTCTCTTTCCTCCCTCTCTTCTCTCTCTCTTTCCTCCCTCTCTTTCCTCCCTCTCTTCTCACTCTCTTTCCTCCCTCTTTCCTCCCTCTCTTTCCTCCCTCTCTTCTCTCTCTCTTTCCTCCCTCTTTCCTCCCTCTCTTTCCTCCCTCTCTTCTCTCTCTCTTTCCTCCCTCTCTTCCCTCTCTTCTCTCTCTCTCTTTCCTCCCTCTCTTCTCTCTCTCTTTCCTCCCTCTCTTTCCTCCCTCTCTTCTCACTCTCTTTCCTCCCTCTTTCCTCCCTCTCTTTCCTCCCTCTCTTCTCTCTCTCTTTCCTCCCTCTCTTCTCTCTCTCTTTCCTCCCTCTCTTTCCTCCCTCTCTTTCCTCCCTCTTTCCTCCCTCTCTTCTCTCTCTCTTTCCTCCCTCTCTTCTCCCTCTCTTTCCTCCCTCTCTTCTCTCTCTCTTTCCTCTCTCTCTTTCCTCCCTCTCTTCTCTCTCTCTTTCCTCCCTCTCTTCTCTCTCTCTTTCCTCCTTCTCTGACATGCCCTTTCCCTTTCTTTCTCTCATTCTCTCTCCGCGACTTTCTCTTCCTCCCTCTCTCTCTTCAATCCCCCCCTCTATCCCCCCTTCTCATGTCCTCAACTACCCTTCATCTTTCTCTCTTCTCTCCCCCTCCTCCTTTTTCTTTACCCCCCCTCTCTCTCCTCCTCTCATCTCCACCTCCTGCTCTCTCTTTACCCCCCTCTCTCTCCTCCTCTCATCTCCACCTCCTGCTCTCTCTTTACCCCCCTCTCTCTCCTGCTCTCTCTTTACCCCCCCTCTCTCTCCTCCTCTCATCTCCACCTCCTGCTCTCTCTGGTCCAGGTGGAGGTGTGGAGCTGCTGTTGGTCCTGTGTAGTCTGGAGGCGTCGCTGTCGTGCCCGCACCACTGCATCTGCTACACCTCGCCCAGCACCGTCAGCTGCCAGGCGCACAACTTCCTGACGGTGCCCGAGGGCATCCCGGAGCGCAGCGAGCGCGTCTTCCTGCAGAACAACCGCATCGAGCGCCTGCTGCGCGGACACTTCAGCCCCGCCACCGCCATGCTCTGGCTCTACTCCAACAACATCTCCTACATCCAGCCCTCCACCTTCACCGGCTTCACCCGCCTGGAGGAGCTGGATCTGGGGGACAACCCGCGCCTGCGCTCCCTGGCTGCCGACACCTTCCAGGGGCTCAGTCGCCTGCACGCGCTGCACCTCTACCACTGCGGCCTCATCCACCTGCCCGCAGGCATCTTCCAGGGCCTGCACAGCATGCAGTACCTACACCTGCAGGTAGGGGGCAATAGGGGTTAAGATAGACTCAGTGATGTTAACTGACATCTCCCTTGGCAGCTATTAAAGGACAGACTGTGTGTGACTGCCCCAGGACCTGTTGTCAGAATGTGTGTGTGTGATCTGACTGTGATAGTGAGGAGATTACTACCTATAGACCTTTAGGGTGTGTATGTGTTGGTGTGTGTGTATGTGTGTCTGTGTGTGTTTGTGCGTGTGTGTGTGTGTGTGTGTGTGTGTGTGTGTGTGTGTGTGTATGTGTGTGTTCAATTAAAAGAAAGCCACAAGTAATTAAATAACACATTCGGTTTGATGTCTGGTGGGTCCTTGCCAACGCATGGCCCCTGGAGACATCATCATCACAACCTTTGACCCCTCTGGTGTCAGACATTTGGGGCTCGGGGTGCGACAGGCACCAGTGGGCAGTAAATGGGCAGGATTCCGCAGACAAGGTCTACAGGGTCGAGCAGCTTCATTCTCACATGAAGAGCTTCCTGCTCCTGCCTGTTAGGAGGCTTGTCAGCCTGCGGAGTTGAAGAAAGATAATTAAAAACCACGAGAGGAGGCCAATTCATCACCACAGCCAGAGCCACGGGATAATACACTCCCTCTGTGTGTGGGTACGGGAGAGTGTATCTTTCTGGCCATTATAGTGTTGGTGAAGTAGGCGTGACTAAAACAAACTGCATCACAAGCTGTAACATAGCATTCCGTATCTCACTGAGTCCGTTGAATGGCTGCCACGATCACAGAATGAAATAAACAATAAAACTACACTTTCACAAGGAAATGTGATCTGAATATATCAGCCTTCGAATTGCAGCAGCTAGCAAGAAACATGCTCTGAAAACAGCCTGACTTACTATAGATAGCAATTAAATGTGCTCTGAAAACATCAGCTTTCGAATTACGGCAGATGTCAAGAAATGTGTTTGGCAAACATCAGACTTCAAGTTGTAGTAGATAGCCAGAAATGATTATCTCTGTATTTTGTGAACTGTCAGTAATGGAGTTGCATACCAAGTCGGCTCTTTCAGATGATTTAATTGTCTTACTGAGATTAATCCGTCAGCTCTACACTGATGGCTAATGATTTCAGACAGAATAAACAACATCATTGGATTCACCCAGTGATTGACTTTGGGTACTTAACATAATCTGTTTGATAGAATAGACAGTTTATTGTGATCTTTTCAGAGCAAAGCAGTAGGGTTTTGTGGAGTAAAAGCTGTGTTAATAGGCCTGGCCTTGTTCCCACACTGTTAGCCTTGTTAGGATACCAATGGAGTAAAAATATACTAATACAATTAGTGACTGGTCGGAAGTACTCCATATAAAGCCTAAATATTAAAACCTAGACAACACTACATGACTCAGTAGTAAACAGTAGCAACACTGAAGTAGAGTATTGAAGTACTGAGAGTACTGTGTCTGTGTGTGTGTGTGTGTGTGTGTGTGTGTGTGTGTGTGTGTGTGTGTGTGTGTGTGTGTGTGTGTGTGTGTGTGTGTGTGTGTGTGATATGTTGTTGCACTGAGAGGCACAGTGGTAGTAGACAAGTAGGCCGCAGTACTACAGTAAGTGAGTAGTATTATGGTAAGATGTAAGTGAGTAAGATTAGTGTTGTAATAGTATTATTAGTAGTCTAGTAGAAGTAGAGACATAAAGTAATACTGTAACAAGGATCTGATTACTACTATTACTACTAAGCCTGTATCTGGTTACTAGTGTTCCTAAGCCTGTATCTGGTTACTAGTACCGGTACTCCTAAGCCTGTATCTGGTTACTAGTGTTCCTAAGCCTGTATCTGGTTACTAGTGTTCCTAAGCCTGTATCTGGTTACTAGTACCGGTACTCCTAAGCCTGTATCTGGTTACTAGTGTTCCTAAGCCTGTATCTGGTTACTAGTGTTCCTAAGCCTGTATCTGGTTACTAGTACCGGTACTCCTAAGCCTGTATCTGGTTACTAGTACTACTAAGCCTGTATCTGGTTACTAGTGTTCCTAAGCCTGTATCTGGTTACTAGTACTACTAAGCCTGTATCTGGTTACTAGTGTTCCTAAGCCTGTATCTGGTTACTAGTACTACTAAGCCTGTATCTGGTTACTAGTACTACTAAGCCTGTATCTGGTTGCTAGTGTTCCTAAGCCTGTATCTGGTTACTAGTACTACTAAGCCTGTATCGGGTTACTAGTACTACAGTACTAAGCCTGTATCTGGTTACTAGTGTTCCTAAGCCTGTATCTGGTTACTAGTACTACTAAGCCTGTATCTGGTTACTAGTACTACAGTACTAAGCCTGTATTCCACACGGCAGGCCTGAGTACTACAGTGATATTATGGTGAAATATGCCTATAGTAATAGTGATAGTTTGCTATAGTGAGAGAGGGAGAGAGGGGGAGAGATATATATAGAGAGAAACATCCTGTTTTCCATCTAGTCAGGAGGTGTGTGTGTGTGTGCCAGTAGAGACACCACTTCTCTCACTGACTGACTGAGCCACTAGAGCTGGGAAGACACATTCAGTGTGTGTGTGTGTGTGTGTGTGTGTGTGTGTGTGTGTGTGTGTGTGTGTGTGTGTTAGTGTGTTAGTGTGAGCGTAGGATAATGAACTGGAGTTACTTGAGGATGACCTGTTTGTAGACCTGCTTAACCTCAGCGACCTCTTCCTGTGTATAACTCTCACTCTCTTTCTGTCTTTTCTGTGTGTGTGTGTGTGTGTGTGTGTGTGTGTGTGCCCGCGTATGCATGTGTGTGTGTGTGTGTGCGTGTGTGTGTGTGTGTGTGCATGTGTTTGTGCGTGTGTTTGTGTGTGTGTGTGTGTGGGTGCGTGTGTGTGTGTGCGTGTGTGTGTGTGTAGGATAATGAACTAGAGTTCCTGGAGGATGACCTGTTTGTGGACCTGCTGAACCTGAGCCACCTCTTCCTGCACGGGAACCGTCTGTGGAGCCTGCACCAGAACACGTTCCGCGGCCTGGGAGCTCTGGACCGCCTGCTGCTGCACCAGAACCGGCTGCAGTGGGTGGACCGGCTGGCCTTCCACGACCTGCGGCGCCTGACCACGCTCTACCTGTTCAACAACTCGCTGACCGAGCTGCCGGCCGAGAGCCTGGCGCTGCTGCCCGCGCTCGAGTACCTGCGCGTCAACGCCAACCCCTGGGAGTGCGACTGCAAGGCGCTGCCGCTCTGGGATTGGCTGCAGCGCTTCCGAGGCTCCACCTCCGCCGCCGTGTGCGTGGCGCCGGCCGAGCTGGAGGGTCGCGACCTCAAGCAGCTGCGGAAGGAGGAGTTGCCGCGCTGCACGAGCGGCGTGGAGTCGCTCAGCCAGGGGAAGGGGGGCGGGGGTGGGGGTGGGGAGGGTGGCGGAGGTGGAGGTGGAGGTCGGCGCCATAACCATCTGCTGCCCCCTAATGGTCACCACCCGCAACACCAGAACCCCCACCTGCCCCACCAGGACCAGCATGCACCCCCCTCCCCCCTTCCTGCGCCTGCCCCACGCCCCCCCACCAAAGCTGGGCGTCAGCGGAACTGCACTCGCCGCGGAGGGGGTCGCAAGGGCAAGGGTCAGAACGAAGTGACCTCTGCCAAGGAGGCAGGGGCCAAGGGGTACGACCCGGACGAGAGGGGGCAGAGGGGCAAGTACGACCCGTCCACCCCACAGGCGGGGGCTGCTGCCCCCGCGCGCCGGAAGCACAGGTGCCGCCCGCAGACTTCTGTGGGTCCCCCCAGCGGCGTGCAGCAGCCCAACAGTGGCGGGGTCAAAGGTCACGGAGTCAGCGTGGCCCTGAACGCCCTGAGCCTTGCGCTCTCCT